>NC_042623.1:145990869-146309530 GCF_901001135.1 Rhinatrema bivittatum
ACCTTACGAAATGAATATGCATGAGACAGATTTGCATACAGTGGATCTCCAATTAAGGTTACCAACAGGCTCCAGATTTTCCTGACAGAGATGATCCTGTCTTTGGTTTACTCCATTGCATGCAAGGACTTTAGTTCTGATTTCCCAATTGCATTCCATAAAAAATTTGACTATAGATTCCTATAAGCAATGGAATAAACCTAGAACTGGTTCAACCCTGTCGAGTGAATCAGGAGCCAGTTGACTCCCTGTCACCAATGTATGTAAATCTATCTTATACATTTGGGGGTTATGCACATAAGGTACGCGTGTAACCCTTTTAAAACACCCCTGCGTGCGCCGAGCCTATATTGCATAGGCTTCCGGCGCGTGCAAAGCCCCGGGATGCGGGTAACTCCCGGGGCTTTCTTGGGGTGGGCATGTCGGGGGCGTGACGTGGTCAGCGCATCATCAGGGGGCATGTTGGGGGGCGTGATGCGGTCAGCGCGTCATCCGGGGGCGTTGCCGCGGGCGTGGTTTCGGCCCGGGGCGTTCCGGGGGAGTGGCCGCGACCTCCGGACCAGCCCCTGGACCGGAACATGGCACACGGCAGCCGGCCCGCCGCGTGCAAGGTTATGCCTGCTTCGAGCAGGCGTTAACTTGTGCGACAAAGGTAGGGGGGAGGTTTAGATAGAGCCAGGGTGTGGTTAGGGAGGGGAAGGGAGGGGAAGGTGGGGGGAGGTGGAAGGAAAGAATGGGCAGCACGCGCAGGGCACGCGCAAGTTGCACAAATGTGCACCCCCTTGCCGAGGCTTTGGCATTGGCCCGTGACTGCATTGAGACACTGGCATCACATTTGGGCCTAGCCCGAGGGCCCTGTTTTTGTCCTTGATCTAGGCCATAGACAAAGCCCCAGCTTCGAGCCTAGGACTAGGCCCGATGCATTAATTTAAAACAAAATGAATGAATTAGCCTTATTCATTTCATTTTGCACTTTCATTTTAAACTAATGCACATGACTAGTACGCAGTCAGTCCACTCACCTCCACTGTTTTCAGCACGGCTCCCATGCCTTCTTCTTCAGGTCCTCAGTCTATATAAAGAAATACAAATACAAAGTTTATTTTGCACTGCAGCTGCTACTATGACCTCCATACTGGTATATATCTATGTATTCTATTGATGTCTGGAATGTTGTATTCCTCGTACATTGCTGTAAACCAATGTGATGGTAATTCCAAACACCAGTATAGAAAAACCCAATAAACAAAATAAAATAAAAATGAATAGCATAGCTCTATGCACTCTCTTAATGCATCTAGAAGTTGTAAGATGCCACCAGGTTCCAAAGTACCCCAGAACAGAGACATTTCATGAAAATGCCATAGCACCCCTTTTCATGAGGGAACAAGCTGTCCAGCCAGTGGGGATATCCCTTTCCAAAGCGTACACAGATTTGGGAACTAACAGGAACCACAGGAAATGGCCTAATCTCATTGGAGCCGCAGCGAGACTGAAGAAAATGTATTTATGAGCATCAACATTTAAGAAGATGTACATGCAATCACCTCTAAGTTAAGTTGTTTTAATTGTAACAAAAATTATAAAAAATATGAATATAAAGGACTTGTGAGTCCCTGAACTATGATTATACTGTGGATGCAGTCATTATCAAGATTTTGCAAACTCAGACTTTGAGCATTTGATAGCTTCTCTGTATGATGGTCATTTTTGATTATATAACAAATTTCTATTGATATGGAGTTAGATGAAATATTGATTTCAGGTACTCTCTTTTGGTGGATTATCTTGCTGTACAACACTGTAAAGCATTGCTGTATTTGAAAATAGCACCCTCCACTGGGGAGGATACGTCAGATTTAATTTACTCTGGCACGTAAACAGTGGACGCTATCATTTGTGAAAAAAGAAGAAAAGAAGAAGAATTAATGACTAAGTCTAGCTTTGGTTCCTGTACTGAGGCTTCGGTATCAGGATCCAGCCTCCAGGACAGGATCCAGCATTGAGCCTGGGCCCAGGCTCCAGCATAGACTGAGCCCCAGGCATCAGTACCTGGTCTCTGGGCTGAGTCCTGGCATCAGACCTGGGCCCAGGCTCCGGTCTAGGTCGAAGCCCAGGCTTTGGGACCCAGATACCAGGCAGGATGCTGGCATTGGGTCTGGGAACTGGCTAAGGACCAGGCCTCTGGACTTGGCCACGGCTTCAGCTACCTGATGGATTAGGTAAGTAATTTTTCAGGGGGGGGGGGGCTTTTTCTTGGGTTTCGGCCAAAGCCCTAGCATTGGCCTGGACCTAGGCTGAGACCCCAGCATCACTTTCAGGCATGGGCCACAGCCTCTGCTTTCGACCTCGGCCTATAGTCTCGGCCTAAGCCTGAGTGGAAGTTTTAACCGAAATAAACAAATAAGATTTATTTAATTTGAGATTCAATTAATTTCGGGGCCTGCCGAATGAAATGAATTGACCCTTATTCATTGCATTTTGCAAATTTGGTTAAAACATCTGCACATTCCTAATATCTGTAGATTCACTATGTTGGTAGTTTAAAAATTAAAACTCTGTCTTTGTAAAGCATTAATAAAATGTGTCTCCACCTGCCAAACTAGCATGTTAGTATATCCCAGATGGATTCAGAATAGTTCTAATGTAGAGCAGGCCATTACATTTTGGAATCTCTTCTCTTAAATGTATTAGTGAATGAATAGGACTTTGCAAAATGAACTGGTTGTAAATTAACACAAGCATTTCTTACTATGTTAAGGCAGTATATAAATGTAACATCATCTGTCTGGGGATTAGGTGAAAACTTTATTGCTTATAAAATCATACTTTGTAAAAAAAATTATAAACAATATGCTGATGAAAGAAAAACTTGTAATCACTCTGTGACTATTCAAAGTAATGTTAGCTAATGCCTTAGATTTTTATTCATTGAATGTGAATTTGAATGATTTAATTTTATTTAAAGTAATCCAAGGGAACATTCCTTTCATAATTTTGTGATGCATGATTTTATGCTATTTCTTCTCTATTTAGGTAAACATATTTATACAAGAAACTATGGCTTCCATAATTTCAGATTATAAAAATGTAGATGTTGATATTCTAAAGCAGGGCTTCCCAAACCTGTCCTGGGGACCCCACAGCCAGTTGGGTTTTCAGGATTTCCACAATGAATATGCATGAAATAAATTTGCATATCACAGAGACTCAGTTTATGCAAATTTAACTCAAACATATTCATTGTGGATATTCTGAAAACCCGACTGGCTGTGGGGTCCCCAGGACAGGTTTAGGAAGCTCTGTTCTAAAGGCTTTCTCAGGGTAATTTTGTTGAGTTACTCGGACAAAACCTGAGTTCGAAATTTTCCACCCCTTTCAGTACACAAATGTTAGCCAGGTAAGTCATTACCTAGAAACAGGTTAGCTGGATAAAAAAAAAAAGTCAGAGGGAGTCTTTCCAGAAGCAGCAGAACTAAAGTTATCTGGCTAGCACCAATATGAAGCATCAGCCAGATACATTTCCATGGGTAAGTGTGGTCAGGTGAATTGCTGTCTTAAAATTCTCCGAGTAAGTTTAGCCAGATAGCTTTAAGTGGATATTCAACGGAACACTTACTTGGCTACGTTCTGATGAATAGCCAGCAAAAGTTACACTACTAACTTTACCCAGGTCATTTTCCTACTCCGTGGCTTGCTCAATTTTGATTCCTTTGTGTTAAATTTCAATAAAATGAATTGAAGTGAGAGGAAACATTAAACAAATGATGAGGTATTAATTATATTTAATACATTTCTTCCTCATCTTCTCATTACATTATAATTAATTTCAAAGGAATGCTTGCCCTAGAGGATATATAATTGGCTGGAAATAAGAAGACTTGGGTTTAAATCGTGCTTTTTCAGTCGACAATCCATTACCCTGAAAGGGTGAGTCACTTAACTGGCTGTATAGATTTTATTTTATTCTGAGGACTCCTCCCTAAATATTCAGGATCTGCACCAAAAAAAAGTCATTGCATTTTGTTTTTTGTTTTCTAGCATTTTCTAATTTCTTTCTATGTGTATTTCTGTTCATTTTGGAGGAGTAGCCTTGTGGTTAGAGCAGCAGACTGGAAATCAGGGTTCAAATCCTACTGCCACTCCTTATGACCTTGAGCAAGTTACTTTATCCTCCATTGCCTCAGGTGCAAATTAAGGGCCTGAATTAATTACTAAGGCTTTTCTCCCATTCTGTGTCTATGGGATAAAGGCTTTGTAAATGAGGCCTTTAGACTGTAAGCCCTCTGGGGACAGGGAAAAATCTATGTTACTGAATATTATCTGCTTTGAAATAATGAAAAACAGAACATAAATCAAATGTAAAAAACAAAACAAAAAAAAAAACCTGCTATGAAATAAACATCAACAGGAACAGAAAAGTACTAGGAGTGGCAAGAGTGCTTTAATAGAGGTGCAAAGCAGCAGCGAGAGTGTAAAAAATACACTACAGCTTCAAAAGAGAGCACAGGTAACAGTTGCATAAACTCTCGAAGGCAGCATGGCAGGCAAAGTGGCAAGACAAGTGGCATCAACATCCTACAGCACAATGAAGGGGGAACATAGCAAGCAGAAAGAGTGTCAGAAAAAACCACAAGGCGCCGATAAAGGGACAAAGCAGCAGAAAGACTAGCACCAACACACTGAGGAACCATGATAGTGGCAAGAACACCACAAGGAGTAGAATCGTCTGGTGTATGGCAGCAAGGTAGAGTGGCAGAAAGATGATAGGGGCAAGACAGGCTGGCAGAGCGGAGGTAGTCAGATCACTGTGGTTTTGATAGGGGCAAGACAGGCTGGTAGAGCTAAGGTAGTCAGTAGGGATGTGAATCGTGTGATCGATCGTCTTAACGATCGATTTTGGCTGGGGGAGGGAAATCTGATCGTCATGTTTTGGTTTTTTTTTTAAATCGTAAAAAATCATAAATCGGGGGAGGGCGGGAAAACCGGCACACCAAAACAACCCTAAAACCCACCCCGACCCTTTAAAACAAATCCCCCACCCTCCCGAACCCCCCCAAAATGTTTTAAATTACCTGGGGTTCAGTGGGGGGGGGGGGGGTCCCGGCACGATCTCCCACGATCTTCTGCTCTCGAACCATGGCTGTGTTAATAGAAATGGCGCCGGTGGCCCTTTGCCCTTACCATATGACAGGGCAAAGGTAGCGCCGGCGCCATTTTGGTTTCTGTCATCCGACGTCACGAGTGCAGGAGATCGCTCCCAGACCCATGCTGGACCCCCAGGGACTTTTGGCCAGCTTGGGGGGGCCTCCTGACCCCCACAGGACTTGCCAAAAGTCCAGCGGGGGTCCGGGAGCGACCTCCTGCACTCTCGCCTTATTGCCAATATTCAAAATGGCGCCGGCGCTACTTTTGCCCTCACTATGTCATACGGGTTATATGACATAAAAATCGTCGATACGGGTCGTATGACATAGTGAGGGCAAAGGTAGCACCGGCGCCATTTTGAATATTCGCAATAGGGCGCGAGTGCAGGAGGTCGCTCCCGGACCCAATGGCCCATCTTTAAAAATGGCGCTGGCCATCCAGTGCTTCTACCATGTGACAGGAGCCGGCCAATGGCAAGGATACCCTGTCATATGGTAAGGGCAAAGGGCCATCTGCGCCATCTTTATGAGTGGCAGCCGACGGCCTGAGAACGGGAGATCGCTCCTGGGACCACCACTAGACCACCAGGTATGTTTTGGGGGGCTCAGGAGGGTGGGGGAAGCTAAGGGGTCGTTTTTAAAGGGTCAGGTGGTTTTTTTTTTATCGGGCCATCGGCACCATTTTTGAGTGGCAGCCAAAATAGCGCCAATGGCCCGATAGCGGAAGATCGGTCCCCGCGGCCCCACTGGACCACCAGGTAATCGTAAAAAGTGTTTGGGGGGGTTCGGGAGGGTGGGGGAAGGTAAGGGTTTAATTTTAAAATGTCGGGCCTCACTACAAAAAAAATAACGATGTGAATCGGAATCAATTCCGATTCACATCACCCACATCACCCACGATCAGATTTTTCCCCCCCTCTAGCCGAACCCGATCGTTAAGATGATCAGGCACATGATTCACATCTCTAGTAGCAATAGCAATTGAATAAAGATTTGAGACACTCCGAGAGAGCTCAGACAGCAAACAAGCTTCTCAGATAGAACCCAAGAAGAGGGGAGCGGGGTAAAGGGGGAGGGGTCCCCTGCATCTGGCACGACTGACAACCGGGGCATACTGTCCACCTGACCCATCTTGAAACACGGACCAAGGAGTCTAACATGCGTGCTAGGACCTGAAACATGATGAACTATGCCTGGGTGGGGTGGAGCTGCTGCAGGTGCAGATCTTGGTGGTAGTAGCAAATATTCAAACAAGAGCCCCAGGGAGCGTTCCCTTTCCTTTGTGCAGGAAATGGCTCCCTAGAATGAGTTTGCCCCTACAGTGTGGTGGTTCCTTTGGCGTCTAGTGAGCTCTCGCTGGTCTTTTAAAATCTGATGAACGTAGCAGATATACAAACAAGAATTTTGAAGGCCGAGGCGGAGGAGGTTTCCATGTGAACAGCGGTTCAACATGGGTCAATGGTTGTTAAGAGATAGGAGACACCCGGGGAGAGTTCCCTTTCCTTTGTGCAGGAAAGGGCTCCTTGAAATGGGTTCGCCCCAAGAGTGGGGCAGGAACCTTCAAAGTGTGGCGACGTGGAGGAGGTTTCCATGTGAACAGCGGTTCAACATGGGTCAGTGGGTGTTAAGAGAGAGGCTACACCCGGGGAGAGTTCCCTTTCCTTTGCGCAGGAAAGGGCTCCCTGGAATGGGTTCGCCCCTAGAATGTGGTGGTTCGCTGGTCTTTTAAAATCTGGTGGACGTAGCAGATATACAAATGATAATTTTGAAGGCCGAGGCGGAGGAGGTTTCCATGTGAACAGTGGTTCAACATGGGTCAGCGTGTGTTAAGAGATACGTGACACCCGGGAAGAGTTCCCTTTCCTTTGCGCAGGAAAGGCTCCCTGGAATGGGTTCGCCCCAGAGTGGGGCCCGAGCCTTCAAAGTGTGGCGAAGTGGGGAAGGTTTCCATGTGAACAGCGATTCAACATGTGTTTGCGGGTGTTATGAGAGGCGACACCCGGGGAGAGTTCCCTTTCCTTTGTGCAGGTATGTTGTGGTTTGATCTGTCACTTCTTCCTGAACTGGTTCACTGCCAGAAGAAAATGGCATCTTTTTCATTTGTGAAAGATAATTCAACAGAGGATGCTTTTACAGCAATAGAGACTGCTATTTGTGAAGCAAGAACTGAGCTGGAGATTATTTGTGAATACCCAGAAGTTATTAACTGTACTTATGCACTTCAGCTGATGACAAAGGAACTTGAAGAGCTCTCAGAAATAAGAAAATTGCTACTCAAGTTGAAATCTATAATATCAACCTATGTTGACTTTGTACACTATACAGTTCCTATGTAAACTAAGGGGTAGATTTTCAAAGGGGTACGCGCGTATGATACGCACGTACCCCCCGAAAACCTACCCCAAACCCCCCCTGCATGTGCCGAGCCTATTTTGCATAGGCTCGGCGGCGTGCGCAAGCCCCTGGACGCGCGTAAGTCCCGGGGCTTGCATGGAGGGGCGTGTCGGGGGGCGGGCCGCGAGTGACGTGGCGTTTAGGGGGCGGGCTTGGGGGCGTGGTGCAGGCCCGGAGGTGTGGTTGAGGCCTCCAGACCAGCCCCCGGGTCGAGTGATGGCGCGCCAGCAGCCCGCTGGCGCACGTAGATTTACGCCTGCTTTCTGTAGGCGTAAATCTGCCAACAAAGGTAGGGGGGGGTTAGATAGGGCCGGGGGAGTGGGTTAGGGAAGGGAAGGTGAGGGGAGGTGGAAGGAAAGTTCCCTCCAAGGCCGCTCTGATTTCGGAGCGGCCTCGGAGGGAACAGGCAGCGTGCGCTAGGCTCGGCGCGCGCAGGTTGCACAAATGTGCACCCCCTTGTGCACGCCGACCCCGGATTTTATAAGAAAATCCAGCGTACTTTTGTTCGCGCCTGGTGCACGAACAAAAGTACGCCCGCGCGTACATTTATAAAATCTACCCCTATGGGAACACAGAGGATGAACTAGAGTACAACTACCACAAGTTTTCTATAGTACTAGAAACATTAATGTTGGCAGCTAAGAAAGATTTAGGCAAAATGGGCCATATTATGAAGGTCATGAAAACTATTGAGCATATGAAATAAGTAAGCTCCAAACATCTTAAATCAGCTTTTTATGTTCTTACATTCCAAATGTTGCAAAACAGGAAAAATAATTTTCTGGAAAGACGTGATGCACAAATACATGAAATTGAAATTAGAGATACTAGAACTAAACTCAGACACAGCGTTTGGGGTCAGGCCCTTGTAGTGGCATAAGGGCTGGATGGGCAGGCACATCAGTTGAGGTCAGGCCCTTGTAGTGATGTAAGGGCTGGACAGACAGGCACAGCGTTTGGGATCAGGTCCTTGTAGTGACGTAAGGGCTGGACAGACAAGCACAGCGTTTGAGGTCAAGCCCTTGTAGTGACGTAAGGGCTGGACAGACATGCACAGCGTTTGGGGTCAGGCCCTTGTAGTGTCATAAGGGCTGGACAGACAGGCACAGCGTTTGGGGTCAGACCCTTGTAGTGACGTAAGGGCTAGACAGACAGACACAGCATTTGGAGTCAGGTCCTTGTAGTGACAAAGGGCTGGACAGTGGACAGACAGGCACAGCGTTTGGGGTCAAGCCCTTGTAGTGACATAAGGTCTGGACAGACAGGCACAGCATTTGGGGTTAGGCCCTTGTAGTGACGTAAGGGCTGGAAGGGCAGGCACAGCGGTTGAGGTCAGGTACATGTGCTGATATTATCTGGAGCATATGAGGCAGTTGGAGCTGATGCAAATCTTTAAATTGCTTTTATTCATCTTGCCATTTACAGGGAAAATCTGGAAACCCAAGCAAAGGCATGTTTATTTTCAGAAACACTAGCATTTCCATCAACTCTGGTGCCAGCCTTGAGTGATGAGGGCTCATGATATCCTCTGTCATTGAAAATACACGTTCACTGGGAACACTGGTCGGTGAACTTGACAGATATCACTGAGCCACTTTGGATAGATGTGGCCAGAGAGTGGACTTGTGTGCCCAATGTCCGTCGGCTGCCAGTAATCAAAATGGCGTCGACGGCCCTTTGCCCTTACTATCTCACAGGGGCTAACGCCGCCATTGGTCGACCCCAGTGACATAGTGAGGGCAAAGGGCCGTCGGTGCCATTTTGACTACTGGCAGCCGATAGCCCAAGTCCAGGAGATCGCTCCTGGACCGCTCCTGGACACCTGCTGGATCACCAGGGACTTTTGGCAGGTCTTGGGGGGGTCAGGAGGGTGGGATTGGGGGTTGTAGGAAATTAATTTTGGAGGTATTGGGGGGCATCAGGAGGGTGGAGTTTTTTGTTAGATTTTTACTTTTTTATTAAAGATTTGTCTGCGAGCCCTGGACCCCCACTGGACCACCAGGGACTTTTGGCAGGTCTTGGGGGGGGGGGATCAGGAGGGTGGGGGGTTGTATTAAATTAATTTGACAGGTCTTGGGGGGCATCAGGAGAGTAGGGGGTTGTAGTAAATTAAATTGGTAGGTCTTGTATGGCTCTCACGAAATTACATTTTAAAATATGTGGCATTCATGGCTCTCTCAGCCAAAAAGGTTCCCGACCCCTGCTCTAACGCAACCTATCACACGGCCTAATGCCAATGAAAAAGGTGTAGTTAAAGCTGTGTGACAGGGCTTTGCAAAACTGTGAGCCCAGCCCACTCCTGCCCCTAACTCCTCCTCTTTGTCAGATTTGCATCATACCACGCATTATGGTGCTATCGCTGGCGTTAAAGGCATTAAGGGGTTTTCACATGCATTAAAGGCGCTTAACGCATGCGAAAATGCCATAACGTGATTTGATAAATGACCCCCTAAATTTGTCAGAGTTTCCAATAGGGAGATGGATTTCCTGGTTTGCAATTTGTGATTACCTAGGGTAATTGTGATCACTCACATAAATCAGTATCACAGATCACTTTAATCCTTTCTTGGATAAAGAGTGGGTGATAGGAAGGGATCCACCCAAGGACCACAACATTATTATTATTATTTATTATTTATGAGTTTTGTATACCATCACCATGGTTTACATCAAAACATAAATCACTAATACAAAGTTTGTTCCTAACACTTAAATTACTATCATTAAAATATTACAATTGGTAAAGTATATAAAAAATCATTCACAACACATTAAAATGTTAATATCTCATACTTCCTAAATCATATACTAAGACAAGTTATGCCCTTAAGAGATTTAAATACAACATTCTTCCTAAAAAGATCATAAAAATTATAATATTTAAACTAAGATGTCTAAAATAGCAATAAAACTTACAATACTAATATTTGCTCCTATATCTATTAATAAATCATAAGTAAATTAAATAATAATCATGCTGAAACTTTGTTCATTACCATGCATATTGATAATTGAAGTAAAGCTATTGTGTATCAAAAAAGGCTTGTCTAAAAAGCCAAGTTTTTATTTCTTTTTTGAATATTTTTTTGTTTTGTTGTGTTCTTGTTTCTGGTGGTAGAACATTCCACAAAGTAACGCTTGCTAAAGATATTGCTCTCTCTCTTACCTGTGTTAATCTAGCTGATTTTAATGTAGGGATGGGTAAAAGTCCTTGATTTGAGGACCTAAGATTTCGCTGGGGCGTATGTAGTTTTATAGCTGTATTAAATCAGTCCGTATTTTCTCCATAAAGGACTT
This sequence comes from Rhinatrema bivittatum, assembly GCF_901001135.1. NCBI lineage: Eukaryota > Metazoa > Chordata > Amphibia > Gymnophiona > Rhinatrematidae > Rhinatrema > Rhinatrema bivittatum. Next base: position 146,001,708 of record NC_042623.1, read on the forward strand.
TATGTACTGTAGTTAAAATTTTGTAATCTATTCTTTGTTTTATTGGTAACCAATGAAGGGCTATGAGTACTGGCGTAATATGATCCCGTTTCTTTATGTCTGTAAGTATCCTGGCTGCTGTGTTCTGCAAGATCTGTAATGGGCGTAATGTTGATTGAGGTAGACCTAGTAATAAACCATGTTTCTTTTCATTAATGGGGAAAGAAAAGTGTGTGTGCAGATCAGAAGAGTCATCCTCTCTTAATTCTATGAGTGAAGAATACTTTCTTTTTGATAACGGGAAAAATGTAGATGAAGTCACACTGGCAGTTAATCTTCTGGATTAATGTTACCTAACCACCCTCATTTGGAAGGGGATCAAATTCATTTTTTAATAACAGCCCCATGTCAAGAAAAAAATAGTATAATATCAACACAAAACATTGTGATATAATACCAACCCTTGTAAACTCAAATTCTGAAGTGGCATCCCATGTGAATTTCTGAAAGACAGCTGCTATGGAAGTCCATCTTGCAATTGCAAGCATTAGTCACAGCAGGTGATTTTGTGACAGAAATTTAATTAAATATTGCTCTTAGTATTATCTTCAGAATTTGTAATGAACTGCTGGAACCTGAATCTAGTAGACAATACAGTTTCATTACAGATGAATCCTGGAAGTTAATGATATTCTTAGGTAGTCAGGCTTAGTGAGATAGTGTTAAATGCTGCTTCAGAGATTTGTTGCTACTGGCTTTTTTGGCATCTGCAAAGAATGTGTTTTTTTTTTCCTTTTTCCTGGAGAAAAGTTCTAATAAAGCCATGCATCTTGAAAAAACTGGATTTTTTTGCAGAATTTAATACCTTGTTTTATTGGTAACCAATAAAGATTGTCCAAAGAAGTTGTTGCAATTACTTAAAAATAAAATAGAGATCTTTTCTTCAGATATCCTGGTGAATATAACTGATGAAGCTCATCAAGATTTTGTGACTCTTTGTATTACCACAAACCAGAACCATTTTTAGGCAGGGTAAAAATGGAGAAATTGGAAAGAATCCCCCAGCAGTCACACTGCATCAATTGTTTAACATCATAAAAAAAACATAGGAATGACCTTCATACTTAATACAACATTTGCATGGCAATTTTAACAGAAAAGTACCGATCATACTAACCACTCTCTGCTTATAATCCAAAAAAGCCTTATGTCTCTGCTGAGTCTCTCTCAAAACAACAGGAAAAAGAGAAATAGATTGACCACAAAATATATCTTTAAGATGAAAAAAAAAAGTCTTAAGACCCTTTCCATTTTTTCAGAACTAGGATGTTCTAAAAATCTAGAAAGGTCAAACCTCTCAGATGGTAAATTTACTTGGTATGCAGGAGTATAAGAAGATCAATAGAACAATTTAACTATAGATGGGAAAACATCTCTAGAAACTTTTAATACATCCAAGTAAAATGTTTTTAACAATTTCATTAGGGATAATAAGGGGCATTTAGGAAAGCTGAGAAACCTAAGATTACAATTTCTCATCTGATTATCCATATTCTGTATCCTAAGATGCTGCAATAGTTCATCCTTAATAAGAGAGAGATGACACTCCTGTAACAATTTAAAATTCCCTTTCATCAACTCTTCTAATGTCTGAGCATGCTCCTCAACCTTGATACCAGAAACATTTTTTAATGGTGGATATTCTGAGTAGCTACAACAAATATTTGTGACAATGGAGGATGTAAAAGATCAGATTGACAAACTAAAGAGTAACAAATCACTGGAGCCAGATGGCATTTATCCCAGAGATCTAATAAAAAAAACCCTAAAACATTAAATTGCTAACTTTTTAAAAATAATCTTAATCCTTCATTTAAAACAGCCATGTTTCCTGAAATCTGGAAGGTGATCAATGTGATGCTCCAGAAAACTATAGACTGATGAGCCTGATGTCTATGCCAGGCAAAATGGTAGAAGCCCTTCTTAAAAACAAAATCTCTGACCATAAAAATAGACGTGGCTTAATGGGGAAGAATCAGCAAAGGGAAGATTAGCAAGGGAAAGTCTAGTCTTACCAATCTTTTAGAATGTTTTGAAAGTATAAATAAGCATATAAATAAAAGTGAGACAGTTAATATAGTGGATTTGGAGTTTTAGAAATCATTTGACCAAGTTCCCCATGAGAGACTCCTCAGGAAATTATAGTCATAGAATAGAAAGTGGTGCTCTATTATAGACTGGTAACTGGGTAAAAGGCTGGAAACAGAGAGTAGGACTAAGTGGTCAGTTTTCCAAATTTTAAAAATGCATTAGAACATCTGGAAATAATCCTAGACTTCTTTTCCACACTGTTAAATATTTAACTGTCCCCTACCTTTCCTGAATCTTATCCTGGAATTTCCTTATTTATTTATTTATTTAACATTTTTTATATACCGAGGTTCTGGTAACAAATGTTACCAATCACTCCGGTGATTGGTAATGTAATCACTTATGTGATTACATTGTAAATTACTACATTTTCAAAATAGAAAACTTATCTGTCTCTTTCCCCCACTACACATTTCCTCTAGACCCCTCAGTCCTGCCTCTATATCATTGGAACTGTTTTGAATATGTATCTAGCACTTAAATAACACAAATCATCTCCAAACTCAAATCCATCCACCTGACCCTTAATCCTTGTTCCACTCCAATTCTGAAACTTGCCCAAAATGAAATAGCCTCGTCAGTGCTCAAACTGGTTAATCTCTCACTGGAAACTGGTTACCTCCCATCTCACCACAAAACATCATCAGTTTGCCCTATCCTCAAAAAAACAAATGTTGACAGCTCAGACTTCTCAAACTATTAACCCATCTCCTCCCATCCTTTCTTATCTAAAATTATCAAAACTATACTTAACTTAAACAACTCATACAATACCTTGAAGACAAATCAGTAGGGATGTGCATTAATTTTGACAAAATAGGAAATATAGACGATATTTCCTATTTTGTCGCAATTCAGGGGTCCCCAAAAATGATAGGAAAACCCCATGAAATTTTGAGTGGTTTTCTTATTGTTTTCGGGGGGAGGGAGAAAGGGCACATAAAAGAAAAACAAACCCAAACCCACCCCAACCCTTCAGATTTAATTAATTACAATCTCCTACCCTCCCGACCCCACCAAAACTTGCCTAAAGTCCCTGGTGGTCCAGCGGGGGTCCCAGGAATGATCTCCCCCCTCAGGCTGATGGCCCTTTGCCCTTACCATATGACAGGGGCTATCAGTGCCATTGGCTGGCCCCTGTCACATGATAGGAGCAATGGATGGCCAGTGCCATTTTTTAACATGGTGCCGGCCAGCAAGGTTTTACTCTCACAGGGTTTCCTTTAAATATTGGTAGCCACAAAATCTTCATCTTTAATCATCAAAATATCCAAAAAATTAATAAAATGAAAATGAAGTGTCCTAGGAAACTGCAAATGGATATCCAAATAATTAATCCAATGGTTAAATTGGACAAGACTGTTCTCGTCCGATTGCCATAAGAAAAACACATCATCGATGTATCTGGTCCAAAAAGAAACATGTTGAAACTGTGAAGAATTATTCAAAAATTGCTCTTCAAATGCCGCTACTTATAGATTAGCCAGGCTGGGTGCCATAGTGGCACCCATAGTTGTCCCCTAAATCTGTTTATACCAAACCCCCTGAAAACTAAAAATGTTTTCCCTTAAAGCCAATTGAGCTAAAGTAAAGATGAATTCTGTCAGTATGCGTTGTGGATGTGGTTGTTTGTCTAAAGTCTGTTTTACAATCTCTAGTACTGCCTCATGAGTAATATTAGTATACAATTCCTGTGTTTCCATCATGACCAAATAAGCTTGCCCCACATTAGAAATTGACTGCATTTTCGTAAGCATATGCTTAGTATCTTTGAGGTATGAACGAGCTTGAGGTACTTAAGGTTGTAGAAATTGGTCTACAAAAGTGGATAATGGTTCCAATAACGGTCCAATAGTGGTGATAATCGGTCTCCCTGGAGGATCAAGCACATTTTTATGAATACTAACATTGCTAGACCTCACTGCAGCTTTTCATACCATAAATCATGATATATTAATGCACTGCTTGTCTATGGTCTCACAGGTTCAGTCCTTTGTTGGTTCATTTCATATTTTCAACACAGATATCAACAAATCTGCATTTCCAAAGTCACATCTATATGGTTTCCCACTAAGGCTTGATATTACCCAGGTAGAGAAGCTAAGTTGAGAGAACATTGTACAAATCTCATCTTTGTGTGAGTTTCCTCACTCCAAAGGTAATCAAATCTTCATAAGAGAACACTGTTCTGTTTGTATGTCTCACTTTGAATGTCAAAGTGGCCCCTAACGCCCTACACTAATACCTAAACCTCACCTCGAGTTACTAGGTGGGCCTCCCATAGAGATATAAATACCTATTTAGGGTGAGAGCATTATGGCTACTCTCTCTCTCTCTCTCTCATTCTTCACTACAATCACAAGCTCCAACAACCATGATGATTTGATAATCACACAATTTATGTTTCACAAAGCACCCACAATTTAAGAGTGACACTTGATCCAACAGTGTCTCAAAAACCACAGCTCAAAACAATAATCCAGAGCACATATGCAAAACTGAGTCTATCACATAAAACCTCTCCTAGACCCAAACAGTATTACAAGCCTTGATACTTACTGGAATAGACAGCAGCAATTCACTTTACATTGGTCTATCACAAAATTCACCCCGATCCATAGAACTTGTGCAGAATTCAGCCACAAGACTACTTACAAATCATTTTGAACACATTATACCAATTCTTGAAACACTTCATTGGCTATCTGTAATATGGCATATAATATACAAAATGCTGGCAATAGCTCATACTTTTCATAATGTTGACTTCAAAATGTCAACAGCTCTTGGATGAGTTCAATCCTTCATTTCTACATACCCACCAAAAACCTCAGATCATCAAATCATTTTCTCCTTGATATTCCAGCAGCAAAACACCTAGGCAAGCCAGGTATACAATGATGGGATCTATATTAAGAGTAATTACCCAGGAAATGGACCTTGGAGTCCATATAGACATTGAAATCCTCGACATAGTGTTCAGTGATGGTCAAAAAAGCAAATATAATGTTAGGAATGATCCAAAAAGGAATGGACAATAAAACAAAATATATCATATTACCTCTGAATCATGTCATGGTATGACTATACCTTGAGAACTGTGTTCAATTCTAGTTGACCCATCTCAAGAAAGACATATCAAAACTAGAAAAGGTGCAGAGGAGGGTGGCAAAAATGATAAATGGGATGGAATATCTCTCCTATGATGAGAGGCTGGGCTCTTCAGCCTGGAAAAGAGAAAGCTGAAAGGGGACATGATAGAAGTGTATAAAATCATGAGTGGGGTGCAATGGGTAATTAAAAGATGGTATTTGCCTTTCAAATAATACTAAAATAAGAAGATACTCAATGAAATTAAAAAGCAGCAGATTCAAAACAGATCATAGAAAGTACTTTTTCATTTAGTGCCTATCAAGCTGTGGATTGTCTTGCCAGAGAATGTGATCAAGGAGACTAGCATTGCAGAGTTTCAAAGAGATTTGGACAAATTCCTAGAAGAAAAGTCCATAATGCATTATTAGCCAGGTAGAAAAGAAACTACAAAGGGACGAAGAGGATTATTCCACGAATAACATGTTTAAATGGCTTAATAAGGATGAACAACTGAAACCCCGCCACATTACCTTTGAAGATTCGGGAAGTGACAACTCCGATGCCTCTGATGGTGAGAGTGCACAGACAACTTATAAAAAGAGCTATTATGCTACTAATACCCAGCCTTTTTTAGGCCGAGGCCGGAGGGGCCGATGGCAGCGGGGAAACATGTGATTTCAACGAAAGGACCCGATCTCACAAGCACATCAAGATTGGCAAGGGCCCCAAACGCGCTCCAAGTCAAAACAAATTCAAACATAATAAACTTAGCGGATATTTCCCTTTCAAAAGAGGAAGAGGATGTGTTAAATTTAGGGCTGTCGTATGTTCCATACAATAATCATGATCCCTTTAAGAGTTGGATATCTTTATATTCTTTTGTAAGGAAACTTCAAATAAAGTTATTTTGTTCCACAAATAATATTGTACAGGGTGATGTATCTATCGAGCATCCTAAATCTAAGTGGACCCCCTCGGGTCCATTAGATCATCATATAGCAACCTTTCGTGATTTGATGTTACAAGATCTTGTAAAAATGGAATCTACTATTCCGAAGGATTTCATTAATTTTTCATCCAACATGAAAATTGCTTTGAAATCCTTATCAACAAATGGTGAGATTATAATAAAACCCACTGACAAGGGGGGCAGCACTGTCATCCAGAATAAAGTGGAGTACATTCAGACGCTTCAGTGCCAACTAGAAGATACTAAATATTATAAATTACTAGAGGAGAATCCAACATCAGCCTTACAAGAAGAAATTTCCTCAATTCTAATGGAAATTAAGACACCATTCCTCACAGGAAGGAACGACAATTTTTGACCGTTCTCTATCCTTGAATCCCATTATTATATGGGCTTCCTAAAGTTCACAAAGCATTGATTAAACCACCTTTAAGACCTATTGTTTCCAGCAATGGTTCCTTATTGGAACCCTTGGCAATCTTTTTGGATAAGTTCCTTCAGCCATTTGTTAGAACTACATGGTCATATGTTCAGGACACTACACATGTTGTGAGAATTCTTTCTGAAGTTGATTTACCTTTGGGTCATGCGCAATTAGTCTCTATGGATATCGTCTCATTATATACAAATGTATCCCACATCGTGGCATTAGAAGTGGTGCGAGACACTTTAGCCTCTTTGGTTCATCGTATTCCATCATCATTTTTGCTTAAGTTGACTGAATTAGTTCTAAAGCGTAACTATTTTTCTTTTGATGGAAAATTGTTTCTTCAAACTTATGGCATTGCCATGGGGTCCGCAGTTGCTCCCACCATTGCCAATCTTGTGATGAACAGGCTTGAGACACAGATGATTTATGAATCCCCATTTTTCCAGAATGTGCATCTGTGGATTCGGTATATTGATGACCTTTTCTTTATTTGGACGTCAGATCAATCTGGGCTACAGCAATTTTTGCTGTGGTTAAATACCATAGACAGTGATCTGAAATTTACATCGACAGTAGATAATCATCAATTATCTTTTTTGGATATTATGATTGTTAAAAATGGCAATCAACTTCATACCACCCTTTATCGGAAGGACATTGATAGCAACAACCTTTGGAAATACCAGAGCTTTCATCCAAGAGCCTTCAAAAATGGCCTTCCAGTTGGCCAGTTTTTCGTCTACAACGCATCTGCTCATCATTGCAAGATTTTAAATACCAGGCATATGAATTAGCCAAGCGATTTTTTGAGAGAGGCTATCCAGTACATCCTATACGAGTAGCCTATAAAAGGGCACTTTACTCTCCAAGAGATGCACTTCTTTCGTACCAATCACGTGAAAGTGAATCCCGAGATGTATTTGTTTTACAATTTACCAATCGGGCATCAGATATAGTTAAAAGCATCCACAAACATTGATACGTTCTTCAATTACACCCTGAGTTCAAGGAACCACCTCTTGTTTCATTTCAAAGAGGTAAAAATATTAGAAATCATTTAGTAAGAGCGGCCCTTCCAAATTCTGTTTATACACAGACTATTGGTCATCATGGAATCTGTGGCCATTGTGACATGTGCCAGCTGGCTATGACGGGTGGGAGCTGGAAGGATCCATTTACCGAGTTGGAATACACAAAGAAATTTTCAACAGATTGTGATTCTCACCATGTGGTGTATCTGATACAATGCCCTTGTCCTCTGTTATACATTGGTTGCACGTCAAGACCTATTAGAATACGTTTGAGAGAACACAGAAGCAGACTGAATACATGTAATGTGGAGGCACCAATCGTGAAACACTGTTTGGCAGCCAGCCATGTATTTACAGATCTTCGATGGACTATTTTAGATATGGTCCTTGAAACTATTAGAGGGGGAGATATTAAATCTTTGCTAAATTACAAGGAGCAAAGATGGATTTTCAAATTGGGCATGGAATTCCCCCGCGGCATGAATGAAGCCATTGAGTGGACGACACTTTTTTAAAGGGCTGGTTTTTCTAATCAGCTTTCTGTGTTCCGCTGAGGTTGATTTTCATTGGTTAATTTTGAGGCAATACATAGCCTCAAATACGTCAGTTTCAATATGGCGGATTCTGTTCTATGCCGCACATCACAGGAGTTGGTTCTTCCATTTCTAACTCGTAAGTTTCTGATAAGATGTTCTGTGAAGATTGGTGGCGTGTGTGTTTAACACGTTTTTGTTACATCTTTTTTCAGACTCTAAGGCCCCTGAAGAAGAGTTTCTCGAAACACTAGCGGTGTCGGGCATTTGGTTGAACAAGACTGAGGAGCCGTTTGTTCCAAATTTTGGAAAAGATAAGTGTACTTTTCCATGATTAAGTGGTGTTAGAAATTTAACAGACATCTTTGCAAAAAAACAAGAAGGGGCAATTTACCTTTTTTTCAAAAAGTTCAGTATTTCTCATGTGTGCATAAGAACGGCATATGCCAACGTGCTTCAAAACAAAAGGACTTTCAAAAAATTATGAAAAAAAGAAAAATTGGGATACCCTATGATTATGCTGAGAGTACTTGAACATATAAAACAAAGTGCTTAAGAGATTTGAAACACCGTTTCGGGTATATATGTATAGTCACTCATTTATGAGGGTAAACCCGTCCTACTATTGGTCACATTGCTGTATGTGATTTCCATTTTGATATATTGTTTGTATTTCCATCACATACTTTACCAGTTTTTTCTGGATTTTGGTGGATAAAAAATTAATGGCATAGATTTAATGGAATCTGCAAAAGCAGAGTATAGTAGGGATGTGAATCGTGTCCTCGATCGTCTTAACGATCGATTTCGGCTGGGAGGGGGAGGGAATCGTATTGTTGCCATTTGGGGGGGTAAAATATTGTGAAAAATCGTTAAAAATCGAAAAATCGAAAAATCGAAAAACCGGCACATTAAAACCCCCTAAAACCCACCCCCGACCCTTTAAATTAAATCCCCCACCCTCCCGAACCCCCCCCAAATAACTTAAATAACCTGCGGGTCCAGCGGCGGTCCGGAACGGCAGCGGTCCGGAACGGGCTCCTGCTCCTGAATCTTGTCGTCTTCAGCCGGCGCCATTTTCCAAAATGGCGCCGAAAAATGGCGGCGGCCATAGACGAAAAAGATTGGACAGCAGGAGGTCCTTCCGGACCCCCGCTGGACTTTTGGCAAGTCTCGTGGGGGTCAGGAGGCCCCCCACAAGCTGGCCAAAAGTTCCTGGAGGTCCAGCGGGGGTCAGGGAGCGATTTCCCGCCACGAATCGTTTTCGTACGGAAAATGGCGCCGGCAGGAGATCGACTGCAGGAGGTCATTCAGCGAGGCGCCGGAACCCTCGCTGAACGACCTCCTGCAGTCGATCTCCTGCCGGCGCCATTTTCCGTACGAAAACGATTCGCGGCGGGAAATCGCTCCCTGACCCCCGCTGGACCTCCAGGAACTTTTGGCCAGCTTGTGGGGGGCCTCCTGACCCCCACGAGACTTGCCAAAAGTCCAGCGGGGGTCCGGAAGGACCTCCTGCCGTCCAATCTTTTTCGTCTATGGCCGCCGCCATTTTTCGGCGCCATTTTGGAAAATGGCGCCGGCTGAAGACGACAAGATTCAGGAGCAGGAGCCCGTTCCGGACCGCTGCCGTTCCGGACCGCCGCTGGACCCGCAGGTTATTTAAGTTATTGGGAGGGGGGGTTCGGGAGGGTGGGGGATTTAATTTAAAGGGTCGGGGGTGGGTTTTAGGGGGTTTTAGTGTGCCGGCTCACGATTCTAACGATTTATAACGATAAATCGTTAGAATCTGTATTGTATTGTGTTCCATAACGGTTTAAGACGATATTAAAATTATCGGACGATAATTTTAATCGTCCTAAAACGATTCACATCCCTAGAGTATAGTGCATTTTCTGGAATCCAATGGATTGCAGGATCTGAGGAAGCAATAGGCCTTGTTGGATGAATCTAATTTCTTTTGCTTAGGGACTGTAGAGCTAGATCAAGGGAGAGTGCTAGATGTACAATGCAATAATTTTATTGTATTTTATTGTATTATATTTATTGTATTGTATCATTGTATTCTTATTGCAAACCTCCATGATTGTATGCTCCAGAATGATGGTATATAAATAAATAAATATGAAATATATATATGATAAGATGAAGTAAACTTAGAATTCAGCAACGCCTTTGATATGGTTCTGCATAGGCAACATTAAAACTCTAAGCCCCTTAGGTATTGGCTCTAGAGTGACTGACTGGGTTAGAAACTGGTTGAGTAGGAAGAAGCAAAGGGAAGTGGAAATTGGAGTTCAGTAGAAGAAAAGGGGTTTACCTGGTGGAAAGGATATTGGGAAAGGTTTGAGGGTGAATAATGCATGGAGGAGGGTTTAGGATGCGTGAGATAAAGGTGTCTTGTCGATGTGGAGATTGAAGTATCCTAAGATCATTATGGGTTTTTTGAGGTTGACATTAGAAATGAAGAATTCTATCAGTGGTAGAGATGTGCAGGCAAAAGGTTTTTGTTGCGTACGCGATAGGTATTCGTGGGGGGTCAATTCCATTTCATGCAGAAGTATGGAGAATTCCCACCACCCTTTCCCTCCCTATCACTACCTTCCTTCCACACATCCCTTTCTCTCCCCTCCCCCCTCTACACTCCCTGCTCTCCTTACCATAATTTATCCTCATCAACAAGCCATTTATGTACATATGTTATATACTATAGTCTAATGTTCCATGTACTCCTGTTAGTTCTGTTACAACTTGTTATATTTATTACCATGTTATAATGTAAAATATTCTTGTTATATTTATTACCATGTTATAATGTAAAATATTCTTATATCTATTTAATACCATGTTATAATGTAAAATAGGGCTGTTATCACCCTATTCCTTTAGTTATCTGGAAACCGATGTGATATCTCGATCGAATGTCGGTATACAAAAGAAATAAATAAATAAATAAATAAAAAGTTGTCGATCTGTAAATACGTTACTACTAAATTAACTACAACCCCCCACCCTCCTGACCCCCCCCCCCAAGACTTACCAAAACTCCCTGGTGGTCCAGCGGGGAGTCAGGAAGCCATCCCTGCACTCGTTTGTGGTTTCCTCACGGCGCCGATAGCCTGTGTCACAGGGGCTGCCGGTGCCATTGGTCAGCCCCTGTCACATGGTCACCGGCGCCATCTTCTGCTCCTACCACGTGACAGGTCACGTGGCAGGAGGTCGCTCCGGGACCCTCGTTGGACCCAACCGGAACTTTTGGCCAGCTTGGGGGGGCCTTCTGACCCCCACAAGACTTGCCAAAAGTCCAGTGGGGGTCCAGAGCGACCTCCTTTCACGCCGTCTGTCCGATCCCAATACTCAAAATGGCACTGATCGCCATTTTGAGACTCAAAATCGCCATCCCGCCAATACTCAAAATGGCGCCGATCATGGGACGGCGATTTTGAGTCTCAAAATGGCGGCGATCGGCGCCATTTTGAGTATTGGGATCGGACAGACGGCGTGAAAGGAGGTCACTCCCGGACCCCCGCTGGACTTTTGGCAAGTCTTGTGGGGGTCAGGAGGCCCCCCCAAGCTGGCCAAAAGTTCCGGTTAGGTCCAACGAGGGTCCCAGAGCGACCTCCTGCCACGTGACCTACCTGTCACGTGGTAGGAGCACAAGATGGCGCCGGTGACCATGTGACAGGGGCTGACCAATGGCACCGGCAGCGCCTGTGAGACACAGGCTATCGGCACCATGAGGAAACCGCAAACGAGTGCAGGGATGGCTTCCTGACTCCCTGCTGGACCACCAGGGAGTTTTGGTAAGTCTTGGGGGGGTCAGGAGGGTGGGGGGTTTAAATGTTTATTTAGGAGGCCGAATAAAACGGATATCTGTTTAATACGTGGGGAGTCGCGATGCGTTTCGCCTCCCCACGTATTTAACAGATAGCAAAAAATAAGTTGCGGATGTCAAATACGTGGAAAACTGATGCACATCCCTAATCAGTGGTGACATGTTACGATCCAGGAGGCTGGGAGGGCAGTAAACAAGGCAGATCTGAAACTCAGGAGAATCAAATAGTGCTACCTCAAATTGAGGTGGAAGTGAGTGAGATATTGTTTCATTGCAAGGTTTTTTCTGACAATTAACATTAATCCTCCTCCCCTGCGTTTTGTTCTGGGTATGGAGAAGAGGTCATAAAGGTTGTTTGCTATTTGATTTGTTTGTACATGGTCAGTTTTTTTGATCCAGGTTTCAGTAATGGCTATGAAGTCAGGTTGTTGTTCATGTAGGATGTCTGAGATAAGCATGAATTTTTTTGTTAATGACAGAGCATTGATGAGTATGAATGCTAGGAGGATCATATTTTTTACTGTTTCATTGAGGGGTATACTTATCAGTCTTCGTTGCGTCACAGGAGGTGGTTTGTGTGCTGTGGGTGTTGTCATTTGTTGGTTCAGGTGATGTATTTTGAGATATCTCGGTTGCATTATGATATTTGTTGTTGTTGGGTTGTGGGATGTTTGCGTCGCTCAAAGTTGCTGCTCAAAGGGGCGCTCTAAGGGGCATGTCCCTTAGTTTGTGCTCCTTCATCTATTCTATGAATAGACTGGATGGGTTGTATGGTAGAGACATTTTTTTTTAAATTAAATAATACAAAATTTTCTCCAAAATGTATGTTTAGTTTCCTTTCCTTTTTTTAAATAAATTTAACCTCCCTCCCAAAAAAAATAAAATTGTTCATTTTAATTTTATTAAAACATTTTTTTCTGAACTCTCCCTGAATAGTGCCCATCCTTCTACCCTATCTATAGGCTTTGAAGACTCTTCAGAAAAAGGAAGTGATCATACCTCTTTCACTAATACAATTGCAGAAATTGACACTGGCAGACCCAGGATCAGAGCCTTATGGATAATTGCTATTCATTTGCCTTATACTGGCCAGCACCATTTTGTTGTATGATTGACCAGCACCATTTTCTACAATTTCATCAGTAGGGCAGGAATGATTAGGGACTGCTCCTGCCCCTGAAGAGTCTTCAAAGCTTACAGATGGCATAAGAGACTTGAGGGAGGATGGAGGATTGGGCCATGGGTGATGTAAGAATGGCTTAGGAGGGGACTTTGATGGTTTCACACATGTGTAGAGAGGATCAGCTGAACTCATTTTTTGTTTTGTTTTTCTATTTTTTAGAATTTTGTTTTTTGTTTGTGTGTTTTGTTTGAAATAAATGAAATGCAAAACAAAAACAACCAAAAGAAATACAAAGTGAAAAGAAAAAATGTCTGTGCACACCCCTACTATATGGTCTTTTCCATCATGTTCATCAATCTTTCTGTGTTTACCACATGCATACATATTTCCTTCCATTTACAAAACCACTTCTTAAAAAAATGTTAATCAATGAATTTTTGCCAGGGGTGTTTTCTATACTACAGATTCAGGCATAATTGTCCTTTCTAGAAATGTGTTTTGTAATGTCTATTCTGACAACAGAGAGTATCATAGAGCCTAACTTTCAAAGGTATCTGTGCTACAGCATTTGTGTGTGCAAGTCAATATGTGGAGATTATTAATGCTAGTATTTTATAAACTGTGAGGAGGGAGCTGCATAGTTTATAAAGTGCCACATATTTCTGCTTATATATATTCAATATTGTGCAAATATTTCCAATGCAAAAAAATGCTTACTTTTCCTTCCCATTTTATAAACATGCACAAATAATTTTACACATGAAATAATCATGACACTACATGAATAAACACCCAGATTACACACAGAGGCAGATATTTTATAAAATATGTACATATACTATTTTGAAAATACTTGCATGCTTACTTAGAATTGAATTGCCAGTTTGCTGATACCTCCACCAGTTCTCCCAATCTTCTTCAGTTCACCTAGACCCTCCGGAACTTCACCCTGAACCCCGACTAATTCACCCACACATCCCATCCAAAAACTGCAGACAACAGACAAGTAAAATTTCACTTACATGAATCAGTTACCAATTATACAAATAAGTTCAGTAATGTATACACATGTACCTCTTGCAAAATAGCAATTGTTAGTGTTACATGTACTTTAGAACTCTGCCCTGAAACTCCTCTAGATCACCCCTTTTTTGACCCAGTAAATTGAACACGTGAAACCGAAAAAACGTGCATACTCTCAATGGTTATAAAATAGCATATAGGCACATATGTTCTTTGCTCATACTTTCAGATACTTGAAAGGTTTTAATGATCCAAAAACAGCGACAAACCTTTTCCGTAGGAAAAAAATCAGCAGAACCAGGGGTCACGATTTGAGGCTTCAGGGAGGAAGATTCAGAACCAATGTCAGGAAGTATTTCTTCACGGAGAGGGTGGTGGATGCCTGGAATGCCCTTCCGGAGGAAGTGGTGAAGACCAGAACTGTGAAAGACTTCAAGGGGGCATGGGATAAACACTGTGGATCCATAAAGTCAAGAGGCCGCCAATGAAGAGTGCGTGACTCGCCAGAATGATGGCTACTGCCTGGACACAATACCCTTATTCAATAAACATACACATGCTTACTGTGACTCCAACATCGCTCTAAGCTTCAACAGCAAGAGGAAATGGAAAAAAGGATTTGCACTCACAAAGAGGGGAGTAGCTGGCTTGTTACGGCAGTTACTACCCCAAACCAAATATGCCTGATACTTCACTTTCAATGCATATACAGCATAGCTCTCTGCTTCAACGACAGGGGAGAAGAATAACTGATACTTCACACATCCAGCAGAGCTCTCTGCTTCAATGGCAAGGGAGAAGAAAAAGGGTTCACACTCACTAAGCGGGGAGTAGCTGGCTTGTTACGGCGGTTACTACCCCAAACCAAATGTGCCTGATACTTCACTTTCCATGCATATCCAGCATGGCTCTCTGCTTCAACGGCATGGGAGAATGACTGATACATCACGCATTTCCAGCATAGCTCTCTGCTTCAACAGCAGGGGAAAAAACAAAAAAAAACCAAAACTGATGCTTCACGCATATCCTGCATAGCTTCAACGACAGGGGTGAAGAAAAAAAGGATTCGCAATCACAAAGCGAGGAGTAGCTGGCTTGTTACGGCGGTTACTACCCCAAACCAAATGTGCCTGATACTTCACTTCACTTTCAATGCATATCCAGCATGGCTCTCTGCTTCAACGACAGGGGAGAAAAAAACTGATACTTCACGCATATCCAGCATAGCTCCCTGCTTCAACGGCAGGGGAGAAGAAAAAACAACCAACAAGGGCTGTACAACATAGTCTAGGTAAAACAAATAAGCATGGGTGTAGCTTGCTTATCGCGGCGGTTACTACCCCTAACTAATCAAGCTAGATATTTCACTTGGATGCAGCTCCATCACTGCTCTCTACATTAATGGTGGGGGTGGAAGGGGAATAGAACAAAGAGCTACGAGAAACAGATAAGTATGAGAGAAAAAATGTGTGAAGCTTGCTGGGCAGACTGGATGGGCCATTCGGTCTTCTTCTGCCATCATTTCTATGTTTCTATGTTTCTATGTGCTATTTTTTACTCTTTATTTATGAATTATTCCATATAAACAAGCATAACTTGCATTGAAACTAGAGGATAGGACATCAAGAATAAAAACAAAAAGGAGAATATCCTGACATACCACGAGAAATACATGGCGGGTGGGGTGACCCAGAAAACAAGGGAATAGGTGTTTGGGACATTTAAAAAACTATTATTTGATCTTTTATTCATCAGCTTTTTTTGAAATATTATTACTATGTTTTTAGTATTATGATTATGTATTTTATTTCTTGATTTTATTGTTTGATATTTGAGGAATGGTGATGGTTCTGTTTTTTCATTGTTGCACTGCATAGAGAGTCTGGCTTCTTGAGGTTTCCAGTTCAGTTTTTGTTTGCACATTTGTATTTCTTCTTTATGGCTGCTCTATTCTGTATTTGGTGAGGGTCTGTTTATGTTCTGCATGTGTGACTGAGGTGAAACATTCTCCTAATAGGAAGTGTATTAGTGTTTCAAAACTTTTGCAGGGTCAAGCCCATACCCAACACACATCACAATAGGCCGAATACCATGTGGGTTCCAAATGTCTTTTTTGCAGGGATTTCTGGTTGGCATCACAGCAGTGCATGTAAATATAATGTAAGTGATATTTTTACCTAATAATACTGTACTTTGATGTTTTTCATGTAAAATATAAATGCATAACTCTTAACTGTGTGTGTGGAATGGGGCAGGAAGAATTGTGCAAGGCTATAAGGTTCACCTAGGGTACCTAATACCCCTGCACCAGCCATGGGTTCGGGGGGACGGTGTCAGTTTTCAAAGTTTGTATCACTGAAGGGAGCTGGGTGTTTTGTTTTATTTGTAGGCCTGGGATACAGAATGAATGAATGGCGGGGGGGGGGGGGGGGGGGGGGGCAGCACAGTAATTGTTCGCACAGGGCAGCAAAAAAGTTAGCACTGGCCCTGCCTTTACATCAGTTCTAATGGCACACACTGGCGGCATCTGTCACAGTACTGCAGGGGAAGAAAGAGTAGTCAGGGTTAAGTAGTTCCTCATATCCTAGCAGCTGCACCTTTCCCACAGCACAATCCACAATGGAGAATGTACCCGAATCAAGAATGCGCTGAAAGTTGCAAAGATTGCCGACTGCCATGCAGCTAAGTGCCTGATGGGTCATGGGGGGATTTCCCTAATGTCTACGCCTGCACTTAACCATCCTAGTAAAAGCAAAAAAGAAGGAAAATGAGACTAGGAGATCAAGAGCTCTTTCGGTATGTCCTCCTATTCTACCATCATGGATCCTCCATCTATGTTATTCTTAGATATTGGAATATCTATGAAATTCCATCTTTTAGAATGAAAGGTTTTGGGGACAGGAAATACCTACTGTACCTGAATGTAACTCATCTTGAGCTACCAATGAAAAGGCATGAGCTAAGAACATACTTTCTTTTGACAGCGGTTGTAGGGAGCTGGCTGGTTTGCAAGAGAGCAAGTCACAAGGTAGAGAACAGTTGTATCGTATATTTGGAAAGCACTTAAATCAGGATCTTAAGAAGTTCTAATTCACATAAAGGTCTGACTTGAATATACATAATTTTGGGTCAGACTATCTAGATTAATATAGTAAATGATGACAGATAAAGACAAAAATGGGAATGGTCCATCCAAATTCTTTATGGCATCTGGATGGAAAACATTGAGAAAATGTGAACAGTTAACTTAAGGCCGGCATAGGTTTGGATCAGAGTACTGCCACTGCTGTTGTCCAATTCTATTTAGTTAATACAGCAATAATTTTTAATCTTAAAATATTTTTACATTTGCAAGAGAAAATTTAACTGTAACAACGTCTCTTCTTTTGCTCAATCAGATACTGTAACACCACAAAAATGTTAAGACTCTTCCATTATTTTTTAAACATTGGCTAAATGCAAAAAAACATTGCAATGCAAAAAGCTGTAGGTTTTTGGGTTTGTTTTTTTTAATGTGGTGTTTTCTTCTGCTTCTTTAGACTTCCAGCTTAACCATAACTGGGATCTTACGAATCTTATATATGTCTACTTGCAACCTACACACTTTCTGTGCATATATCAAAGTTGTCTTTTTAAACATACAGCAGTCATCTATAAAAAACTGAATATACATTAATAATTAAGACATTGAATATTCATACATTTGCATAGCACAATTATTTACAATAATATATCTATCATATAATCTACTGCACGTGTATTTCACTCACACTTCATAACTCCACATACACATTCACATTTAACTCCTCCAATACATACATATCAACACAAAATAGTTACATAGAAACACAGAATATAATGACAGATAAGTACCTCAAAGTTCATTTAATCTGCTCAACTCTATTCCTGCTGTGGTGCCATAGAGCCTAGTTGATCTTTGGCTTTCTCACTTCTTCATAACATGAAATCTTTTATGTTTATTCCATGCTTCCTCAAATTCTGTCTTTCTCTCTCTCTCTCAACCACCTTGCCCAGGAAGCCAATCCATGCACTTGCTACTCTTTTTATGATAAAATATTTCCTGAAATTGTTCCTGAATTTAGCTTCTCACAGCTTCATAACATGGCCTCTTTTTTCTAGAGCATTTTTCCAAATAAAGGATTTGCTTCTTGTGTACTCTTGATACATTTGAGGTATTGGAATGTCACTATCATATTCCTCCCACCACCCACTGTCACTGCTGTCTTCTAGGAATGTTTCTCAAACTGATTCTAGAGTACCCATAGCCAGTCAGATTTTCAGAATATCCACAATGGATGGGCATGAGATAAACTTCATTCAATGTAGGTAGTAGAGATGTGAATCGTGTCCTCGATCGTCTTAACGATCGATTTCGGCTGGGAGGGGGAGGGAATCGTATTGTTGCCATTTGGGTGTGTAAACTATTGTGAAAATCGTTAAAATTGCGAGCCGACACACTAAAACCCCCTAAAACCCACCCCCGACCCTTTAAATTAAATCCCCCACCCTCCCGAACCCCCCCCCCCCAAATGCTTTAAATTACCTGGGATCCAGCGGTGGTCCAGAACGGCGGTGGTCCGGAACGGCCCCCTCAATTGAATCCTGTTGTCTTCAGCCGGCGCCATTTTGCAAAATGGCCGCCGCAAAATGGCGGCGGCCATAGACAAAAACGATTCTACGCAGGAGGTCGTTCCGGACCCCAGCTGGACTTTTGGCAAGTCTTGTGGGGGTCAGGAGGCCCCCCAAGCTGGCCAAAAGTTTCTGGGAGTCCAGCGGGGTTCAGGAAGTGATTTCTTGCCGCGAATCTTTTCCGTACGGAAAATGGCTGCCGGCAGGAGATCGACTGCAGGAGGTCGTTCAGCGGCGGTCCGGAACCCCCGCTGAACGACCTCCTGCAGTTGATCTCCTGCCGGCGCCATTTTCCATACGGAAAATGATTTCGCGGCAAGAAATCGCTTCCTGAACCCCGCTGGACTCCCAGGAACTTTTGGCCAGCTTGGGGGGGGCCTCCTGATTCCCACAAGACTTGCCAAAAGTCCAGCGGGGGTCCGGAACGACCTCCTGCATCGAATCGTTTTTGTCTATGGCCGCCGCCATTTTGCGGCTGCCATTTTGCAAAATGGCGCCGGCTGAAGACAACAGGATTCAATTGAGGGGGCTGTTCTGGACCGCCGCCGTTCTGGACCACCGTTGGATCCCCAGGTAATTTAAAGCATTTGGGGGGGGGGTTTCGGGAGGGTGGGGGATTTAATTTAAAGGGTCGGGGGTGGGTTTTAGGGGGTTTTAGTGTGCTGGTTTTCCTGCCCTCCCCCTTCCCCCGATTTACGATTTTTTAACGATAAATCGGGGGAATTGGTATTGTATCGTGGCCCTAACGATTTTTGACGATTTAAAATATATCGGACGATATTTTAAATCGTCAAAAAACGATTCACATCCCTAGTAGGCAGTGCATATAGATCTTTCTCTTGCATATTCATTGAAAACTAGACTAGCTGGGGGTACTTCAGAACTAGCAAAAGAAGCACCATTCTAGGGAATATATATAGATAGATAGATAGATAGATAGATAGATAGATATATTTAGGTCATTAAGTCTCATTTCATAGGACATTTGGTATAGACCCTACATCATTTTGGTAGCTTTTCTCTGGACTCCCTTGGCCTTGTCTATATCCACTTGAAGATATGGCTTCCAGAACTGGGCATAATTTTCTACGTAAGGTCTCACCAATGAGCAGTATCTCTTTCCTACTGATTATTTATTTATTTATTATTTAGTTATTTTATTTAAAATACTTTTCTATACCACAAATACACATACAAGGTAGATCTATGTGGTTTACAAATTAAAAAGAAACATACACCGCAATAAAAGCAAAATGACACAGCAGTTAAGTAGTTCACATACAGAAATGGTTGCAAACTCAAGAGAAGGAGAATTGGAGTAGAGGTTTGGTGCTAGTTTCGGATTGTGGAATATTATTTTTTATTCTTACATTTATTTATTGCTTCTATATTAAAACTTGAAGCAATCTACAATACAAATATAGTTAAATATAAATACAATTAAATACAACATTCACTCTAAACTCAACATACAATAACAGAAAGATGAGACTCCTTTATTGAAGGACCTTGCAGTAAATCAGATTGTGAAGATGGAAATTATTTGAATAAAATATAAGATAATGCCAGGACTTATAAATGTTCAGGACCCTTCTCATTTATAGCCTTTTGCACCAATGGCAACATTTTAAACTGGACCCATAATTGAAATAGCAATCACTGCAATTAAATAAGAAAGGGGAAAACAAGCTCTTTCTAAGGGCTTGCAAAATAGTTTTGCAGCATTAGGGATGTGTATTCATTCTAAATAAATAAATAATATGGATGAAATCAGACAGATTTTTTTTGTTTGTTGAAAATGATAATAAATGGCCAGTGCCCAGAAATTGACAAAACTGTTTAAGGTGAATTTTAAAAATGCTAAGCATGTAAAAATTAGCATATATGTGCTTAAGTAGCCTCTACTCACATACTTAGCATTTTAAAGAAGTAAAAAATGTGTGTGTATTTTCATTTCTGCACATACATATATATGTGTGTGAAAAAATAGGATCTAGGGCATCCCAGGGCGGGGACATCACTTACAGCATTAAGACTTTTTAAAAGGCACACAAGTACATTTTACCATTTGATTGTGTATTTGTTCACCTGCTAATTATCTGATGTAAGTTGTTACGATTCCTCCTGTTGCTGCGCTACAGGAGGCATTTTACCTTCTCTTCTGGAGGCCGCTCCGAAGCCAGGGCCTCGCCTGCGAACTATCCAGGATTTGCTCCAGGGCCTGGGAGGCCTTGCTGTTCTTGAGGCCTGCCTGTGGCTTGCTTGGCTCTGCTTGGACTTCCTGGTTCGGCCACGCTCGTCTCCCTAGGGGCCGGCCCGCGGCACTCCACCTCAGTTATAGGGCCGGTGAGGGGCGGTCCAGGTGAACTCCTCCCAAGGAGTTGCCTGCATACAGCAGTATAAAAGGACTTTCACTTCAGTTCCTGTTGGCCTTTGGATTGGGTTTCACAGTTGCCTGTGTCTTCAGACCAGTCTAGGTCCACTGTTGTCTTCGCTTGTCTTGACGGCTCCCTGTCCTGTGTCTCTGCCTGTTGCCTTGATGTTGGTTCCAGATGTTCCTAGATGTTTGTTCCTGATCTTGACCCTGATGTTCTTAACTTGCTTCAGACTGCCAGGAGTGCAGTAACCCTCTTCAGACTGCTTGTGCAGCGCTTTACGTTTCCTGCGCTGGTCCCGCTCCTGCGGGTGTAGGACAGGGTGGTCCGTGACCTGTCCAGTTGTACTGGCAGCGTAGGGCGCCCTGGGACAGTGCCATTGTCGCATCCCTCCTCATTCCTGCTTGTTTCAGCGTCTATATGTCTCCGCTTCAGCCCTCGTCTATGATGTCTTCTGTATTCAAAGGACTCTGTCTGCCCTCGTCCTCTGTCCGGCCTGCTGCCCAATGCCGTTACCCAGAGGCAGGTCCGAAAGGGCTTGGAACAGTCGAAGGACCGCTCATCAATCAACATTGCGTTGTTGGTTGCCGTGGGCGTGCAGGTCCAGCTGAGGGTCAGACTCTGTTCTCCTGTCCTTGCTTCTGCCTTGCCTGTTTCTCCATGCTCGCACCGGCTCACCTCCCACCTTGTGGCTTGGGGCTCCTCCCTGAGTCTCGCCGTGGCCCAAGGGCTCACTACACCTGCTCTAGATGCAACAGCACTCCTTGCGCCCGCAACAGAACCTGAAGGCCTCCAAACCCTCGGTTCTTCAGCAGTGTGGAGGATGCACTCACAACAGTAAGTGATATTAAACATGTTTATTGTGTAGCACTGACTGGATGGGAGGTGTGGGTGAACTGGGCAGGAGTTCAGATGAAGAACCAGGAAGTTCTCAATAACCTGGAAAAGGACTAGGCAAATTGGTGAACTAATTGTTAAAACAGCTATTCCTTGATGTGTTCACTTTTTAAAATTGGCCAACCTACGGGGCCGATGCAATATAAATTGTGAAAAGCGGGTA
Source organism: Rhinatrema bivittatum (assembly GCF_901001135.1). Classification (NCBI taxonomy): domain Eukaryota; kingdom Metazoa; phylum Chordata; class Amphibia; order Gymnophiona; family Rhinatrematidae; genus Rhinatrema; species Rhinatrema bivittatum. Next base: position 146,023,958 of record NC_042623.1, read on the forward strand.
CTGAAAAGTCAGCACCCGCTTTCCTAATGCACTCATGGCACCCGCAAGGGGGGCGACATGCAATATCCAAATTAGGGGGCCGCGCTAGCAAGGAGGTGCTAGGGTCGTTTGCATGACCTTAGCGCCTCCTTGCTAATGCGACCCCGCCGCGGCTGCCGGTTATGAATACCGATGCAGGTAAACTTGGCGTCAGTTTTCATAACCTGCCATCTGCCAGTAATGAAAATGGACCAGTGTCTGTCTTCATAACTCGGCGGTCTGCCAAGTTATTTATTATTATTATTTTTACTTAAAAAAAGAAGTACAGAAAAGCAATTTTTTCTGCTTTTCTGTACTTCTTTGGCCTGCGCTCAGCTATTAATGCCTGCTCCAGGCAGAAATTAATAGCTGAGCGATAAATGTGCATCTGAGATGAATATTTATTTTTTTGCATGCAAAGTGAATGAGTCATAGGCTCTATCACGTGCATTTGCATGGGATGAGCGCTATTACATTCACTCCGCGTCCGACGTGGGTTAAATAGGCTCTAATCCCCCTGTTGCATTAGAGGGTGGATTAGCGCCTATTTAACCCGCATCGGAATAGTGTTATACAGTGCGCTCAGCTGAGCCCACTGTATTGCATCGGCCCCTATGTGCATAAATCAGGACTTACATGAGAAATCCCTTATTTACTTTCGTGCATTAAATATATGTGCATATATTTTTAAAATAGATAGGAAAAGTATGACCATTCGGATAGTAGAAAGACTAGGGGGCACTCCATGAAGTTAGCATGGGGCACATTTAAAACTAATCGGAGAAAGTTCTTTTTTACTCAACGCACAATTAAACTCTGGAATTTGTTGCCAGAGAATGTGGTTCGTGCAGTTAGTATAGCTGTGTTTAAAAAAGGATTGGATAAGTTCTTGGAGGAGAAGTCCATTACCTGCTATTAAGTTCACTTAGAGAATAGCCACTGCCATTAGCAATGGTTACATGGAATAGACTTAGTTTTTGGGTACTTGCCAGGTTCTTATGGCCTGGATTGGCCACTGTTGGAAACAGGATGCTGGGCTTGATGGACCCTTGGTCTGACCCAGTATGGCATTTTCTTATGTTCTTATGTTCATTCAATGAATTAATATACATTTTTCAATGCATTGCATGTATTTGCATGTAAGCCTACATAATATGCATGCATGCATATTGTGGAGTAGAGATATGCACATTTTATACAATGCGTATATATCATACACATGTATTATAAAATACTATGTTACAACTAGGTGCGGCCATATGCACGAGTAAGTAATGCCGCTTGCACACTGTTTGAAAGTTATCCACCCTCAATGAATTGACAGTGACTTCCAGATTTATCTCAGGCTATGGGAGAGGGTGGTTGTGTAGTTCTGAATGCTGAAGAAAAAATGCAAAAAGGTTGAGAAATGACTGTGAGACTGGTAGAATTAGAAGTGAGGTGGGATATAGCTTTGCTTTTGTCATACACTGAGTTACTGTGTATCAAAAATCTTTTTTTTTTCTGTTTTTCCATGATATAGCACACAACGTAATACTGAAAAAAAAAATAAGGACCAAAACCTCAAGTATTAAGCTGGGTCCTTCACAAATCCTGGGGCTGGAGAGCTCAAATCCAGAGCACCTCTTACCTTGTACATTTTTATGGCTGTACAACAATGAGGCCAGCCGCACTGGAGGAAAGTTCAACATGATGTTTCTTTGTCACCATCCCCTAGCAGATTGCCTCATTTTTAAAGCAGTGGGCATCTCTCCAGTGGGATAAGAGGGAGAAGGGTGGAAGATTCCTCGCCTGTGCATTTGTGAAGGACCTGGCCCTAACCTACTCCAGCCAGGTTTCAGGGCTAGGACTCAGCACCGGGGCTAGAGTATGGTATTGGTCCTATGGCTCTTTTTTTTCTTTTTTTTAATACAATGGATAAGAAAATATCCCAAATTTTTTTTTATCTAAGGCTATTTTTGATTCATTCTATTTGTAATGAACCAAAAATGGATTCATTCATTGCACTTTTTATATTCATTAAATAAATAATTACTTGCCCCTCATGGTGTGAGTTTCTGGGGTCTTGTAATGGGTTTGTGATGGGTCAAGGAAGTATAGCCTGGTTGCTGAAGAAGAGGCCTACTGAGAGTTGGACTGATGGGGTCCAGAGAGACTTTGCAGCCAACATGGGGAAGTGGCAGAAGTCTTCCATCATGCTCCATTGGCAGGCAGGCCCGGGTGGAGGAGCTTCAATGGTGCTTCATTAAAAAGAGGCTGTGATCTGTGTTGCTGCGGTGAAGAGGTGTCATGGGAGCAAGGCAAGGCTCTCACAGGGCAGAAGTGAGTTAGTGTTGCCTGTCAGCAGCTAGAAGAGTCATGCATGAGAGCTGTGGGAGCAGGTGGGAAGCACCTCACAGTGCAATAGGGTCATGGTGGTGATTAACAGTGAAAGCTCTGCCATGGAGGAAGGCTGGAATTGGCAATGGCAGCCTTGGGGAAGCTGCCATTGCAGGAGGGAGGGAGTCAATTTGTTGAGAGTTCTGGAAATGCCCCCCAGCGCAATTATAATGTTCAGGCTAGGTTCCGCTGACATCACCAATGACGCCAGCATCAGCCATGTATCCTAGCACAGAAACTTTAAAAAGCTAAAATTAAGAAAAATTAAGCAAAATAACATTTTTAAAGCCCTGAATTCAGGAGAGGCTTTCTACAAAGTTTAACCCCAGGAAGCACCATGGTGAGTCTAGTGCCAATCAGTTTAAATATCTTTGGGACCGATGCAATACAGTGCGCTCAGCCGAGCGCACTGTTTAACCTGCTGTTGGACACGGGTTAAATAGGCGCTAATCCACCCCTAATACAATAGGGGGATTAGTGCCTATTTAATGCGCGTCTGACGTGGAGTGAATGAGTTAGCACTCATCACATGCGAATGCATGTGAATCAGACTATTACTCATTCACTCCAAATGCAAAAAGATAAATGTGCATCTCAGATGCACAGGCGTTAATAGCTGAGTGCATTGAAAAGAAGTACAGAAAAACAGAAAAAACTGCTTTTCTGTACTTCTTTTTTAAATTAAAAAAAAAAAATAACTCGGCAGACCACTGAGTTATGAAGACCGATGCCGGTAAACTCGGCATTAGTTTTCATAATCGGCCGAAAACTCGGCGGTCGTTTTCATTACTGGCAGACAGGCAGGTTATGAAAACCGAGGCCAAGTTTATCGACATCGGTCTTCATAACCAGCAGCTGCAGCGGGTCGCGTTAGCAAGGAGGTGCTAAGGTCGCGCAAGCGACCCTAGCGCGACCCTAGCATGACCCCCTAATTTACATATTGTGAACTTGTGAGGGTCTGTGATGGACATGGTGCGATTACAGTCCGGGCACCGATGGAACCCCGATGCCATGGCCATGAAAAAATTGAGCCACGATACAGTCGACAGCCAGGAGGCCGCGAGGGCCAAACCCAACGGTAATCGACGGAAAACAGGTAAAAAACTTACCGGAGTACTGCGGCTTGAAAAAGTTGAAGGACGGACCCCTGTGGGGAAATTAAATGTTAGTAATTCCGTGAGGAAAATTCCTGTCAGGAATCTCTGCAGAGCTTCTTAACTGTGTGGCTACTGTGCGTAAAAAAGAAGACTGAAGGGAGACCCCTGCTGGCTGCAGGGTTAGTGCCATGTTGGGCATGCCCAGTAGGGGCCAGTCAAAGTTCTGGAAACTTTGACAGAAGTGTTCCATGATTGGGTTCCATCCTGGGATGTCACCCATATGTGAGGACTACCATCCTCCTTGTCCTGTGAGAATAAAAGGTTCTCTTAAACTTCTTTTATTTAAATAGTGACACTGCACATCTGCTACTGTTATAGCATTTATTATTTGGAACAGCTGAAACTATTTTTTATTCTTCTCAGTTCTCTTTCCTGGAACTTAAGAATTGTTTTAGAATTTATTCCAAACTGAGCAATCATTAACTTCCAAACAGACAAAGTCATGACAAGTACTTCCACTTAAACAATTCAAATTCAATGTCACATTGGCTAGTTTTACTATGGCCAAAACGTCTTTTTCCTATTATTAGGAATCTCTCATCTTGAGAGAATTAATGGACCTTTTCTATGGGACAGTAAGCCAATTTTGTAAGAAAACCTCTCAATACCAGACTTATATTCTCATAAGGCACTTGCTACTATCTTGGGACTTTCTTAAGTGTTGATGTTAAAAACCTTTGTTGTTTTTTTTTCTTCTTCCTTTCACTCAGGTCTCTTTCATCAGCTAACTATTAAAGCTGATTAAAAATTCACAGATCAGCTTCCTTTAATTTTATACTGACTAGTCCTCTTTTTTTTTTTTTTTTTACCTTATCAGGTTTCCTTTTTATACAAGAACTCTTACTTGTTCACACTCTCATTCAAAGCTATATGTTCCTTCACTGTTTTTAAGTGTTTTGTGACTTTAACTAGATCTCAGAGAAGGATAAGAGTCAAATATTTCCTCTCTGACCAACTTCCAGCAAAGTTCTCCTGTGTTCTGAAACTGTCACTAACACTTTTCTGTCAGGGAATTTCTTTACTTTAGTGATGTCATATTGAAAATAGTTTCTGCCCTATCCCAATTCCATATGTAGCATTCATAAACCCACTTCTCTACCCTCAGTTACATGTATATATAAAGTAAAGAAATGTTTAATAACTTTGGAATCTGCCTCCAACAAAGTTAATTATTTAAAAATGTACTCTACTTTGACCTAATAATGTGAAAGTACACTAACCTCTTAACATGCTGTCTCTTAGTAAACATTCCATTGCTATAGAGGAGCCATATTCAGAATGTTGGCATTTTTAAACTGTGCTGAGCTGACGGATCTTCTTTTACCAAGTTTAGCAAAGGAAAACCTGACCTGGTCTGGAATGGAGTCAAAAATCCCCAAAAACCTACATTTTAAATTACAAAACATTCTAAACATATTCTACCTCAACCAACATTACTGTCTCTGGAAACCCTCAAATACCTACAAAAATTCACCAAAAATACCTTAAATTACCAATACCAATATCTTACTGACCCTTACTGATTCTCTTCCATTAAACTTAGCCATACAGATCATCATCCATTAAACTGATTCAGACATTACCAACTACTGCTACGTTCTACTCTTATGTTAAACTTCTATCATCTTCTTCTCCTACTCCCAGTTAGAATCATCCCTGTTTTATTGTTACTTCTTTTTCTGTGCACTTGTTATAATTTGTAATGTATACTCTCATGTTATAGTTATGTACGTTATAATGTATTGCTCACCCCTTGTTATATGTAAACCGAAATGATACGAACCTCCGTGAATGCCGGTATAGAAAAACACAAATAAAATAAATAAATCTTAAAAATGTCCCTATTTTTATCCAAAATGAAAGCTGAATAGGGTTTTTTAGTTTCTCTTCAGATGTTTACAATATATATATTGTGTATATATATACACTGTAGTTGCCATAAGATAATTCAGTTTAATGGAGATATTGATTTCTTAAAAGTAGGTAGAGTAGAAGGTTGAGTATGGAGTCCTGTGAGAGTGACATGGTCAATAATGTGGAAGTTCCTGTCTTTGCTGCAAAGCCTCGAAATCACGCTTCAATCTCAAGCCCACAAAGCTTCTTCTCTTCAGGGTACACAGAACCATAGTACCCAAACAGAGTTTACAAGCCATGCCCACAAGCTGCTGAATCTATTAAAAACTGAGTCAAGTGTGCACTCATACAAAGACAGTGAAAAGTATTGATCAGAGAGTAAAGTTCACTAGAGAAAAGAAAAGAAAATGGGAAGAACAGAAGGGAATGTATACATATAAAAGACAAACACATGAAAAACTAGTGGGGTAGATTTTCAAAGGGTTACGCGCGTAACCCCCGAAAACCTACCCCAAACCCCCCCGTGTGCGCCGAGCCTATCTTGCATAGGCTGCCGGTGTGCGCAAAGCCCCGGGATGCATGTAAGTCCCGGGGCTTTCCTGGGGGGGAGGTCAGGGGCGTATTGGGGAGGTGTGCCGTGGCCGGCATGTCATGGGGGGCGTGTTGGGGGCGTGTCATGGTGGTGCGTCATCGGGGGCATTCCGAGGGAGTGGCCGCGGCCTCCGGACCAGCCCCTGGATCGAACCATGGTACACCGGCGGCCGGCCCGGCGCGCGCAAGTTACACCTGCCTTGGGCAGGCGTAACATGTGCAACAAAGGTAGGGGGGGTTAGATAGGGCTGGGGGGAGGGGGTGGGTTAGGTAGGGGAAGGGAGGGGAAGGTGCGGGGGGGGTGGAAGGAAAGTTCCCTCCGAGGCCGCTTCGAATTTGGAGCATCCTCGGAGGGAACAGAGGCAGGCTGCACGGCTCATTGTGACCATGCAAGAAATTAGTTCTCCACCTGGGTGGTTTACACTTGCATGCTTGAAAGGCCTCTCCCCGAAGATGGTCTTTCTCATGGCTATTTGTTCCATTAGGTGCATATCGGAACTACAGGCTCTGTCATGTAGAGACCCGCATCTGGTCTTTTTACCAGGCATGATTACCCTGTGACCAGAACCATCCCTTTTACCGAAGGTGGTGTCTCCTTTCCACTCGAATCTGTCCAATCAGACCATTGCCCTCCTGGCCTTTAGAGGCAGTGAAGATCCCAAAGACAATAGAAAGCTGTACCTTCTAGATGTGGAACACATACTCCTAAGCTACCTAAAGGCCACTAACCTCCTTCAAAAGACCAATAGGCTGTTCATGCTATATGGGGCCCTGAAAAGGAGAAGTGGCCTCCAAAGCCATTGTGGATAGATGGATTAAGGAAGCAATTTCATCAGCTTACCTACTCAATAGCTCTCAAGCATTCACAATGTTCTATACACATTCCATAAGAGTGCAGACAATCTAATAAGTGGAGGGATCCTTGGTACCCCCAGATGAAATTTTCAAGGCTCCCACCTGGTCTTTATATTTCAGTATTTATGTATCATTTTAATGTGGATTTGGAAATAAGTTCCTAAAGTAAGGTGTGCTTTTTAAGGCATTTAATAATTGCTAATCTGCATTTCATAAACAGTCTCTCACCAATTTAGATTATTGTTTGTCCTGTTGAATCTTGTGCTACTAGTTTTATGTGATGATTATAATGTCCTTGTGCTTTATCTTTGTTTTGTTAAGCAATTTTGATTGTTATATGTTTTTTTTATTATTAATGTATTGTTTTCATTTGATTGTTTTAATACTGTAATATGTCTTGGGTGCTATAGGTGAGAAGAATAAATAAATCATTTAGTTCTTACTGGCCAGAAATATACTATATGCCCTTTCCAAATAACTTTCTTTGAGTTAGCCCAGTATCCTCGTAGTTCTATATATGAAATAATATCTTCACACTGAAATCCCTGATTCTGGAATGAGTTTACAATAAATGTCTCAGTCCTCAGATTTGCAGGGGTTGAAAATGCTATTGAATAGAGGAATATGTATGTGTACAGAGTGAACATGTTCTCTCCTCATGGATAAAAGGAGGTATATATCCTCAAGCAAAAACAAAATAAACTAGTGATTAGGTGTTTGTATGATCCAGATTAAATCAAGATGATATGAATCTGGTCCCCTTTGATTCTAAAAAGATTAATTTAATAAAAATAGTATTCCCTATAAAGCAAAATACATTTTATGTTTTTCTCTTAGGAAGGCTTGGCATTTCCTTTTACAGAGATCTTTTTTGTTATACTGTTACTACTTGGTAGACATGTTTATTCACTATACAATTTTGACCAGTTAAAGAAATACAACTTAGTAAACTCCATGGCATTTTCCCTCTTTGGAAAATATCACATCTTAGTAAATGATCCCCAGAGTTTGGTAGTATTAGTATCCCAAATATTCAGCAGCACATTAAGCAATATTCTAAAACCATCACATTTTTATAACTTTATCATCTGGACTTACACTTATTATAAAAATTTTCATCGCTGTTCAAATTTACAGGTGGTAATATAATAAAAGCAACAAATAATTTAAGTATTTTAAAGCCCTTTGTTCTAATAGACTAAAAAGAGCTCCTTCAATTTCTAAACTACTTAGTATACCATATAAAATCTAGAAAAAACTCTGCCCTTTAAGAGATATTGAAGAGCAATACTGAATTTGCATGCATAAGTATGGAATATCAACATATATGTTTATTACAATTACATACAAACCGCTTATCTGCATAGAATATACACCTATTTTTTAAAAGTATGTACATATAATTATTGTACTGATATACAAAACCAACAAAGAATGAACAAATTTATGAATACAATAAATATCAAAATCCTCCTTGAAACAAGTCTAATTTTTTTTAGCTGGATAATATGAAGAGATCTTCAAGACCATTTATAATACAAAGGGGTAAAATGCTATAAAATTCCAAAACAGCTACAGCTTACCATATTATAATCATGACTCTTAACTGAGGATTTTATACAAATATGTACTCTTTTTTTCCATTTTCGTTATTGCAATGAAAATATTGGGGCAGATTTTCAAAGGCTACGCGTGTAACATACACTCGTAACCCGAGAAAATCTGCCCCTGCGCACGCCAAGCCTATTTTGCATCGAGCACTGGATAGCCCACGCCATTTTTAAGGATGGCGCCGGCCATCCAGTGCTCCCTCCATGTGACAGGGACCGGCCAATGGCACGGATACCCTGTCACATGGTAAGGGCAAAGGGCCATCGGCGCCATTTTGATTAGTGGCAGCCGACGGCCCGGGAGCGGGAGATCGCTCCTGGGACCCCCACTGTACCACCAGGTACCTGTAAAATGTTTTTGGGGGGGTCGGGAGGGTGGGGGAAGCTAAGGGATTAGTTTTAAAGGGTGGGGGTGGGTTTAGGGGTTATTTTTGTGTGCCGTTTTTCCCACCCTCCCCCAAAATGATAGGAGAACCCCCACGAACAATTTCGTGGGGTTTTCCTATCGTTTTGGGGGAGCCCCCGATTTCTGACGATTTTGAAAATATCGTATGATATTTTCAATTGTCCGAAGCCCGATTCACATCCCTAAAATATTATATCATCTGTAAATATAACTGAATATATCTTGTTGTAACTGAAACTGCAGCCCTAGTAATAGAAAACCTGACACAGATGTATTTTGAGGGATGCTTTTCCTTAGGGATGAATTTGTTAATGCTCCATCTTTCCTCCAATTGGCCCTTTTCCTACCAGAAACAAGAACACCATTTTATATTCCTCTAGAAAAGCATGAAAAGACCAATCAACCAACAGCTGCAATACAAATTCTCATTGGTAGATGAATGAATCCACAAAATAATCAATAAATGGACTGCCATTCAATGTCCTTGTTAGGATCCTGTCAGGATTCAGTTAGTGTGTGGGCCCTGGGCCAAGGTGAGAGATAGTACTGCCCACAGGGAGGAGTCTTGTGAGCCTCACCATCGGGAGGCGAGGTCTCAGTAACGTCAGACACACTAAAAAATTAGAGTCTTTATTAAAGAGAGAGAGTGACACAGCCCGTGGAGCGGGGGGTGCCAGAGAGGAGATCTTACAGACCCAGGGACACAGGGTCTGTAGATGGGGAATACTCTGAGTGGATACCTCCATAGAGTAGATGACAATCCGCAGAGCGAGGTACACTGGTAATGTCTTCAGAAGAGATGGTAGTGGTCCATAGGACGGGGTACACCAAAGAAGTTTCTCAGCTGAGTCGGCAGTGGTCCATGGAGTGGGGTACTCATGGTGAAGGTCCTCGGTAGAGATGATAGAGATCCGCAGAGCAGGGAGTACCAGCGAGGTCCTCAGTAGCTTTGATAGTGGGCCGTGAAGTGGGGTACACCAGAGGAATCCTCAGGAGAACTGGATGTAGGCCACGGAGTGGGATACTCACAGGAAGAGTAGCGAAGGCCCCAAGGAAGCCCCAGGGAATGGAGTAGGCAGAAGTCCCAAGCGGAAGACCCTCCAAGAAGTGGATAGCCAAGATGAGGAAAGGACCCCCGAAGAACTGGTACCCTAGACTTCTATGCCTGGAAGCAGAAACTGGAACGCAGGTTCTCAGAGAGTGAGATGGTTAGCAAGAAGGATTCTCTTTGCCAAGTTGTCAGTAGGCAGGGCCAGCAGGCTTAAATGTCCTGAGGGGATGACATCATCCGGAGGGGACGCCCTCGAGGTTCCCGTCACGGCAGCTTTAAGACTGGCCCGTGCGCGCACGCACCTAAGGATTTCCGATGACAATATGGCAGTCGGCGGCGTCCATTCCACCCCAGGAGGCCTGGGAGTAGCAGACAGGCCATCGGAAACTGGCAGAGGCTGCCAGTCTATGCCACGGAGTCAGGGAAGCAAAGATAGAGGTAAGCAAGAGTGGTCGCAGCTGTCTGCGACTGACGAGCATAACAGTCCTCTTTCAATCCATTGGGAACCACATATTATACTAAGATTTAAATCCAATATTGTTCATGTTTGTTACCCCTAAGTTTTTATCTTTTCATTTACTTCATAAAAAAATTGCAAATAGGTAGAATTTAGAAACATATAACAGTAGAGAAAAACTGCAAATTTGTAATACTGTAGTATTATACCTATTAATGTGTTTTTGAACCTGGATTTCAAAAATGTTTTAGTATATCTGATGAATATTCAGGAATAAACATTATATTGCAGGACTGCTGACAAATCAAGTTGGAAATATTGAAAAATGTACCTATCACTGGCAAATATAAAATGAACGATAAGTGAATGTTTACATCATGTTGAGTCCTTTTTAAATCTACTAAAAAGTAAAATGACTTATGCTCTTGTTGCCTAACAGACTAAGTTTCACTTAATGCAAGCAAAGACTTGAAGGAAAGTCATTTGTATTACTCAATGAAAAGCATTTTTGTAAATCATTTTAAGTCCTGTAACTGACTTTAGTCACAAATCATCTCACAGCAAGCGAATGAAAGTACTGATCCCTTTATTGATGGAACTTATAAACTGCATTCATTTCATTTTCCAATTTGAAATGGATTCATTGGAATTAATGAAGGATATCTAATAATTTCCAGAAAGTTACCATGCTTACCACTTTAATAAGAACAATTTAACAGTTTGGAAAAGGCTTCCCCCTGTGATGACGTCGAGCTGCCCGGATATTTAAGCCTACTGTTTACTGCTAGCCGTTGAGTTAGCAAGGGGTAATCTTAAGGATGGGATTCGCTGTCCATACCCAGCTACTCTTCCATCCAACTCCTATTGGACTCTTTCTGCTAACTGGGTACCCGCTCCTCAGGGGGCTTCATTATTTCCTTCAGGTCGTTATCAGGTAACCGGTACTCACTCCTCGAGGGCCCATGTTCCCTGACTCGCTGCCTGCATCTATCTCCTCTTCTACTTGGAAGAATTTGCTACAGATACCATCAGTGAGTACTATTATCTACTCCTCAGAGCTGTCTCCCTGGAACCAGGTACTCTCCTGACCCCCCCCCCCAAACTTTACACATACCTGGTGGTCCAGGGGGGCCGCGGGGAGCGATCTCCCATTCCCATGCTATCAGCTGCTCTAAAAAAAATGGCACCGATGGCCCTTTGCCCTTACCATGTGACAGGGCAAAGGTAGCGCCGGCGCCATTTTGAATATTGGCAATATGGCCCACGTGCAGGAGATCACTCCCATACCCCCGCTGGACCCCCAGGGACTTTGGACAGCTTGGGGGGGGGGCCTCCTTACCCCCACAAGACTTGCCAAAAGTCCAGCGGGGGTCCGGGAGCGACCTCCTGCACTCCGTCGGCCCCTATGACATAGTGAGGGTAAAGGTAGCGCCGGCGCCATTTTGAATACTGGCAATACGGCCGGAGTGCAGGAGGTCGCTCCCGGACCCCTGCTGGACTTTTGGCAAGTGTTGTGGGGGTCAGGAGGCCCCCCCCAAGCTGGCCAAAAGTCCCTGGGGGTCCAGTGGGGGTCCGGAAGCGATCTCCTGCACGCGGGCCGTATTGCCAATATTCAAAATGGCGCCGGCGCTACCTTTGCCCTGTCACATGGTAAGGGCAAAGGGCCATCGGCACCATTTTTTTTAGAGCAGCTGATAGCGTGGGAATGGGAGATCGCTCCCCGCGGCCCCCCTGGACCACCAGGTATGTGTAAAGTTTGGGGGGGGGGGTCAGGAGAGTGGGGGAGGCTAAGGGGGTAATTTTAAAGGGTCGGGTGGGGTTTTTTTTTTATCGGGCCATCGGCGCCATTTATATTAGTGGTAGCCAAAATGGCGCCGATGGCCCGAGAGCGGGAGATCGCGCCGGGACCCCCCCACTGGACCACCAGGTAATTTAAAACATTTTGGGGGGGTTCGGGAGGGTGGGGGATTTGTTTTAAAGGGTCGGGGTGGGTTTTAGGGTTGATTTGGTGTGCCGGTTTTCCCGCCCTCCCCCTCCCCCGACTTACGATTTTTCACGATAAATTGGGGGAATTTCTATTGTATCGCGACTCTAACGATTTTTGACGATTTAAAAAATATCTGACGATTTTTTTAAATCGTCAAAAAATGATTCACATCCCTACTATTGAGTTCATAGGTTGACCAGGGCTAAGGTGGGAAGCAACAGGGAAAAGACAGGAAAGATGCCATCTATATTTTGTGACACTGACTTCCTCCCTTGTGCAACATCCATTTTAAAAGGTGAATTTTAAAAACCCAATGCGTGCATTAATTAGGGAATGCACAAAAATCAGAGATAAGCTCCTAGTTTTGTTTCTCCGCCCTAACTCTACCCCTTTTGCCACCCACTTCTGAGGTCCTAAATTTAGGTATGCAGTCCTAGTAAATTTTCAAAAGGGCTAATTTAAGAGCCTAACTCCAAAAGTTAGGAGGCTAAACTCTTTGAAAACTGGCACATTATGTATATATGTATGATAGATAGATAGATAGATAGTTTAGTCCTTATTCAGTGGCTGCTCACTCTTTTTGGCTTGTCTCTCATAATCATTAAATGGAACATCTCATATCATTGTCCAGCAATAGTCTGCATGCATTGATGCCTCCATTTACCCATTTTTCGATTGCTGCAATGTCCTGGTGAAATTGCTTGCTATGCTCATTGCAAACTGCTCCACAGTATGATAGAGGTAAATCTAGATGAGAGTGCAAAAAATGTATCTTTAGTGACATGTTGCAGCCAAGGTGGATTTTGTATGCATTGAGGAAGCTTTCCACCAACTCTTTGGATTTGCCTGCCTTGTTATTTCTGAGAAAATTTGTTTCTACTAACTGGAAGACTTTCCACACCGTCTTTTCCTTGCCATGCAATGCACAGTTAAATACATTATCTCAAATAAGTTCACAAATCTGAGGGCCAACAAAGACACCTTCCTTTATCTTAGCTTCACTTAATCTTGGAAATTTAACACCAAGGTACTTGAAGGCTACTTTAGTTTTGTCCTTGGCCTTGACAATCATTTTTGTGCCCAAAAAGCAAATACTGTCCAAACCCAGTCAACGATTTATTCATAAGATTCAGTCAAAGATGTATATTAGTCATTTCTGGTTTAACAAGCCGTTAAGCCCGTTAAAACGGGCTTAACGGCTTGTTAAACCAGAAATGACGGCTCTGTCTCTCACCTCCCCCTCTTTCTCTCTCCCCTCACTCTTCACCACCTCCTACCTCCCTCCCTCCCTCACCCACTCCTCCCCTCCTCCCCACCCTCCCTCTCCTCTCTCCCTCTCCTCTCACTCAGTCCCTCTCTCTCACTCAGTCCCACTCACTCTGTCCCCACTCCCTCCGTCCCCTCCCTCAGTCCCACTCCCTCCCTCCCTCTCTCTCCCTCAGTCCCACTCCCTCCTCTATTCAGTCCCCCCTTCCCTCCCCCTCACTCCCTCCCACTCACTAGTCCCTCCCTCTCACTCAGTCACTCCCTCCCCCCTCTCTCCCTCCTCTCACTCACTCTAAGGCCCACTAACTCTCCCTCATCCCATCCCTCCCTCCCACTCAGTCACTCCCTCCCACTCTCTCTCTCCGTCCCTCCCTCCAACTCATCCGTCCCTCTCCTCTCTCTCTCTTCTCCTCCCTCGCTACTGGCCGCTCCGCCGTCGCCTCCACCGCCCGTCGCCGCAGCTCGTACCGCTCGTCGCTAACGCCGACACTACCGCCGTCGCCGCCCGCTTGGCCGGTACCGCCGCGCTCGCTACGCGTCGCGACCGCTCCCGCCATCGCCGCCCCTCGCGGTACCGCCGCCGCCCGCTGCTGCTACTGGACGCCGCCATTGTTTTCTTTCAGACGCTTGCTCAGAGCGACGTGCTCGCCCGCACATGCGCGGTAGAGCTGGTCTCTACTGCGCATTTGCGGCACGTCGGTCAAGCTTCGTTTATCTAGTAAGATTGGAGATCCTTTCTGTTCCTAATTTACTTATCTTCTGCAACTCCCAAGTCAAAGGTCATATATATTGACCCAGTAGCATATCTTAAAAACTAAAACCAATCAACTACTTTAAGTATAATTTTCATTCTCAGTCACCCAGATTTAGTTAAGTTTGACTACATTTGTTTTGGAAGCATTTTTGGCCAAATTTTTAAACGGCCACGTGTGTAAAAAGGGGTTATGCACGTGGCTGGGCCTTGTGCATGCCGTGCGCATTTTCAAAGGGGCCCAGCCACGTGCATAACCGTCATTATTTGAAGAAGTGCTGGGCCCATGGAAAGGGGCGGTCTGAAGGGCAGGGAGGGGTGGAGATTGAGGCTGCCAGTACAGCGGCCATTTGCCGCTGTGCTAGGGAAGGGCGTACCGGCAGTCGACTGGCGTGTGCAAGTTGCTTCTGCTCCCACGGAGCAGTAAGCAACATAACAACAAAAGGGAAAGGTAGGATAAAGGGTTTGGGGGTAGGAAGGACAGGGAAAGAGGGAAGGAGTATTGGCAGGGGGGTAGGGAAGTTCCCTCCCAGTCCTCTCCTTAATTGAAGCAGATTGGGCGGGAACTGGGAGAGGACCAATCTCGTCACCGTGTGTACCTTTATAAAATTAGGCCCCTCTGTGCGCGCTGCCCACACATGCATGTGCGGAATATAAAATACGGAGAGCATGTGTGCGGGGCCCCGGAATTTATAACATGCACGCACTGGTGCATGCGTGTTATAAAATTGGTGCATTCGTGTGTGTGTGCCGGGAAACACGCGCACATGGATGCACGTGCGCACCTTTTAAAATATACACCTTTGGCTGTAGATTAATGTTGCCTTTAATGATTTCATGTCGTCTTAGACTATTTCTTCAAGCTCCTTTATTTATTGATCATTATTACATTAACTTATATTCCGCCTACTTTCCAGAATATCCGTTCTAGGTAGATTACAAAATAGAAACATTAAACATAAAAATACAGTCAACTCATCCTAGAAAATTTGAGGAAACATCTACAATCAAAACTCTCATCATCCCTTTTGGTTTTTACTGAAATTTGATTTTGTCTGGTATTCAGAAAATGGGAAGACCAATTCCAAGTCTATAGCCCTAGTCCCTTCACCAGATGATGCCGTAGGGAAACTATGTCATACATGTGTTACAACTGTCGCTGCCCGACGTCTCCACTCCGCCCTCCTTACCTCTTTGGCGACTCCTCCCACGGTTGATGGACATCTAGCTGCCGCAGCGTCTGACTGCCGTCCTCTCCAGCGTCCCCAGTCCGGCTTGGGCGCTGCATCTCGCCATGTTGTTCAGCTGCCATAGGGCACGCGCCGCGCGGCCCTGCTTCTTATTCCTTCTTTGCTGTGAACCTCAGGGGCATCCCCCTGTGATGATGTCACGCATCCCGGATACAAAAGCCTACTCTATTTGCTAGCTAATCAACAGGTCGATACAGTAACGTTCAGTTAAAGATTCCCCGTCTGTAACGTGCTGGGAGCGCACAATACAGACGAGTAAGGTGGTCCAGCAATACAGTCTCCAGTTTCACGCGTCCTTAGCGCTTCCTAAAATAAACACATAACCCTTTCCGCACCCAGCATGTAAATGAACGAAAAAGCTGTATAATGAAGGAATTAGCTATTCCCCTCCGATACTGTAACGGGCGCTGATATTATCTCCTCAGTAACCCGCTGTTCTGCCGCGGCCTTAACGTGCTAGTTTACCGCCTCCCCCTAGTAGGTGTTAGTGTAGTGTAGTGTAGTGTAAAAAACATTGCTTACCCGCCCTGGTCCCCGGTCCAGCCGTCCGGTGTAGCCCCAGTCCGGTCTCCTGCAGCCCCATCCGGTCCCCTCCTCCTGAAGCAAAAAAAAACAAAACGAAAAAGTAGCAAGGCTCGGGCCTGCTATGGTAGTCCCTTCTCCCTTCCTCCCGATTTCACGGGTAAGCGGCAGCGGGGGGGGGGGGGGGGGGGGGGGGCGGCGGCGGGGGGGGGGCAGCGGGATCTGGGGCAGCAGCGGCAGCGGGGGGGCAGCAGCGGCAGCGGGGGGGCAGCAAAGAAGCAAAAAAAGCGGCATCCGGGATCCGGGGGCAGCAGCGGCAGCGGGGGGCAGCGGGATCCGGGAGCAGCAGCGGCAGCGGGGGGGGGGGGGGGGGGGGAAGCAAAGAAGCAAAAAAAGCGGCATCCGGGATCCGGGGGCAGCAGCGGCAGTGGGGGGGCAGCGGGATCCGGGGGCGGCAGCGAGATCCGGGGGGCGAGTAGGAGGCGGCGTGTTCGATCGGGCGGGTGGGTAGGTGGCAAAAAAAAGATGGCCGCCTGCACGGGGGGAAGCGTGCAATTGGCCGCCAAACGTCGTGACGTCACGTCTTCAGCGGCCAATTGCACGCTTTCCCCCGTGCAGGCGGCCATCTTTTCTTGCCACCTACCCGCCCGCCCGATCGAACACGCCGGATCTCGCTGCCGCCCCCGGATCCCGCTGCCCCCCCGCTGCCGCTGCTGCCCCCGGATCCCGCTTCCCCCCCCGCTGTCGCTGCTACCCCCGGATCCCGGATGCCGCTTTTTTTGCTTCTCGCTGCTGCCGCCCCTGGATCCTGCTGCCGGACCCCTCGGATCCCGCTGCCGCTCCCCCCCTGCTGCCGCTGCTACCTACCTGCCGCTCCCGGATCTTGCTGCCGCCCGGATCCCGCCGCCCCCCCCCCCCCCCGCTGCCGCTGCTGCCCCCGGATCCCGGATGCCGCTTTTTTTGCTTCTTTGCTGCCCCCGGATCCCGCTGCCCCCCCGCTGCCGCTGCTGCCCCCGGATCCCGGATGCCGCTTTTTTTGCTTCTCGCTGCTGCCGCCCCTGGATCCTGCTGCCGCTGCCGGACCCCTCGGATCCCGCTGCCGCTCCCCCCCCTGCTGCCGCTGCTACCTACCCGCCGCTCCCGGATCTTGCTGCCGCCCCGGATCCCGCCGCCCCCCCCCCGCTGCCGCTGCTGCCCCCGGATCCCGGATGCCGCTTTTTTTGCTTCTCGCCGCCGCCTGGACCCACGGCCCTCCGACAGGTATTTAAAATTTTTTTTTATTTTTTATATAACACACAGGTTTTTGGTTTTTTGTTTTTTTACACTTTTTACACTTCCTGGTGCCTGTCATTTCAAATGTCATTTGAAATGACAGGTACCAGCGCACCCAGGTTACTGTATAGGCGCTGTATTAAGCGCCTATACAGTAAAATGGGTTGCGCGGGCATAACCCTTCCCTAACGCTTCACAGCCTCGGCATGCATTTGCATGCGATTAGAAGACAGTATCAGGCGCTAGGTCTAGAGAACTGTGCGTGCGGGGAGGAAGGGTGCGCCTGACACTGCCGCACTGTTTTTACCGCGGCCTTACTGTATCGAGCTGCAAGTTAGCAAGGTGAAGGGACTCCTTACGGATGGGATTCGCTCTCCGTACCTAGCTCCTCTGCCTCTCCTTAATTGGACTTACTCTATCGGGGTACCCGTTCCTCGGGGGCCTCTCTCTTTTCTTTCAGGTCGCTGTCTGGAACCGGTACTCGCTCCTCGAGGGCCAATGTTCCCGGACTCGCTGCCTGAGCTCACTTCTGCTTGGAAGAATCCGCTGCCTACACCATCAGTGAGTTACCATCTATATTCTCTCAGAGCTGTTCCCTGGAACCAGGTACTCTCTCCTCGAGGGCCTGCTTCTTTTCCAGCTTCTGTGTTCACTAGGGTAGATTTTCAAAAAGTGCGCCTTAGCGTACTTTTGTTGGCGCATCAGGCACAAACAAAAGTACGCTGGATTTTAGTAGATACGCGCGTAGCCACGCGTATCTGCTAAAATCCTGGATCGGCGCGCGCAAGGCTACCGATTTCGTGTAGCCGGGGCGCGCCGAGCCGCGCAGCCTACCTCCGTTCCCTCCAAGGCCGCTCCGAAATCAGAGCGGCCTCGGAGGGAATTTTCTAACACCCTCCCCTCACCTTCCCCTCCCTTCCTCTACCTAACCCACCCCCCCGGCCCTGTCTAAACCCCCCCCCTACCTTTGTTGGGGGATTTACGCCTCCCAGAGGGAGAAGTAAATCCCCGTGCGCCAGCGGGCTGCTGGCGCGCCTAGACGCGACCCGGGGGTGGTTCCGGAGGGCGCGGCCACGCTCCCGGACCACCCCGGGCCGAAACCACGCCCCCGGGCCCGCCCCCGAAACGCCGCGTCCCGCCCCGAAAACAGCGCGCCGCTCGGCCCCGACACGCCCCCGACATGCCCCCCTCGGAAAACCCCGGGACTTACGCAAGTCCCGGGGCTCTGCGCGCGCCGGTAGGCCTATGTAAAATAGGCGCACCGGCGCGCAAGGCCCTGCTCGCATAAATCCGGGCGGATTTACGTGAGCAGGGCTCTTAAAATCCGCCCCACTATCTCAGTTTCTCTCCACTACAGTTTCTCTCCACTACAGCACAACTATTGAGGGATCGCTGTTCCAGTGTCCTGAGGGACTACAAGCCCAGCCAAGCTTCATCTCTACTCACTACTGCCACTTCTGGTGGCTTCTCAACTCCGTTTAATAAAAGATAATTCTGTGTTGTGTGTCTTAAAGCTGAGCCTGACCTGTGGCCCCTCACGGGACTTCTCCCCCGTGGGCGTGGTCATCTGCCACAGTGTCCAAGGGTCCACCCAAAACCTTACAAACAATAACAACATGCTTCAGGAATTTCCTCTGGCTTCTCCCTGCTCTGGGATACTATGTTCCTTATCTTCTAACTTCTAGATGTTTCAATTAGTCTTTTGCGCTATCTATTATATATATGTCTGAGGTCTGATTTGCACAACAAGAACATTACAGATCTTCTCCAGGGATTTTCTCTGGCTTCTACCTCCAATGGATAATAAGTTTCTCATCTTCTGGATTCTAGATGGCTCTATTAGTCCTTTTCCTATACAGAGGCAGGCTGGTCTAATTTGCACATCAAGTACACTATAGACCTCCTCCAGAGATAATGGTGACTTTAAAAATGAATAGACTGACAAAATTTTTGCCTCTGCACATCTGTTTTGGAATGTCTGTGGTTCCTTTTTCTGGTGGACTTTGCACCAGTTCTCAAAGGGAAAATATGCTTTTGTAAATTGTCTAGGGAAAAAGTAACCATGGAGATTTGACCTGCTTTTCTGTGGCCCTTCCCTTCAAATCAGCGTGCAAAGTTTTGAAAATACAAACCTATGTGCTTTGTTGCATTTCCTGTCCTTAGGGATGACTGTTCAATACAAATGAAAGTATGTTGTTATCCATCAAGGAGTTTGGACAAGTTTAAAAATAAAACCCTTGTTAAATAGCCATTTACCTACATAAATGTTTTTTTTGAAAATGACCCTCCTCAATAGCCAGTTAATATAAGTTGCTAGAATTCATTCACATTTTTTGTTGCATTTTTTTCTCAATTTAAAGTGATTATGATTGTAATTAATTATATGGGATCTTGCACTATCTTGTAAACTGGATATAACTTAAAAACATTAAACACTAAAAACCCTTTCCTATGTAAGATCTTATTTCAGAAATGCTACCCATTGTCCTCAAAATACCAAGTGTATTATTGGCTCTAAACCATCTTGCCATTCACCTTATTACTAGGTCTCTATTCTATTTACACAATTTAGATTAAGGTTGTCTTTTGTGTACCATTGTATATGTGTATGTTTTTTTCAATTGATAAACATGTCAGGGTGGCCATAGAATAATTTCCTGACAATGAATGGTGAAGTGGTATCCCATTTACAGTAGTTAGAAATATAATGGAAGCAAATAGGGTAGAAGGACAGTCTTAGGTTTCAAAATCATTTCTTTACAAGATGAAATAGACATCTGAATGAAAGGGAATCTCAATAAGTGCTGATTGAATTATTTAAGAATGTTGGATTTTTTGCAAGCTATGCTATGCTATATTACACCAGCATTTGACACACATGTTATACATGATCCTTCATACATTTTCCTTCTTAAAATGTGACAGATGGGACTAAGTATTGTCAAAAGCTCATATACATCATTGTCATTATATAATTAATATCTAAAAATAGGTGTTAAACCGCAGATAATCTTGTTTCCCATAACTAGTTTAGCTAATAATTCAAATATATTGGTAATACTACTGTTCTATTGTTAGGACTGCTGGCCGCGGCGGTCCGTGGCCGGGTGTCATGGCCGCTGGCCACGGTGGGCTGCGACCAGGGTCGGGCCGGCGGCCACGGCGTCAATAACTCACCCAAAGTATCGGGAGTATCTGAGGCTCCTGCTCTGCAGGCAGCCTTCTTCTTTTCCTTCTTCACGGTCGCTGCTGCTGCCAAGCCCGGCCGCATGGTTTCTCGGCCGGGCCGGCTCCTCCCCCTCAGCCTCAGCCTGCTAGGAGCTGCGCACGTGGCTGAAGAAAGAATTTAAAGGAGCCATGACAGGAAATTGTCATGGCTCCTCCTGGGACACCTCCCTCCAGTTCCTGTATATAATGCAAGGTCTGATACTCAGACCTGCCTTGGTATTGAGTCTCGGTGCTTGGTTCCTGTGTTCCGTGTTCTTGGATCCGCTCTACATCCCACTTCTGCTTCTTCTCCTCGTTGGATCGACTCTTTGACTCCTGACCTTTGGACTGGTGGTGGTAATTTTCTGGTTTTGACCTGGACTGGCTTTGGACCCTTCTACTTTGTTGCTCCTGGATTGGCTTCGGCCCATTCTCCCGTCTGCTCTTGGACCAGCTCTCAACCTCTCTCTGGACTTCGACCCTTGGACCGGCTTTGGACTATCCTTCGATGTATACTCCCGGACTGATCACGACCTGCTGGAGGCGCCAGCCGTCTGGAACCCACGAACTGCAGGAGGCGCCTTCATCCAGACCATCTTCACTCTTCAGGGAGTATTCTAAGTCCCAATGGCTGTGTCCCTACGGGCTCCTCCTGGGGGGAGCATGAGCTTCTAGGGTGAAGACTTCATCTAAACATCTTCATCAGCAGGCCTTGCCATCCGACAGTAGAGACCAAAGAGGGTTGACTTCCTTTTTGGTAGCGCTAACTCTACCTCGGAACAGGGGTCCACTTTCTGATTCATAACATCTATAGCTCCTTTTTGCTAATTTTCATTCCATTCCACAGTGTGATTCAGTCCTTATTTATTATTTTTTATGTCTCAGAACTTTGATACTTGCAATCCTTTTTGTTAAAATTGAATATAGGAGCACAAATCTTAGAATGTAGTTAAAAAAAGGCCCCCGGTATTTATTGATTTTGTGTTAAGCCTCAGTATGATAACAAATGTATACAGCATGACGAGGTAGTTTACTACTTTGAATTATTACCCTTTAACAACTGTTAAGTAGTCATCTGTCTTCTCAGAGTTTTAATGTAAATGCTAACTATGCTTACACAACTTGGAAGCACACCTCAATACAATATGAATTTAACAATAAAACACAGTTCGGAAAATGGCACTTGCAGAAATAATTGAGCACTTTGAATGCCTAATGAAGGTACTAATTGTATGGCAATTGAAATGGTAATGCATAATGACAATTTAATTTAATCTGTGGCTTCCCAGGGAGAAAAAGAATAACACTGAACCATATTGAATCATCAATGACAATATATTAGGGCTGGAAAAATCAAAATTAGCAAATCAGATTGTACTAATTCAGTCTTTTCCAATGAAAAATCCCAGTACACAGTGCCTAAGTTGCTACATGTATTAATTTTATCATAAGGGTTTATGTCATTCATATTGGGATACATTTTCAAAGGATTTAGGCTCCTAACCTTTGGAGTTAGGCTCTTAAATTGGCCCTTTTGAAAATTTACTAGGCCTGTGTGCCTAGATTTAGAGGACAACTTTCAAACAACTGTGCACAACAGTATATAAGTATATATATGGCCATACATAAATTTACAAAACAATTTTATAACCTGCATGTGTCAGATACATGAATATTACAAAATACATATATGTCCACCTCACAACATACACACGTGTATATTTTCATTTGAATACATTCCATATATCAAAAACGAGTATAACACATTGAAAGTGTGTAGTATATTAAAAATATATGTGCACATATTTTGCACACAAAAATAAAATAGGACTTGTGTACAACCTGATTTACACACATGAGTAAGCATGTTTTAAAACATGCAGGAAAAATAGAAAGTACCAGTTTTACCAGTAATTTGACCAGTTCCTCCAGGTCATCAAGCCATTCCTAGTTCTTTAGCCTGAACTCCCACCAGTTCACCCAGACCTCTCTCCTACCAATAGAACACTATAAACTCTTTGTTATCCTTTATTTTCATATATTTCAAGCTTACAATCAAGTCAATACTTGAAAAGAAAAAAGAACCCTTAAAATATAGAAGCAAAGAAAGTGTTAAAAAAACAAAGAATAAACTTCAGTATTCATATTAGCCATCAGTAGAAGAGGATCCAAAACCACAATACCATGAAGGGACAGGTATTAGAAACACATAAGAAATAGGAAAATTAAAATGTACCACCCTAAAAACAAAGAGGTAGTGGCAACCTATCTTAAACTACCTTGCCCTCCTGCAGATTTAAGCAAATCAAGAAAGGAGTGTACCTGGACAGGTTCATAAAAAATGTAAATAGCACTTTGCCATCTAATACAACATTTACAAGGATATCTGATGACAAGAAAGGGCCCCCAAGGCAATGATATCCTGGTACATTTCAAAAACTTCTTCCTATGCTCCTGAGGCTTCAACACATATCAAGAAAGACTCAAAACTTACTACCAAAAATTAAGGAATCATGATTTTGTACCCCCCCCCCCCCGCCCGAAAAATAGAATCTTTGTCCTGCTTAAAAACAAAAGATTCCAACAACAATGCCCTCATAGGTACTTCTCCAGATCTCTCTAAAATTGCCATCAGGTCCAAGCTGCCTCTAAGAAAACCACCAACAGCTAAATCACTCTTTTCATCCAAGACCTTTTTCTTTTCAAATAAATACTATACATTTTTAAGAGGTGATACAGCATCCTCTCGAATTTTAAGAACTTCAAATAAATATTTCCGAAACATACAGTATCTCTAGGCAGAATCATTGATAGTTTAGGAAAATTAATACATCTCAAATTTTATATTCTTACTCTTGCAACTGGGCTTGAACCAACAATGAGGAAGTTACATTCCTTAGGGGTGTGCATTCATTCCCTATGAATTGGGAATCCGCAATGTATAGGGCCTTATTCGTTGTATTCGTGGGGAATCAAAACATATCGCGATTCCCCACGAAATCAACAAATCTTCGCTGAATTATTCAGCCGCCTAGGAGCCAATTTAAACAAACCCCCCATCCTCCTGACCCCCCCAAGACTTACCAAAACTCCCTGGTGGTCCAGCGGGGGTCTGGGAGCCATCCCCTGCACTCACACCCTCGGATGATGGTTTCAAAATGGTGCCGATAACCTTTGACCTACTATGTCCAGCAGGGGTCCGGGAGCGATCTCCTGCACTCAGGCCGTCGGCTGCCAGTAATCAAAATGGCGCCGATAGCCTTTGCTCTCACTATGTCACAGGGGCCGACTGTCAGAATTGACATATAGAACATATCGGGGGCCTCCTTGCCGAATGCAACGGTTGGCCCCTGTGACATAGTGAGGGCAAGGGCTATTGGTGCCATTTTGAATACTGGCAACCGACGGCCGGAGTGCAAGAGGTCTTTCCTGGACCCCCGCTGGACTTTTGGCAAGTCTTGTGGGGGTCAGGAAGGTCCCCCAAGACTTGCCAAAAGTCCCTGGTGGTCCAGCGGGGGGTCCGGGAGCGACCGGCAGCTGAGGGTATGAGTGCAGGGGATGGCTCCCGGACCCCCCGCTGGACCACCAGGGAGTTTTGGTAAGTCTTTGGGGGGTCAGGAGGGTGGGGGGGTTGTAGTTAATTTAATTTTAGCAGGGAAACGAATAGGAATTGACGTATAGAACGTATCGGGAGGCCCCCTTGCCGAATACAACGTATCTGCCCCCTGACAAATACGAATTCTGAAAGCAACGTATGGCGTCCCTCTGCACATCCCTAACATTCATAGGGCTGGATTTTCAAAAGGTTACGCGCGCCGGGCCTATTTTAAAAAGGCCCGGCAACAAGTGTAAAGCCCTGGGACACATGTAAGTCCCGGGGCTTTACAAAAGGGCCGGGGTTGGGGGCGGGGTCAGGCTCTCAGCACAGTTGGCTGAAGTAAGTTTTGCAACAAAGAAAACAAAAAGGAAAAGGTAGGGGGGAATAGTGGGGGAGGTAGGGGAAAGGAAGGGATGGTGGGGTGGTGTAGGGAACGGGGGAAGGCTGCGCAGCTCGGCGTGGGCTCAGCACACACAAGTTGCACAATTGTGCACCCCCTTGCATGCGCCGACCCCCTATTTTATAACTTGCGCGCGCCTGTGCACGCAAGTTATAAAATTGGGTGTACATGTGCGTGCGCCAGATAGCGCACATGTACACCCGATTTTAAAAAGGTGCCCACGCGCACCTTTTTAAAATCTACCCCATAGTGACCACATGAGGGAAGAAGGCTAAGGCTGTCCAAATGGCATCCAACATCACCACTTGTAGTTTAATAAAATGTTAGGAGCCACGGTCGCGGCTTGCCGCGACCGGAAACCGCCACTTACCAGTGCGACAGACCGCCGTGTGTTCCTTAAAGATGTGCTGGGTCTTGGCTCCGGGGCCGCGGTCCGCGGCACAACATGGCCGCGGCGTTTCTGCTCCTCTTCCGGGTTGCTGGCTCCGCCCCCCTTCAGGGGCTTACATCGAGGCCTAGGATTCGCTGCAGGATGTCTCCGGTGTCGGGATTGGCTCTCCCCTGGTGTGCCAGCTGGTGGGAGCTATTTAAAGGCAAGTCCTGCACCTCAGACTTTGCCTTGACTTCCTCTCGGCTCCTGGTCTGTTCCTGCTCGTGGTTCCTGATCCTGACCTGTGGTTCCTGATCCCTGGACTGGCTGTGGCGTATTCTCTGGCTTCTGACCCCTGGACCGGCTGTGGCGTATTCTCTAGCTTCTGACCCCTGGACCGGCTGTGAGGTCCTTTTGGATCTTGACCCTTGGACTGGTTACAGAGTTTTCTCAACTTCCATTATCTGAACTGTCCATCTTTGATTCCACGACCTGCTGGAGGCGCCAGCTCAGCTTTACTCTCCACGGCCTGCTGAGGACATCTACCTTTGATTCCACGACCTGCTGTAGGCGCCAGCTCAGCTTTACTCTCCACGGCCTGCTGAGGACATCCACCTTTGATTCTACAACCTGCTGGAGGCACCAGCCATCTAGACCATACGACCTGCAGGAGGCGCCTGCATCCGGATCTCCCTGCCGTCCCTTCCGTGAGAGTCCTGGTCTAGGCCTCGCCAACCAGTGATCGGACATCCATTCTTCGCTGGACCAAGGGTTCACACCCTGAAAGCATAACATAAAAAGGAGAACTGCTGGGGAATCAACAGCCAAGGGAGAAACAATGCTGCTGACCATGTCACTCACCCTGGATGGTGTACAACTTGCATCACCCTTCAGTTCAGTAGCAGGTCCTGACTCAGCAGGATCACCATTGCTCTGCCTCTCTCATGGCAGCACAGAACTCTGACCAGCTGACTGACAAAGTCCTGTGAGCTTGGAGACCTGCTTCCTTACCATGCTAAGAAGTGAGCAAGAAGAAAAAAACTAAGAAAAACAATATCCCATCTAAATCGAGCTTCAGCATGGCACAAACACGGCTGCCATCTTGGATCCCCTGGACTTCAAAGTCCACTGTAAACATGCTTCATATCACTTACATCGGATTTATGATAAATCTGTTTTTATTTTTTAAAAAACATACAATAATGAACATTACAATATATATATCTGATTACATACAGCATATTTTTGTAAAACTCTTATGTTCATTTTTCTCTTCCTAGTCCATTTAACTCCCATCCCTTCTCTCAAAACCCAAAACCACCCCTACATTCTATTCCTCCCTCCAAAACCCAAAACTACCCCTCCATTATATTCCTCCCTCCCTCCCTCCCTGCACCAATGGAGTTCTTAAATAAAAATACATTAAAGATCTTAACAAGTCCTTAATAAAGTATATTAAAAATCATCTGTTAGATATCTATACGATTAAGGAAAAGACTTTTTGAGTCATGTGGTAATGTTAGTATAAAGGGTAGCCAAATTGCATTTATTGCTCTTCTAGTTCTAATTGGCAGAGTGGTATTGGTCAGAGTTTCCATGGTTAATAGATTTATTATAGAAGAATGCCAATATATTATAGAAGGATTTTCTGATGTTATCCAATTTGTCAATATAGCTTCACAAGCCAACAAAAAAACCTTTATAATCCAAAGATTCGAGCTCTTATTTCCTTTGAAAGATTTTGGAATAATTCCAAAAAGTGCCACTAAAGATGAAAAAGGAATTTTAAATCCCACAACCATATTAGCAAAACGGTAAACTTTCTTCCAAAAAATTTGAATTATTTATTTACACCGGATTTATTTATTGATTTAAAAACAATTTATTAGTCCGTGCTTTCCAACTAAACATGTACAATGCAAATTACAGTAAAACATGCACATTTTTAAAACATGCAACAAATTACAAACAAAATAAAATCAGATTATAATCAATATTAATTACAGAAAAAATATTCCCTAGTTATAAGCTTACTGAAAAAATTGGGCTTTCAATTTCTTTCTAAATATTAGATAGTCCTTTCCCTTCCCCCTCCCTCATTTCAACAGTTAATGAATTTTACAACATAGAACTTGTGAAGGTAAACTGTCTCTCGTCATTTGCTATTTATAATTTTTAAAATTTGGAACAACAAGCAAATTATGGTCAGAGGATTTCAAGGTACAAGTATAGCAGGCAAATAGTGAATTTAATCTATTTGGAACCTCGCCAGATACTACTTGTGAATGAATGTTAAAACTTTAAAATGTATTCTTAATTAGATAGGAAGCCAATGGAGCTGTTTCAAATGCAGACTGATATGCTGTCTATATTTTGCCCCAGTAATTAACCTAGCTGCCACATTTAGAACTAAATCCAAGGGTCTCAAGCACTTTTTTGGCAGTCTAAGGTAGAGACAATTATAATAATCAATCTTACTTAAGACCAGTGCCTGTACCACATTTTGGAAATTACTCTTATCAATATAATTCTTTGGCAGTTTTATCATCTTCAAGTGATAAAAGAAAATTTCACTATCTGCCTTATTTACTTCTGAAATGTTAATGCCAAATTCAAAAGTACAACAAGATCATGATGTTATTCTTTTAACATATTTACATTTTCCAACTGCAGTATAGAATTAACTGGCACACTACCTCTTTTCTCCGTCTAAAGAATATTCATCTTTTGAACATTTAAAACCAACATATTATCTTTTATCTATTTTTTAATTGATTTTCATCCATGTATTAATTGATTGCATAATCATCAGGTGTAAAATTATATGAGTAAGGTGCCAAATCTACGTGCATTGCTTTTAAATTAGCAACTTGCACATGTAAATGTTCGCTCTACCCTGGAATGCGCCTAGACCATGCCTTTTTTCTATGTGTATATGTGTGAATCCTAAATTAGGTGTATATTTTCGATGTTTATAAAATACCAATTACAAAAGTACAGATTACTTACCCACATATATGCTAATTTTTACTTCTATATTCTTTTGAAAATTCATCCCTTAGGCTCCTAGTTTAATTAGACTGCTAAATTTAGGAGTCTAAAAAGTGGGTCTGGGTGGAGTTAGAGCAAGGAAACAAAATTAGGAGCTTAGCACTGATTTTAGAATTAGGCACCTAATTTAGGGCTCTAATTCTAAGCAAATGAATTGCAGGTCTGAATGTAAGTGCCTACATTTAAGGAATCTAAATGCATGTGAAATCTCAGCTGAAAACTTAGGGTCTTTAATTCAGCTGAATATAGCTTCTAACTTAGGAACCTACTTAAGAGCCTAAATTTAAGAGCTCAGTTTTTTAATTGGATAATGGGTCCTTTAAGATAAATAAATCATTTATAATTGAATTAAAAAAATATAGAATACATTTTCAAAAGGTTTAACCATCTAACTTCAGTATTAGCTAGTTAAACCTTGCTGATTTAAAATTGGACCCCTCTGGCCAGCTTTGACAGTCTAAATGTATAAGGTGCTCATATTTATCTAGTTAAAAAGTGGCTGGACTAGGGTAAGGGTTTGGTCAAGAAAAATTAAGCAGGTACTACTGATTTTCATATTAACCACATAATTAGGCTGGGCAATGCAAGATGCTGCAATAACAGGCCATAATCTGCCCAGCTAGCGGTCTATTCCCCCAAGCCCCAATATTTAATTGCAACTTAATTGTATATCCCATTCTCCAAATCAGACAAGAGTAACGCTCTGAAGGAATCAAAGGTAAGAATGGAGAAGGCTAGGGAAGGGGAAAATGACAACTCCCTGACAGCCCAGGGAAGCAGCAGAGAAGAAAAGCACAAAAGTCTGGAATCAGATGCTGCTGACCTAATTAAGGGGGAGGAGGAGCCACAGGAATGGAGAAGACTAGTGAAAGCAGATGGAGGGGTGAGGACAGAGGAGCTGAGCAATGGTTCTCCAGCCACAAGATAAAAGGTTTTTACTTGGCTGTTGATTCCCTAATTGGGAAGTACAAGAACAGGCTGCAGTGAGCAATGCAAAGGGGGGAGAAGCGTGCAGCCCGATTATCCTGTAAGTGGGTGGTGATAGTCCACCCCAGTGAAGGGTTGTTCTGGGGGGAAGGGAAAACAAGGCGTCTATGAACTGAGCCTAAGCCTTGTGCAGTCAGTCAGAACTGAAAGATTCTGGGATCCTGATGCTTAGCTTTAACCCCACGCATGGAACAGAAGCTCCTGGTTGTGTCATTGGTGTTCTTTAGGATACTGCCGGAGAAAAGCCCCCCCCCACCCAAGAGAGGTTGACATTGGAATCTGCCCAAGGGCCAAGGAAGAACATCGTACACTAATACAAAGTTACTTTGAAACCCCCATCCCTTCCAGCTGGCATCTGATATGTAAAATAAAATTAACTAAACTCTTCCTGCCACCCTGTCGGCACCTGATATGTAAAGCACGGTCACCCCATGCCAGCAGGCTCTTGAAATGAATGCCATACAAAATTACCTGAAGCCCCCCAATTTGTGAAAGAAAGTTACTCTGAGAACCTTTCCCTTTCCGCTTGCACCTGATATGTAAAAAACTAAATTACCTAAAGCTCCCCTCCCCTTCCTCCCTGCCACTTGATTTATAAAACAAAATTACCTTGATCCCTCTCCCTCCTTCCTGGCAAATGATATATAAAATAAAGTTACACTGAGCTCTCCCTTCTCCCTCTTGGTACCCGACAACAAAATATCCCAAGTCTTCCTCCTTCTTGGCAGCACCCAACATGTAAAGCAAAGATACCCAGAGCCCCTTCTCTACCTGCTGACACCACACATGTACAAGAAAGTTACCCCAAGATCCTTTCCCTCCCCTTCTAAGTCCATAGTCATTAAGAAGGCTAAGCAACTTCTTTTTTAAAACTCTTTATTTACAAACTTTTCTTGCATACAAGGTTCACAAATAAATAGAAAAAAAAAATGCACAATCTCACCATTCTTATAACACCATAACATATGTAGCATCAATTTCAAAAAAGGTTTGGATAAGTTCTTGGAGGAGAAGTCCATTA
This sequence comes from Rhinatrema bivittatum, assembly GCF_901001135.1. Taxonomy (NCBI): domain Eukaryota; kingdom Metazoa; phylum Chordata; class Amphibia; order Gymnophiona; family Rhinatrematidae; genus Rhinatrema; species Rhinatrema bivittatum. Next base: position 146,054,018 of record NC_042623.1, read on the forward strand.
ACTGCTATTAATCAATTTTACTTAGGGAATAGCCACTGCTATTAATTGCATCAGTAGCATGGGATCTTCTTAGTGTTTGGGTAATTGCCAGGTTCTTGTGGCCTGGTTTTGGCCACTGTTGGAAACAGGATGCTGGGCTTGATGGACCCTTGGTCTGACCCAGCATGGCAATTTCTTATGTTCTTATGTTCTTATCAATTACATAAGCACATCTGCACTGGAATACAAAAAACTGTAAGTACAAGTATCAAGATTTCCAAACTAGCAATTGTCACGTCTGGGTTACAGATGGTCTCAATAATAAAGATACTAGTCTACCGTGTTGATTCGTCTCATACTACACTGTAATACCGGTAGAATATCCCTCATATATTATTATATCTAAATTGCTCATTTATTAATGTATATAGAAGATGCTCAGTATCCACTACTTCATGTGTCTGGGCTCGCCAATGGTCTAGACTAGAGTTCTGTTTCTGAAAGGTGGCGATTGTCATGCAGGCAGCTAACAAGTTATCCTACTAATCTTCTATAAATATGGGGAATCATGGAGCCATCCCATCTACCCAACAAGTCAGTTAGAGGCACAATGTAGATGGGCATACCTAAGATGTCCACAATTTCCTGGGTTATGGTTCTCCAAAAGTGTCTCACCCCTGAGTAGTGCTACCAGATATGGTTATATGTGCCCGTTTCTCCACACTCTCTCTAACATGTGGCTTCTGACCCAGAGAACAGCTTGGAGTAAAAAATTGGAGTACAGTATATTCTAAGAAGTAACCGTACTGTCAGTTCAGTTTGGCACATACACAGGGAGCTACTATAAGCCATGGTCCAAATATGTTTCCACATTTTTGTATGCAATTCTGTATCCAAAAATACATTTCATTTATCAAACACCAATGCCAAAGAATCAGCACCATATTTTCCCATCAGAATCCCCCAGTAAATGATGGCAATATCCTTGGCAGATGCTTCTGAGTACCCCAAGAAATTTGTCATACCATTTAGAGGCCTCAGGGCCACCTCTAAGTCCACAATACCAGATAAAACCTGATGCAATTGCAGATAGTTAGCAGGAGTATTCATCAATATTTCAAATTCCTGAACAAGTGAGTGAACGGTTCAAAACATCCCATCTTCCCACAGCTGAGCCAAGCACTAGAGATTTTAGTCTTTTCAGGCTTGAAAAGCCAGGGAAAAAGTAACCTTTGTACATTAGAGTTGTCATAAATGGGAGATAATGGCAGCAAAATTTTCCTCTTTAGTTCCAAGGAATTCCAACACCTGAGTCCACACTTTCTATGTGTGTGCTAAAATCGGGCTATCCCTGATAATCCACCTGTGGGTCCAAGATGTGGGGGGATATAAATGTCAACATGGCCAGATCAAAGATGTTGGCCTGTTGTCACTCCAGGTATTTCCAAGATGCGTTGTTATGTTTGAACCACATTGTCAGGCACAACAGGAAGGCCGCCCAATAGTAAATCAGGTTTGGAAGGGCCAAACTACCCTGTTTCTTGGGGAACCAGAGTTAAGGCCTATGTGAACAGGTTTATTCTGCCAAATGAACTTGAACATCAACTGATGCAACTTGTCAAAGACACAATTAGGAATATTGCATGGCACATGCTGAGCAAGTGCAATAATTTAGGAAGCACACTTATTTTCAGCAAGTTAATCTGACCCACCCAGGAGAGCAGCAAGTCTTCCCAGGCCTGCAAATCTTGCCTAATTCTAACAAAAAATTTCTAGAATAAAGAGATTTAAGGACTCTGGGTACACTGACCCTCAGGTATTTAAAACCATCCCAGACTAATTTTAGACACAGATAGACACTCGGCGATATGCACATTAGGGCCAAGCAGGAATATTTCAGATTTATTGTAGCTCACTTTGTAACCAGAAAACTCGCCATAGTGTGCCAGCTCCTCTAGAAGAGCCAGACCTGACATACGGGGCGCAGATAAATATATGAGCACATCATCCACATTTAGAGAAATAGAATGTATTTCCCTGCTCGCTTGGAATCCAGAAACAGCGAGGTTGCTTCAAATCACCTCAGCTAGTAGCTAGATAGCCAGTTAAAATAAAAAAGGAGGGAGAGAGCAACTCTGTTGCGAGCCATGAGCAATGGGGAAAAAAAGAGGATAGAGAACCTTTGATTAATAAATGTGCACGAAACATCATACATCGCTTTTATCCATTCTAAAAAACGATCAAGAATTCCTGCATTTTGAAGTGCCACAAAAAGAAAAGGCCAAGACAAACAGTCAAAGGCCTTTTCCACTTCTAAGGATATGACAAGACCCAAAAGGCCAAGTTGTTTAGCTAGGTGCAGTATGAAATCAAGATACACCCAAGACTAAGTAACTTTAAGCTTGGAAAATCTGCCACTCTCGTTATGACCAAAACTAAGAATATAATGATTTGGATTTCTTTCTTCTTTTACAACTTGCTATTTTTGTGAGTTTGTTTTTTGGGTTTTTTTATAAAGTGTGTAGGGGGAGAGGGAAGAGGGGAGGGAGGGAGAGGGAGGGAGAATAGCGGGGGAGGGGGGAAGGGGAGAGGGAGAGGGGAGGGAGGGAGACTAGAGGGAGGAGGGAGAATGAGGGGGAGGGAGTGGGAAGGAAATGGACCGAAAACATTTTTTTTAAATGTTGCCCGTTGTTACAGGCTTAACGGCTAGTATATTATAACGTGGGTAACACCGGCATGTCCAATTGGTGAAAAATTGGTGAAAATTGGATAGGATGTAATGTTAATGATACATGTAAAAATATATTTTTTTGTAATGCTGTACTTTAATGAATACAGTTTTGAGATATATAATGTTTATATGAGATTTTTTTTTTAGGTATTATGAGATGTTAATCCCTTATATATAAAAAAAATTGTTATGTAAAAGAAAATTACGGTTATGTGAGGGACCCTGCTTGTGTATTAGATTGTTGATATTGGGGGACTAAAACACCTCTGTATTTAATGACCATTCCCAAATCAATCTGACACCAGTGCTTGATCATTTAAACAGTGAAGTGACACTAGGATTTAGAACTGCATAACATTTAGCAGCATATTATGTACATCTAGCCATTATGTACATCTGCCATGCCTGCATGTAGAGAGAGTCTTGATGTTGCTTCCATTGGGGTAGATTTTTAAAAAGTACGCCCACGCGTACTTTTGTTCGTGCACCAGGCGCAAACAAGAGTACGCCGGATTTTAATAGATACGCGCGTAGCCGCATGTATCCATTAAAATCCGGGGTTGGCATGCACAAGGCTGCCCAAAATCGGCAGCCTGCGTGAACCGAGCCACGCAGCCTGCCTTCGTTCCCTCCGAGGCCGCTCCGAAATCAGAGCAGCCTCGAAGGGAACTTTCCTTCCGCTCCCCCCACCTTCCCCTACCTAACCCACCCCCCCGGCCCTAATTCCCCCCCTACCTTTATTTCAAAAGTTACACCTGCCCAAGGCTGGCGTAACCTGCGCACACCGGGCCGGCCGCCGGTGCGCGATTCCCCGGCCTGGGAGCAGTTTCGGAGGCCTCGGCCATGCCCCTGAAATGCCCCTGGGCCGAAACTACGCCCGCTGCCCCACCCCGGATGACGCGCCGCCGCAACACGCCCCCCCCAGGAAAGCCCCAGGACTTACGCGCATCCCGGGGCTTGCGCGTGCCACCCAGCCTATTCAACATAGGCTCGGTGCGCGCAGGGGGAGCTTGGGGCGGGTTTTCGGGGGGGTACATGCGTATCTTACGCACGTACCCCTTTGAAAATCTGTCCCATTGCCTTTACAGAGATGTCATGAAATGGCAGTATGTACATACTTCACATTCAGGACAGGTATCCACAATACTCCACACATCACACAGCTTTGGGATCACACCTTCCATTACAGCCTGCCTGAAAGAGATTATGCTACCAGTTACAGTTTTTAATATGTGCACACCTCCTTCAAAGGTAGCATTTTGCTTTCTCAATGCATGGACCCATATATGCATGCACCCTACTATAGGAAGCTAGGAAATGTATCAGAATACATGTGCAAAAGGTGAAGGTCTTGGGCTGTCGTGATGTTATATAGGTGGCGTTGACTTCTTGGGAAACCTACTGTTACGGTCCCGGGCCGTGCCCAAGGACCTTCACTCACCTCGCGACCAGGCCGGGCCGTGGGAACCCTTCCCTGGTCGTCCAGGCCTGAAACCCAGCCTGCTGCGGTGTCCCCTCCGCGAGGGAGATGCCGTCGACCTCCCGTCGCTGGCCCCGCCCCCTAGGCACGCGTGACGGGAGGAACCCTTCCCTGGACAACCAGGGAAGGGTTCCCATGGCCCGGCCTGCCCGCAAGGTGAGTGAAGGTCCCGGGGCATGGCCCGGGACTGTAACAGTAGGTTTCCCAAAAAGTCGACGCCACCTATATAACATCACGACAGCCAAGACCTTCACCTTTTGCACATGTGTTCTGATACATGTCCTAGCTTCCTATAGTAGGATGCATGCGGATTTAAAAGGGCCAGCGTGGGAAATGGAGGACAGCCCCAATGGTGATATCAGATGCTGCCGGGTTATATAAAACCTGCAGTCACCTCTAGACCTCGCCTTGCAATGAGGTTCACTCTTCAGAGTTGCTAGTTGCTGCTTCGGACTCCTGTCTGTCTTCGGCTTCTGACTTCTGACCCTGCTTCGTCCATTGACTCCGGCTTCAGCTTCAGTTCCTGGTTTTGGCTTCTGACTTCTGACTTCTGATCCTGCTTCATCCATTGACTCCGGCTTCAGCTTCCGTTCCTGGTTTTGGCTTCTGACTTCTTATCCTGCTTCGTCCATTGACTTCGGCTACAGCTTCAGTTCCTGGCTTGTCTTCGGCATCTGACTTCGGACCTCTGACCTTGGCTTGTCCCTGCACTCCGGCTTCAATCCTCAGCTCTACTGGTACCCGGTTCTTCGCTTGCCCGGAGGATTCTCCTAAGTCCCAGCGGCTCGGGTTCTCAAGGGCTCCTCCCGGGAGGACCATGGGCTTCCAAGGGTGAAGTCTCTTCTTGCCTCCTAGGCTCTACCGCTTCCATTGACGACTTCTTCAGCTGCTTCTCTGGTCCTTGGTCACATAGGATCACTCCTAAGTCCAAGAGGCCCGGGTCCCTACAGGCTCCTCCTGGGGGGACCTCGGGTTTCCAGTGGTGAAGCCACCTTTGGAACTCCTCTTCAGCACCGCCTCCCAGCTGCGATGCCCACTGTGGCTCCCCACAGTGCAACGCCATCAGTCTCACCCGGCTCAAGGGTCCACACCCCATAACACCTTTGGGAGGATGAATTTGCTAGTGAATGAAGACAGGAGAGTGCATCAGCTACTGTCCAGCCTTCACTTGTACATTCCTGTGCTCTCTGACATGTCACAGTGACAGTATACTTTACAACCACTGTTAGTGCAGCCACATCTTTCCTCATCAAACGTTGACATTATACAGCCCAAGGGTTTACATGCCTTTAACTGGCCCATCACACATAGGCTTACTGTCATCTGCAGATGGCAGGGTGCTGGAAGGACATATTGGGTAATGTGTGACAGATACTAATGTGGTGCAGCAGTATGCACATATGTTTGTTCTCTCAACATAAGCACAATGTTAACTGTTAACCTACACCTACTACTTTTAATAGTGCATGTGTTATCTCTGAGTCCCTATAAAGCACATGGCCTCAGCACTCCTGTTGAAAACACTAAGCATATAGTACCGGACCAACATCACGGCACACATTTCCATGATTTCATGCTTTCAGGGTGTTGCTGTTCCAAATGCGTGTTAGCACGTCTGAGTACTGCTGAACAGCTGCTATGCTGTAGGCTCATGAGTGAGGTTACACACTTGTATTGTCATTAGTGAGGTGCCCTTCTCTGGTCCTACATAGTACATGCAGTCCTCTGTGTATTGCATTCTCGGTTGACCTAGTGTGGTCAGGTGAACAGGCTATGAGCATACAGGCTTCCTCCAGAGTAACCACCACTCTGTGCTCAATTGTAGAGATCTATTGCTCCCAGAGATGTGATGTTCTTCCCATGACTGATGATGTCCTTTAGGTGTAGCCATTTTGACAAGCAGGCATTTTCTGCCACCTAAGCCATTCAGGAGCCCATGTCACAATCTTACAGTAAGCAGGGGTGACATATGGTAGTCACCGAAGTGTTTCCTGTGGCAGCTATAGAGAATGTTTTTTGGAGGAAGGAGTCACACCAGTTCATGAGCTGTTACAGGAAGCAAACACACACCTGCTTTTGGTTTATTGGAAAACATTGCCGGAACATAGGCCTTGCACATGTGTACGTGCAGGGACTGCAGTATTTAGTCCCTACTGCTAACATAGGTGAGTGTGACACTCGGTGACTGACTTTCTGTATGTAGCCTTCTCACTTGCTGTGTGAGGGTAGTATGGCTTTCAGACCTAGCTCCCTTGGTCCTCACTTCCAATGCACCTTAGCAGGCAGTGTGTCTTCCTAAATTTAGCACAGTCACCTTTTGCACAGCTTTGATGGAATGGTCACCCTCTGGAGAGGGTGTGCCTCTGACAGGGCTGCATATGGATAGCGGTAGGAATGGTCTGACACTTATTTTCAACACGTACACTCACTGATTATATGTACTGCTCATTAAGGGGCGGATTTTCATACTCCGCGAATAGGCCTACTTTTGTTTGCGCTCCCTCCGAGGCCGCTCCGAAATCGGAGCGGCCTCGGAGGGAACTTCCTTTTGCCCTCCCCTCACCTTCCCCTCCCTTCCCCTACCTAACCCACCCACCCGGCCCTGTCTAAGCCCCCACCTTACCTTTGTCGGGGGATTTACGCCTCCCAGAGGGAGGCGTAAATCCCCGCGCGTCAGCGGGCCTCCTGCGCGCTGGGACGCGACTTTGGGGCAGGTACGGAGGGCGCGGCCACGCCCCCGGACCGCCCCGGGCCGTAGCCACGCCCCTGTACCCGCCCCCAAAACACTGCCGACACGCCCCCGAAACGCCGCGACGACCGGGCCCGCCCCCGACACGCCCCCTCGGAGAACCCCGGGACTTACGCGAGTCCCGGGGCTCTGCGCGCGCCGGTAGGCCTATGTAAAATAGGCGCACCGGCGCGCAGGGCCCTGCTCGCGTAAATCCGGGCGGATTTACGCGAGCAGGGCTCTTAAAATCCGCCCCTAAGTGGAAGAGTTGTGCAGGTGGCCATGGTAATACATCAAGTATGCTGGAAAATTTGAAGGTTATACTGCACATTTGGCTGTTTCTCTCAACTTGGACTCACCCCTACACCAAGGTTTAACCTGGAAGTAATTGGAGTAGAGCACATAATGCAGTGTTTAGGGATTGGGATGCCTACCTACAATGATGCCTGCCACAGACCCTTGGAAAGTCATGGAGGGTGGTTGAGCAGGTAAACAAAATGACGGGTGAATGTGGGAATGCTGTGCTGCATGGAACTGGCACTGTAAAGGAGTAGGTAATGCTTGGACTATAGACATGATTCATATATGTGCTTCCCATCATGCATCTTTACATGCTGCATGTACATATAATTCCAGGTGCATACCTTTGTGTGTGTGTGTGGGAGGGGGGGGTAGTTTGTTGCAGGCTTCTCTCTTCACACGGGCTTTGTGAACATCATACTACAAAGTTCCATCTTTATGACCCACCTTCAACGTACCCTTCCCCCTTCCCACCCCCCCCACCCCTCAGCCCCTCCCTTTCATCCCTCCTTTCATTTAAGTTATAACTGAATGATCACCTAGTTTTTGTAAATATCACCATGTTTCTGTAAATATTGATACTATTATGTAACATAGTTATGGTTATAATTTACCTTGTTATGCTGTTAATGTTACAATGTGATATAGTTACATAGTAATGTAGTTACATTCTTCCTTGTTACAATGTAAAATAGGGCAGTCCCCGCCCTATTCTCTCAGTTTCCTGTAAACCGATGTGATATTTCGATCGAATGTCGGTATATAAAATAAATAAATAAATAAATAAATAAATGTCAGTGTTGTCTGTTAACACCTCTCAGTATATCAATTCATGCATAGTTGACATAGAGGTAGGCATGCCAGCCCCCCTTTTTTTATTACTCCTTCTGTGCTGTGTACATGCAGGAATGATAGGCCTGCTGTCTACTGCCCATATGAAAAACAGTACCTTTTATGTGCAAAGCTAGATGTGCTCCGCCCCATATCTACCTACAAAGGGATGGGCCACCATTTCCTAAACACTGTAGGAGCTTCACTTGTACAGTATCCAAACCTTCTATTCCACTACGCTGTGTACTTGGTGACTCTAGCAACACAGTGTCAGCTGCTGTATGACAAGTAGGGAGGAGGAGTGAGTGAGCACTATGTGGTATATCACCTGCAGAGGTGCAGAGCAGATGATGATGAGGTGTGCTGCTGGTGCTGTGCACCAGACAAACTTTTGCAGAGTGGCTGTCATGCCTGTACTGGCCTGCCTTGTGAGTCTGTATATTACGTGTAAGGTAAGGCTCACCTTCCACGTAGCATCCTGATCTCTAAGGCAGCTCTGGGTGTGAGCCAGAGTAACCACCAGCTCTGGGTGTGAGCCAGAGTGTGGAATGCAGTCTGGTCCCCAGCAGCTGCAACACCCTTCTAGGGACTCTGCTGGTTGGCCATGGATCTTGTATAGCATATGGTACTTCCTCACTCATCATCCCTACTTTTGAGACAGTGGCTGAGAGTGTGTACCAAGACTAATTAAGCACCAGTATGGATGTGGAATAAATGGAAAGCACACCATTTATAAATTAATAATAAGGCATGGGGTTTGTAGCGAAATGTTCAGAGGTCTGGAGATTCTTATAGGCAATATTGATACCAAGGTGTGTAGAAATTGCATGCACAGAATTGATAAGTAGAGGTCGGAGGAGGCTTTACTAAGATGGCGGCATAAGCGGTACGCTTGTAAGATCGGCGTTAAGATTTCCTAAAAGTCTGGCAGCCCCAGTGCTGCCTTGGATCAGAAAGGTCTCCCAGTAGGAGAACATCACCCTGGTGTAGTAGGAAGTGATCCTGTAGCAAGGACCTGCTCTCCAGGTGATGTATTGTCCTCTCACACTGAGGACAAGTCTCCCAGGGCTACTGCCTAGGAGGGAAGGGTTAGGCCGGCCATCATAATTGGTGATTCGATTATTAGAAATGTAGATAGCAGGGTGGCTGGTGGATGTGAGGACCGCCTGGTAACTTGCCTCCCTGGTGCGAAGGAGGCAGACCATACGCATCACCTATATAGGATTATAGACAGAGCTGGGGAGGAGCTGACTGTCGTGGTACATGTGGGCACCAACAAAATAGGAAAATGTGGGAGAGAGGTTCTGGAAGTCAAATTTAGGATTTTAGGTAGAAAGCTGAAATCCAGAACCTCCAGGGTGGCATTCTCTGATATGCTTCCTGTTCCACGTGCAGGTCTCCAGAGGCAGGCAGAGCTCCAGAGTTTCAATGCATGAATGAGACAATGGTGTAGGGAACCTCTCTATTAGGATGCCCTAACTCTCCTGTTTCATTAGTATCCTTCAAGGATATATTTATCTTGTTGGACTCATATATTTATCTTGTTGGACTCTTTTTCAAGAATAGTACCAGCAGTTTGGTTCTACTCTGGTTAAGGTGGAGCCCATCCTTTCGGAAAAGTCTCTCCCTTCCCCAAAAGTTTCCCCAGTTTTGTAAGGAACTGATACCCTGATATAGTACCAGCAGTTTGGTTCTACTCTGGTTAAGGTGGAGCCTTACAAAACTGGGGAAACTTTTGGGGAAGGGAGAGACTTTTCCGAAAGGATGGGCTCCACCTTAACCAGAGTAGAACCAAACTGCTGGTACTATTCTTGAAAAAGGAGATAGAGCAGCTTTTAAACTATAACAAGGGGGAAAGTCACTCAGTAGTACATGGTTCGGAGAAATATATCCTTGAAGGATACTAATGAAACAGGAGAGTTAGGGCATCCTAACAGAGAGGTTCAAATAAAAGCAAACATAGTCCATGTACCTATATGTAAAAAATCACCAAAGCTAATGATTTCTGAATTATCCCTAACAACTGAAAAGCAGGTTGTTAATACCAACAAAAAACACACTTTGAAATGTCTGTTTGCCAATGCCAGAAGTCTAAGAAGTAAGATGGGAGAGTTAGAGTGTTTAGCAGCAAATGATGAGATTGACATAATTGGCATCACAGAAATTGGTGGAAGGAGGATAACCAATGGGACAGTGCTATATCAGGGTATAAATTATATCGCAATGATAGGGAGGATCAACTTGGCGGGGGTGTGGCACTTTATGTCCGGGAGGGTATAGAGTCCAACAAGATAAAGATCATACAAGAGACTAAATGCTCAGTAGAATCTATATGGGTAGAAATCTCATGTGTGTTGGGTAAGGGTATAGTGATAGGAATATACTACCGCCCACCTGGACAAAATGGTCAGACAGATGATGAAATGCTAAGAGAAATCAGGGAAGCTAACCAATTTGGGAGTGCAATAATAATGAGAAATTTCAATTACCCCAATATTGACTGGGTAAATGTAACATCACGACTTGCTAGAGACATAAAGTTCCTGGATGTAATAAATGACTGCTACATGGAGCAATTGGTTAAGGAACCAACAAGAAGGGAGCTAATTTAGATTTAATTCTTAGTGGGATGCAGGATTTGGTGAGAGAGGTAACGGTGGTGGGGCCACTTGGCAACAGTGATCATAACATGATCAAATTTAAACTAATAACTGGAAGGGGGTCAATAAGTAAATCTGCAGCTCTAACACTAAACTTTCAAAAGGGAAACTTTTATAAAACGAGGAAATAGTATGAAAAAAACTGATAGGTGCAGCTGCAAAGGTTAACAGTGTTCAAAAGGCATAGACATTGTTTAAAAATACAATCCAAGAGGTGCAGTCCATATGTGTTCCACACATTAAGAAAGGTGGAAGGAAGGCAAAACGATTACCATCATGGTTAAAAGGTGAGGTGAAAAAGGCTATTTTAGCCAAAAAAAAACATCCTTCAAAAATTGGAAGAAGGAACCATCTGAAGAAAATAGAATAAATATAAGCATTGTCAAGTTAAGCGTAAAACATTGATAAGACAGGTGAAGAGATTATTTTAAATGAAGTTGGCCATAGAGGCAAAAACTCATAATAAAACTTTTTAAAATATATCCAAAGCAAGAAACCTGGGAGGAAGTCGGTTGGACCATTAGATGACCGAGGGGTTAAAGGGGCTCTTAGGGAAGATAAGGCCATTGTAGAAAGATTAAATTAATTCTTTGCTTGCATGTTTACTAATGAGGATGTTGGGGAGATACCAGTTCCGGAGATGGTTTTCAGGACTGATGAGTCAGACAAACTGAATGAAATCACTGTGAACCTGGAAGATGTAGTAGGCCAGATTGACAAACTAAAGAGAAACAAATCACCTGGACCGGATGATATGCCCCGCCCCCCAGGAAGGAGGTGGGGCAGCCAAAGGCTACCCCACCTCCCTAAAGGAAAGGAGAACAAAGATGGATTTTCTTTCCCCCCGGCACACTCTTGCGGGGACACTAAAAGTAAGAGGCCATAGGTTTCCCTGATGACCTAATCCCACTCTTCACCACTTACCAGCAGATTGTCCACCTTGGTTTTGTTGCTTGAGTTCCATTCTAGAATCTTCAGGTCCTTCTGAGAGCCAAAGCCAGCAGAGATGCTCACTGCTTGCTGCCCTCCTGTGAAATGCCATTTATTCCAGGCAGCTCTGCCTTTTATAAGCCTCCTGCTGTCATTATGACCTCACTGACTGGTGCAAGAGACCATTTGAGGCTGATGGAGGCAAAGGAGACTGATGAAGGGAGGAGGGACTTATTTTCAAGAACCAGGAAGGGGCGGGGCAGCCAAAGGCTGACCCACCTTCCTAAAGGAAAAGAGAACAAAGAGGGATTTTCTTTCCCCCTGGAAACTCTAGCTGGGGCACTAAAAGAAAGAGGCTCAGGTTCCCCTGCGACCTAAACCCACTCTTCACTACTTACCTGCAGGTAGTCCACATTGGTTCTGTTGCTTTAGTTCATTCTAGAATCTTCAGGTCCTTCAGTCTTCTGAGATCCAAAGTCAGCTGAGATGCTCAATGCTCACTGCCGTCCTGTGAAATGCCACTGAGCCCAGGCAGCTCTGCCTTTTATAAGCCTCCTACTGTCATTATGACCTCACTGGCTGCTGGGAGAGACCTTTTGAGGCTGAAGTAGGCAGAGGAGGAGACTGATTCAGGCAGAGGAGGGACTTATTTTCAAGACAAAGAAGGGGGCGTGACAGCAAAAGGCTGCCCCACCTCCCTAAAGGAAAAGAGAACAAAGAGGGATTTTCTTTCCCCCCTGCACACTCTAGCGGGGACACTAAAAGTAAGAGGCCACAGGTTTCCCTGATGACCTAATCCCACTCTTCACCACTTACCTGCAGATTGTCCACCTTGGTTTTGTTGCTTGAGTTCCATTCTAGAATCTTCAGGTTCTTCTGAGAGCCAAAGCCAGCAGAGATGCTCACTGCTTGTTGCCCTCCTGTGAAATGCCACTTATTCCAGGCAGCTGTGCCTTTTATAAGCCTCCTGCTGTCATTATGACCTCACTGACTGGTGCAAGAGACCATTTGAGGCTGATGGAGGCAAAGGAGGAGACTAATGGAGGGAGGAGGGACTTATTTTCAATAACCAGGAAGGGGCGGGGCAGCCTAAGGCTGACCCACCTTCCTAAAGGAAAAGAGAACAAAAAGGGATTTTCTTTCCCCCTGGACACTCTAGCTGGGGCACTAAAAGAGGCTCAGGTTCCCCTGCGACCTAAACCCATTCTTCACCTCTTACCTGCAGGTAGTCCACATTGATTCTGTTGCTTTAGTTCATTCGAGAATCTTCAGGTCCTTCAGTCTTCTCAGATCCAAAGTCAGCAGAGATGCTCCCTGCTCACTGCCGTCCTGTGAAATGCCACTGAGCCCAGGCAGCTCTGCCTTTTATAAGCCTCCTGCTGTCATTATGACCTCACTGGCTGCTGGGAGAGACCATTTGAGGCTGATGTAGGCAGAGGAGGAGACTGATTCAGGCAGAGGAGGGACTTATTTTCAAGACCCAGGAAGGGGGCGGGACAGCCAAAGGCTGCCCCACCTCCCTAAAGGAAAAGAGAACAAAAAGGGATTTTCTTTCCCTCCGGCACACTCTATCAGGGGCACTAAAAGAAAGAGGCCTCAGGTTCCCCTGTGACCTAAACCCACTCTTCACCACTACACCACTTACCTGCAGGTAGTCCACCTTGCTTGAGTTCCATTCTAGAATCTTCAGGTCCTTCAGTCTTCTGAAAGCCAAAGCCAGCAGAGATGCTCACTGCTTGCTGCTCTCCTGAGAAATGCCACTGAGCCCAGTCAACTCTGCCTTTTATAAACCTCCTGCTGTCATTATGACCTCACTGGCTGTTGGGAGAGAACATTTGAGGCTGAGGGAGGCAAAAGAGGAGACTGATGGAGGAAGGACTTATATTCAAGCCAAAGGCTGCCCCACCTCCCTAAAGGAAAAGAGAAAAAGGGATTTTCTTTCCCCCCGGCACACTCTAGCGGGGGACTAAAAGAAGGAGGCCATAGGTTCCCCTGTGACCTAAACCCACTCTTCACCACTTACCTGCAGGTAGTCCACCTTGGTTCTGTTGCTTGAGTTCCATTCTAGAATCTTCAGGTCCTTCAGCCTTCTGTTTTATAAGCCTCCTGCTGTCATTATGACCTCACTGGCTGCTGGGAGAAACCATTTGAGGCTGATGGAGGCAGAGGATGAGACTATTGGAGGCAGAGGGGGGACTTATTTTCAAGACCTAGGAAGGGGGCAGGGCAGCCAAAGGCTGCCCCACCTCCCTAAAGGAAAAGAGAACAAAAAGGGATTTTCTTCCCCCCCCCGGCACACACTAGAGTGGGCACTAAAAGAAAGAGGCCACAGGTTCCCCTGTGACCTAAACCCATTCTTCACTACTACACCACTTACCTGCAGGTAGTCTGTTGCTTGAGTTCCATTCTAGAATCTTCTGGTCCTTCAGTCTTCTGAGAGCCAAAGCCAGCAGAAATGCTCACTGCTTGCTGCCATCCTGTGAAACGCCACTGAGCCCAGGCAGCTCTGCCTTTTATAAGCCTCTTGCTGTCATTATGACCTCACTGCCTGGTGGGAGAGACCATTTGAAGCTGATGGAGGCAGAGAAGGGAAATTTTCAAGACCCAGGAAGGGGGCGGGGCAGCCAAAAGCTGCCCTACCTCCCTAAAGGATAAGAGAAGAAAAAGAGATGTTCTTTCCCCCGGCACACTCTAGCGGGTGCACTAAAAGAAAGGGGCCACAGGTTCCCCTGTGACCTAAACCCACTCTTCACCGCTAATCTGCAGGTAGTCCACCTTGGTTCTGTTGCTTGAGTTCCATTCTAGAATCTAGGGTACTGAAGGAACTCAAAAATGAAATTTATGATCTATTAGTTAAAATATGTAACCTGCCATTAAAATCATCCATTGTATGTGAAGACTGTTACCCCAATATTTAAAAAATGCTCCAGGGGCGATACGGTTAACTATAGACCGGTAAGCCTGACTTCAGTGCCGGGCAAAATAGTGGAAACTATTCTCAAGATCAAAATCGTAGAGCATATAGAAAGACATGGTTTAATGGAACACAGTTAACATGGATTTAGCCAAGGGAAGTCTTGCCTAACAAATCTGCTTCATTTTTTTGAAGGGGTTAATAAACATGTGGATAAAGGTGAACCAGTAGATGTAGTGTATTTGGATATTCAGAAGGCTTCTGACAAAGTCCCTCATGAGAGGCTTCTAAGAAAACTAAAAAGTCATGGGATAGGAGGCCATGTCCTTTCGTGGATTACAACCTGGTTAAAAGACAGGAAACAGAGAATAGGATTAAATGCTCAATTTTCTCAGTGGAAAAAGGTAAATAGTGGAATGCCTCAGGGATCTGTACTTGGACCGGTGCTTTGCAATATATATATATAAATGATCTGGAAAGGAATACGACGAGTGAGGTTACCAGATTTGTGGATGATACAAAATTATTCAGAGTAGTTAAATCACAAGCGTATTGTGATATATTACAGGAAGACCTTGCAAGACTGGAAGATTGGGCATCCAAATGTCAGATGAAATTTAATGTGGACAAGTGCAAGATGTTGCATATAGGGAAAAATAAAAGCCTTGTTACACTGCATTATTTGTTATTTGGAAACCGATGTGATGTTCCCAATGAATGTTGGTATATAACATGTTAAATAAATTAATAAATAAGTAAATAACCCTTGCTTAATTACATGATGTTAGGTTCCATATTAGGAGCCACCACCCAGGAAAAAGATGTAGGCATCATAGTACATAAATACTTTAAAATCGTTGGCTCAGTGTGCTGCAGCAGTCAAAAAAGCAAACAGAATGTTAGGAATTATTAGGAAGGGAATGGTTAATAAAACGGAAAATGTCATAATGCCTCTATATCACTCCATGGTGAGACCGCACCTTGAATTCTGTTTACAATTCTGGTCGCTGCATCTCAAAAAAGATATAGTTGCGATGGAGAAGGTACATAGAAGGGCAACCAAAATGATAAAGGGGATGGAACAGCTCCCCTATGAGGAAAAGCTGCAGAGGTTAGGGCTGTTCAGCTTGGAGAAGAGACAGCTGAGGGGGGATATGATAGAGGTCTTTAAGATCATGAGAGGTCTTGAACGAGTAGATGTGAATTGGTTATTTACACTTTCGAATAATAGAAGGACTAGGGGGCATTCCATGAAGTTAGCAAGTAGCACATTTAAGACTAATCGGAGAAAATTATTTTTCACTCAACGCACAATAAAGCTCTCAAATTTGTTGCCAGAAGATGAGGTTAGTGCAGATAGTGTAGCTGGGTTCAAAAAAGGTTTGGATAATTCTTGGAAGAGAAGTCCATTAACTGCTATTAATCAAGTTTACTTAGGGGTAGATTTTAAAAAATAGCACGATCGCGTACTTTTGTTCGCGCACCAGGCGCAAACAAAAGTACGCTGGATTTTATAAGATACGCGTGTAGCCGCGCGTATCTTATAAAATCCGGGATCGGCGCGTGCAAGGCTGCCGATTTTGGGCAGCCTGCATGCGCCGAGCCGCTGAGCCTGCCTCCGTTCTCTCCGTGGCCGCTCCGAAATCAGAGTGGCCTCGGAGGGAAATTTCTTTCGCCCTCTCCTCACCTTCCCCTCCCTTCCCGACCCGGGGGCTGTTCCGGAGGGCGCGGCTACGCCCCCGGAACGCCCCCGGGCCGGCGCCACACCCCCGGGCCCGCCCCCAAACGCAGCATCACGCCCCCAAAACACCACGGCATTTGGCGATGCCCCCGACACGCCCCCGACACGCCCCTTTTAAAAAGCCCCGGGACTTACGCACGTCCCGGGGCTCTGCGCACGCCGGCGGCCTATGCAAAATAGGCGCACCGGCGCGCGGAGGCCCTGCTCACGTAAATCCGGCTGGATTTACGCGGGCAGGGCATTTAAAATCCGCCCGTTAGGGAATAGCCACTGCTATTAATTGCATCAGTAGCATGGAATCTTCTTAGTGATTGGGTAATTGCCAGGATCTTGTGGCCTGGTTTGGCCTCTGTTGGAAACAGGATGCTGGGCTTGATGGATCCTTGGTCTGACCCAGCATGGCAATTTCTTATGTTCTTATGTTCTTGAACTTTTCAAGAATCTTAGGAGAAATCCCATTTACAACTTTAAAAAAGATTTCTTCAAGAAGGACTGGGTTTTTCAAACGATGATATGCCTGCTATTAATACCTGTTATTTCTTGCCAAGATCTAGAAATTTGAATAGAGAAACCAACATGCAAATCCAAAATGATTTGACAACTTTCCTGGACAATTCCGATTTGGAAGTATTAGACAGGGGTACGCTGTTGGTTTCTCTAATTTCTACCTATGATATAAATAAAATAATGAAAGTTTACTTTAGGAAATACCCAATAAAATTCCTAGACATAATAATAAAAATTTTTCCTGATTTGGCATTAGTGACGCAAGTGAGACAGAAAAGTTCCTTAGCACTCCGTCAAGAAGTTGTTGCCCTGGGGTTTTCATTCTTGTTACGCTTTCCATGTAAGTGCATTGTAGAAAAGAGAGACAAATGTTTTAGTTTCTTTACCCTTATCAACTAAGGGTCTTTACAGATTCAAAGAAACCCAGTACATCAACCCCTGTGTTGTAAAGTTAGAATTAAACCAGGTATGCTATGCTTGTCCATTTTGTTTTCTTGGAGATGAGTTTTTACTTATATTAACTCATTTAATTAGCCTTCACAATTATTCTAATTAGCCTTCACTAATTAGAATAATTGACAGTAAAAGTAAAAAGTTATTTACCGAATATTAATATGAGGTATTAATAATGGGATCAATATGTGAATTTACACTTTAAAGAGAAATTGTGTATTGTGTATCTTAATGAGGAATCCTCTTTTTCTGGATACATAGTTAAGGATTACATGTAAATCACCTGGAATTTCTGCTACAAATGTTTGTTTGCTTTGTAAAATCAAAAAATATTATAAATAAAGAATAAAAAAAAAAGAATTAATAAGTAATAGTGGCATGAAATAGGCTGTTTGCATTTGTTTTCACAATTCCTTTGTTTCCTGTCATGCGACGGTGTTTCGCCGTGGCTTCATCAGGCGGAAATATGCATGTTGCAATGTGTCATTTCATAATGGGACATTATCAAATGACATTGCGTCACACATAGCCAGCAATCGACAGGCTGGGAGCTCCACCAGCCAAGTCAATGGTCGATATCGGCGATGGTAGTGCGGGTGTAAACTTGGGCATGGTGGTCTGCTGAGTAGCTCCTGTAGAGGGGTAAGTTCTAACAGCCCCTTTCTTCTTCCCCGTAGCATCAAGGGAAAAGAAAAAACAAGAAAAGGCAAAGGAAAAGAGAGGAAACGCAGGAGCTCAGAGTCTACACGTCTAGTCAGGGCACCATCTTGAACAGCTCCCAATCCAGAAGACTTCTTCATCTCTAGTTTCTGTCTTCCATGTTCCTGCTTGACCTCTTTTGTGTTCCTGGTTTCCTGGTGTGCTCCAGTTCCCCGCTCTGCTCCAGTCTTCTCACTCCTTTTTGTTTTGGGGGCTACCTCCATTTCTCATGTCTCGCCAGCCACTAGCACCTGAGGAATCAGCCTGAGAGAAAGATGGTTGGGATTGAGAAGACCTTTTACCGCCAGATGCCTGGATTTGCCTCTCCAGATGTTAGGCTGCTCATTCCTGGGCAACCCACAGAAGACTGACATCACAGTATTTCTTCAAGTTGATGTATACAGTATTTTTATTCAGAAGCATCAAGGGAAGTTCCGCCATAATTTATTACCTGAATAGTGTAAAATGTATAATTAGGGCATCTGATTTTCAGATAAAACTGAAAAATCCAAATAAAAGAACCCCCGATGGGGAAATTGGGGTTTTTAGGTATAACAAAAAAAAACCCAAAAATGAAACGGCCTTGCAGAACTCTGATGATGTCATCCATCCACTGTGAGTCAAGAAGAGGCGCATGAGCAGCACCAAAGCAATTCCCTGGAGTGTGCTGGTGGACTATCCAAGTCCTGCCAGCACAGGAAAAAGAGAAGTAGTGCAGCAAGAGGAGCAGGCTGGCAGGAAGTCAAAACCCTGCTGACTGAAAGGAGAGTGCACTGAAGGAATAGCCCAGCATAGAGCATAAACTCTATTAGCGGAAGGAGGAGAGGGCTGGAGAATTGAGCTGGTACGGAGTCTAGACCCTGCTGGCCGAAGGAATGGGCTGTCATTGAAGCCAAGCACTGCTGGCCAAAGAAGACACACCATGTGAAAAGCAGGCCAGTGGAGAGCCCAAGCCTGATCAAAGAAGATGCACCCTGAGAGAAGAAGGCTGGCAGAGATCCCCAGCCCTGCTAGATAAAGAATATGTGCTGCAAGGAGAATGGGCCAGCAGAGAGCTCAACCTGTGGGTTGAAGAAGGAGTGTATCAGAAGTATGAGCAGAGGGGGCGAGCAATGGGAAGGGAAAGGAGGAGAGGCAGGGGGAAAGGGAATGAAATTAGGAGGGGAGAGGAGTGCAATACGGAGGGAGCAACTCAGCCACACAGCAGTCATCCCCCTAACCACCCTAACCACATATATCCCACTACTCCCATAGCCATATACAGCCCCCTGCCACACTTCAGTCATATTTCTCACTCTGTCAGCCACACACACTGCCACTCCTCATTGCTGCACACATACTGCCACACATACCCACACATATCCTGCCACCCCCAGCCACACACACTGCCACCCTCACATCCATCCATGTGAGCCACATACAACCCTGCCACCAGGGGCAGATTGCAGGGAAATAGCAGCCTGGGGGATTTTTTTTCAAAACTGGACCACAGGATACCTGAATCCCTTATATACTTTCTTTGCAGTGCATATTTCAACAGCTGGCCCTTTAGAAAGACGTCATGTGACCTGGAGCCTAGCAGAACTGAGTCAAAAAATCTCTATAATAAAATTTTACAATTTTCCTACATAAGAAGTGGACGCCCTTGAACAGGGATGAACAAACAGAGCTGTAGTTCCCCTTACATCTGTTCAATTGGTTGGGTCCCCCCACAAGTTTGTATACATCTCTTATATATAAATAGATATCCTAGTACAGTAGTTAGTCTCTTGTCAATCAATCAGCTCTTGAACCAATTGCCAAGTAATGAACCACACTGCCAATCAATGTCAGGCACACACACACATGCTCAGTTACTCAGACATATTTTCAGATTGAGGAAAATGTATTGACACATACATAATAACACACACATACTGACAGAGTGTGGGTGTCTGTCACAAAGACACACACTCTCTTGCTCTCAGACACAAAGACACACCCAGTGACAGCAAGAAAGAGTGTGTGCATCTTGGTGTCAAAGACGCACACACTCACACAGTCTCTTTCTCAGGCATATACACACTCTGCTGTTGTGGTACTGCTCCTCATGTGCTCACACAGTGAATGCCCCCCCCCCCCTTTGCACCCCAGCATTGCTTGCTGCCAGCCCTTCCCCAGCCTGCAGCAGCCCCTCCCTTTCCCATTTGCAACCCTTCTCAGCACTCCCACTCTTCAGGAGACCCACAGGTTCCACAGCTAGCTGCCCCTCTCAGAGCTCAGCCCTGTCACCTGACAGTAAACATCACCAGCACCGCACATTAGGGATGTGCAGAGGGACGCCATATGTTACATTCGGAATTTGTATTCGTCGGGGGGCAGATACGTTGCATTCGGCAAGGGGGGCCCCTGATACGTTAATGCATTAATTCTTATTCGTTTCCCGGCTAAAATTGAATTAACTACAACCTCCCCCCCCCCCCCACCCTCCTGACCCCCCCAAGACTTAACAAAAATCCCTGGTGGTCCAGTGGGGGGTCCGGGAGCCATCTCCTGCATTCACACCCTCGGCTGCCAGCGCCGGCCATCCATTGCTCCATGTGACAGGGGCTGACCAATGGCACCGGTAGCCCCTGTGACATAGAAGGTCAAAGGCTATTGGTGCCATTTTGAATACCGGCAGCCGAGGGTGTGAGTGCAGTAGATGGCTCCCGGACTCCCCGCTGGACCACCAGGGAGTTTTGGTAAGTCTTGGGGGGCGTCAGGAGGGTGGGGGGTTGTATTTAAGTCAATTTTATCCCGGAAATTAATAAGAATTAACGCATGTATGTATCGGGGGCCCCCCTTGCCAAATGCAACGTATCTGCCCCCCCCCCCCCCCCCCGATGAATACGAATCCTGAATGCAACATATGGCATCCCTCTGCACATCCCTAGCATCCAGTATTTTATCTCATATACACATTTTTGAAAATTTCCCTAACACCAATAAAATATTTAAAAAACAGCAGACCCCAAATAATATCCAGTAATTTAAACTAATAAGGATAGAAAAAAAATCCCCTGTTCTCCATACCTGGAAACTTTTAATTCCACTCATGCACACACACACAATCTCCCTCTCTCATTGATGTGCTTGTTTGCTCTGACACACATGCTCTCACTCTCGGCCTTATGCATGCTTTCACACACGTGCTAACTCATTCACTCTCCCTCACAGACATGCTCACTGACACACTTGCCCTGTCACACTCACACATGTTCACTGACACCGAAACTCTGACTCATCCGTCCAGTCACATTCATACACATGCTCAGAATTATGCACACTCACACATGCTGTCATTCTCTCCCTTGCACACATGCTAACTGACACATGCTGACATACATACCCTCACTGCCTCATACATTCAGTCATGCTCACTTATGTTCACTTTTCTACCCCTCTGTCTGTGAATAAGTAAAACAAACATTTCTACTTTCATTGGTGGTCAGGGAAAATCTAGGCAGGGCCCAAGAGAGGAGAGTCTGAGTGGGCTTTTGAGAGAGGGGGTGGCCATTTGGTGTGGGAAGGCCCAAGGTATGTTAAGCCACTTAAGCCCTGAAGCTGTTTGATTTTATATGTTTTTTTGCTGCGGCAGGAGAATGAAAAGAGCCTGCCACAGAGGGAAACTAGGGGAGCTGGGAGGCAGGCATTCAGCCTGCAGTGAGGCAGCAGCAGGAAGTGTGCTGGCTGCCTCCTGTCAGCAAAAATGGAAGTGGGGCAGGCACGAATGGAGGTGGTAGAAGTGTTTCCCGCTGCCATGGTGATGATGGGAGACAGGACATGCGGCGAGTAGGCCCATGGAACCGGGGCTGCTGCCACGGGGAAAATACAAAAGCAGCATTAAGCGGAGGGCCTTGGGGGAGACTCTTGCTCTCTGAGAAATGTCACATGGCTGCTGTTGGTCACCGCGATTCTGTACTGGAAGTGTCTGCAGCCACATGCCTGGTATTCGCGGCGACCAACAGCTATCATGTGATTGGGGTGACCGGCCCACCTGGGCATGCCCAAAGTCCCGATAGGCCAATCTGCCCCTGCCTGCCATCCCCATCTTAGCCACATACACATATTGCAACACACAGAATATACAAATTTCACAATAAACTGAATCTACCTAAAACTGTGCCAAAGATGTTTATTTGTGTTATGAAAACACTGATAAACACCTCTTTTACTACCCACCAAATACACTTAATTGCCTGAAAAATAAACCACTAAATTTTCAGTTTATATAACCCATATATAATATTATTTACAATGTGTCCCCATGCAATGTCAAGGGATAGCAATGGGCTGCACAGCACTTTATTAACAGTTCTATCATATAAAAATAATTATGAAGCACTTGATCATAAAATTCATGGATGCATTTCATAATAAGGTAATAGATTTCCTGGACATGCATCAGTAGCATTTTAAGTGCCTCTAATAAGAATTAAATTAACATTCAACAATAACCTTATTGCAATTTAATTAAATAATGGGATCTAACAAAAGCATCTCATGCTCAGTTTTGCATTGCAACGCTTTCTTCCAAACCTATTGTGAAATGATAACTCTATCATTTCAGAGATACCTCTAGATATGCTTTTAAGCTTATTTGGTATTTATTGATATAATATCTTGGTAACCTCAGTGCTATGTACACTAGATAGATGAAAGCTATCTTTTCCCTTCCTAGTTCTTGTTTAAAAGTAAGATCTCATGAACTGCAAAAAAAGGAAAAAAAAATCTTATTGTCTCTTTTATGTCCCAAGGATTATTTTTCATTTAATATATGATTAGACTGTAATGGAAAGCAAAGATGTTCTGGTTCACTTGAAGCCTTGAGGAAAATTTGTAAATGAATTTTGTCAGTGTTTTTTCCATGGACCTCCCCAACACCTTCCGCCAATGCATTGTACAATGCTACAAAGCCTGCTGGTCATATTAATTTCTTCTAATTTATCAGGGTGAAGATGCAACATATTCTTCATTTAATCTCTACAAATAAAATTCAAAATAGTATGTTCTAAGATAATCAAAGATAGCTGATTTTTTTTCAGTTTTAAATTTACTTCAGTCTGACTTCAGACTTACCTGATGAAGATTAAACAAATATTAAACTGTTTCATTTCTTCTATGGAGACCCTAATCACAGTTTTCAGGGCATGGGATGCTTCTGTAAGACAGAATTCAAGATATCAACAATTTAGAAAGGATTCATTTATTAAAATGACCTTTGCTGTACAGAAACAGAATCATTGTGGTCCTATATTATTAATTATAAATAGAAACATTTAGCTTTGTAGTTTAGGATGCAAAAAACATTAAATCTCACTGTTACACTATTTTTTTTTTATCTTAGACAGATTCACTTGTAAGTTAGCACAATTTAAATAATTAACATAGAAACATAGAAATGACGGCAGAAGAAGACCAAATGGCCCATCTAGTCTGCCCAGCAAGCTTCACACATATTTTCTCTCATACTTATCTGTTTCTCTTAGCTCTTGGTTCTATTTCCCTTCCACCCCCACCTTTAATGTAGAGAGCAGTGATGGAGCTGCATCCAAGTGAAATATCTAGCTTGATTCGTTAGGGGTAGTAGCCGCCGCAATAATTGGAAAATATCCTATATTTATCCTACATCACTAAAATGTAGTTTATCTTAGATCAAAGTGTTATGATTAGTGCTTGGGTGAATGTGAACCTGTAGTATTAGAGAGAAAATATTGCATAAGAAATTCAGTGTCCAAGCACTATGGCTACCTAGATCAGACCTGTACAAGCTATAAGTAAGGATAGAAATCAGTAGACATAAAAGACAATTTTAATGTTCTTTCCATGTATCTTCAAGCAAACAACCTATGTCACAAGGCAAACTGACTTCACTGATAAGCAGTGAAGCACCCCTTGACTGTTGCCATGACACCCCTCCAGGACCACAAAGGTGATTGCATCAGGAGAGCAGAAGATATTCTGCAGGCCAGGTCACCCGTTTATCCAGTAGTAGTGCCCACACTACAGCCTGACCAACAAGAAGAACCACTCTCTCCTTTATATTAAGACTTTATTTCTATTACGTGTTCATTTCAGAAGCTCTGTTCCTTTCTACGTCTTTCTTCTATAAAAACGCAATAAAGATATTTGCACTAAAAAAAAGAAAAAGAACTAGTCTCCAGGTGACCCCATCATGAAAAGACAAGCAGTCACTGCAGCCAGGAATAAACCAGTGGGAAGAAGGATATCTTGGTCCAAGGTCTAAAAGCCAGAATAAATGAAGAAACCTTTTGGGCAACAAAATGTCTTCTGACTCCCACAATATAACAGCAGGAAAGTGTATCATTAGAGATGACAACTTTTCCCTCTCCAGAACAGAGAAACAGACCTGGAAGACTTCACGTGTGGCCGGGGTAGAAGGACTTCAGCAGAATAGTGAGAGATAATCCTATGAGTATAGCTAGGCATAGGTGCACTGTGTACTTCTAGTATCCTTTATATGGTAACTAATAAACACATTACTGTTTTACTAATTTGGTGCAGGAGCTGCAGTGTCTGTTGGGTTCATTTTACCCTCATTTTGCATTCATCCTTAAATTCCTATAAGTAGGTGGGCTCTGGAATTCCAGCGGGCACCCTCTAAGGTAACTTGAGAAATGTTCTAGGGGAGCCTATACAGTATAAAGCAGCAGTACACCATGATCTTGAGTTCTGTGAATTTAAGTGTTGCTGATGTCATTTCTGTGATATGTGGAATATTTATTAGGAAAGTGCATTCGCTTAAAACAAAATAGACAAAGTCAATGACATGTCAACAACATTGTCTATTTCGTTTCATTTCATTGGTACTACAAAATGAAAAGAAAACCACCAAAATTGTGTTATTTTTTTAAGTTGGTGTTAGTGTGCATAACAGAACTTAGTGTGCATTAACCATGAAATTAAAGAAAAATGAACAAAAGCCCAACAAACAATTAAAAAAATGAAATCAAGCATAAACAACTTGAAGCAAAAACAACATGCTACAAAAACACTGCACACCCTTAGTATTTATGTTGAGACTGTTACGATCGTGGACCCTTGGGCCGTTTGGGACAGTGGATGGTATGCTATGGAAGACCACAGCAGGTGTCCCAGCTGGGAGGCGGCTCGGCAGAGACTCAGAAGAGGCTTCATCACGGGAAGTCTGAGGTCCCCCCAGGAGGAGCCTGTAGGAACCCGGACCTCTTGGACTTAGGTGGAGTCCTATGCGACCAAAGACTCAGGCAGCGGCTGAAGAGACTTCACCCTCGGCAGCCCGTGGCTCCCCCAGGAGGAGCCCATGAGAGCCTAGGCCACTGGGACTTAGGAGAATCCTCTGAGCCAGCAAGTACCGGATACCTGAGGTGAGGAAGAAGCCGAAGTCAGAGTCCAGGAGCGAAGCTGGGTCAGAAGCCAGGAGTCAGAGATCCGAACCAAAGCCAGGGATGAAGCAGAAGACGGAGTCGTGGACAGAGCCGGGTCGGAAGCCAGAAGTCAGACGTTGATGCCAAAACCAAGGAACGGAAGCAGGAGACAAGTCAGGAAGCAAGCCGGGTCGGAGACAGTGGCAGGCCAAGAATTCGCAGCAACTAGCAAGTCAGGAAACCTGAGGAACCTCGATGCAAGGCACTGCGGGAGTCCAGATGCAGGGTTTAAATACCCTGAGGGCATCTGACGTCATCCAGGGCTGGCTTGAAGGTTTCCCACGCTGGCCCCTTTAAATGGGACTCCTCCTCGCGTGCGCGCGTGTAGGAGGTGGGGCCAGCCTCGCCGGAATCTCTCCCGAGCAGGGAGAGATGCGCTGGAGGGCCTGCAGGCCCGTGGAGGGCTCGGAACAGCCCGGGCTGTCCCCGAGGTAGGTGGGGGGACTGGGGTTTGGCCCAGGACCGCAACAGTACTCCCCCCTTTACGCCCCCTCCTCGGGATCCTGGGTTTCGCCGGGTGGTTCAGGTAAAACTGGTGGATGAGCCCCTTGACTAGGATATTGGATGAAGGCTCCCAGGAATTCTCCTCTGGGCCATACCCCTCCCAGGAGAGGAGGTATTCCCAGCGGCGGCGATGAAATCGAACGTCCAGGACATCCTTCACCGTATAGGTGCCATCGGTCTCAGTCTCAGTGGCGGTGGGTTCCGGAGGGTTGGCATGAAAGGTGGAGAGCACCACAGGCTTAAGCAAGGACACGTGGAACACGTTGTGAATCCGCATTGTAGATGGTAATCGTAGGCGGTAGGATACGGCCCCCTACTCGCTCTGCCACTGTGAATGGACCAATATACCTGGGAGCCAGGCACATGGACGGGACCCGTAGGTGAATATTTCTGGTGCTCAACCAGGCCTTACTCCCTGGAAGGAAGACCGGGGCCGGCCGCCGTAGTCTGTCAGCGTACTTCTTTGCCTTGGGGGATGCTGTTTGAAGCTTCTCCTGGGTGGCAGTCCAAAGGGTGTGCAACTGTTGTGCAGTAAGTTGAACCGCCGGCGAGGATACCGTCAGCGGCAGAGGCAGTGGAAGTCTGGGGCTCTTCCCACAGATGAGCTGAAATGGGGACAGGTCAGTAGCAGAGGGCTGTGGTGGTTATATGAGAACTCCACCCAAGGTAACAGGGTGACCCAGTCATCCTGCAGATCCCCAACGAAGGTTCGGAGGAAGGCTTTCAGAGTTCGGTTAGTCCGTTCTGCCTGGCCGTTGGCCTGAGGGTGGAAGGCGGTAGTGAGGTCCAACCGCACCCCGAACTTCCTGCAGAGGGACCTCCAATACTTTGCCGTAAACTGCAGACCACGGTCAGAGGTAATGTGCGAAGGCAGGCCATGTAGATGGAAGATGTGTTGTGTGAAGAGGTTAGCCAGTTCTGGTGCAGAAGGTAGCTTGATGAGAGGAACAAAGTGGGCCATTTTCGAGAAACGGTCATCTGTGACCCAGATCACGGTCTTCCCGTCGGAAACCTGCAGATCCACAATAAAATCTGTGGATAAGTGAGTCCAGGGCTCAGTGGGAATAGGTAGTGGTTGCAGGAGACCCCAGGGGCGTCCATACAGAGGTTTCTGGTGAGCACAGGTAGGACACGACTGGACATACTGTTGTACGTCCTTCTTGACTTGTGGCCACCAATAGAACTCGGTCAGGAGTTCTAGAGTCCTGAACCTTCCTGGGTGCCTGGCCATCAGTGAATCGTGGGCCCACTCTAAGACCCTCCTGCGGGAACGAAAGGGTACCACAGTCTTACCCGCAGGGGCCACCTCGGAGGCTGCTAGCAGCACTTTGGCTGAGTCCAGAATGTATTGAGGCGGGTTGCAGGCATCTTCATTGTATGGGAGAGCACGTCCGCCTTTACGTTCTTAGACGCTGGTCGGTAGCGGAGGGAAAAGTTAAACCGGCTAAAAAAGAGGGACCAGCGCGTCTGCCTTGGATTCAGGCACTGGGCCCGGCACAGATATTCGAGGTTCTTGTGGTCAGTGTAGACAATTATAGGATGTTGGGCCCCCTCCAACCATTGGTGCCATTCCTCGAAAGTGAGCTTGATAGCCAGTAGCTCCTTATCACCGATGCCGTAGTTTCTCTCTGTAGGCGTGAACTTTCGGGAGTAGTAAGAGCATGGCAGAGATTTGCCTCCAGCAGACAGTTGGCTTAGCACCGCCCCAACGGCTATGTCTGAGGCGTCTACCTCAACGAGGAACTGGCATTGGGGGTCTGCGTGACGCAGGCAGGTGTCCTGGAGGAACGCATCTTTCAACTCGTGGAAGGCCCGCTTGGCCGTAGCCAGCCAATTCTTAGCATCAGCCCCCTTCCTGGTGAGGGCCGTCAGTGGAGCCACCATCTGGGAAAAGTGGGGAAATAAATTGCCGATAAAAATTGGCAAAGCCGAGGAACCGCTGGAGTGCCTTAACTCCCACCGATTGGGGCCAATCCTTAATGGCAACAACCTTGTCCGGGTCCATACGGAACCCTGTAGAGGATACAATATACCCCAAGAAGGGTAGTGATGTTCGTTCAACTTGGCATTATTCAAGTTTCGCGTAAAGCTGGATCTCTCACAATTTCTGCAGTACCTGGCGGACATGTTGACGATGGCGCCGGCTGAAGACAACACGATTCAATTGCAGGAGGCCGTTCCGGACCGCCGCTGGACCCCCAGGTAATTTAAGGCATTTGGGGGGGGGGGGTTCGGGAGGGTGGGGGATTTAATTTAAAGGGTCGGGGGTGGGTTTTAGGGGGTTTTAGTGTGCCGGTTCACAATTTTAACGATTTTCACGATACTCTAAACACCCAAACGGCGACGATACGATTCCCTCCCCCTCCCAGCCGAAATTGATCGTTAAGACGATCGAGGACACGATTCACATCTCTAATCCAGAGATAGATCATGAAGGGGAATCTGCTGCTCCACTAATCTGTACAGAATTGGTGGGGTCCAGAGTGAAATGTTAGAGGTTTTAGATGAATGGAAGATAGGCTAGTTGAACTAATGTGTTGTGTTCCTGGACTCTTAGGCCGAGGCAGTGTTGACACAACCTGCAGGGAGGAGTCCTGCAGGTTCCCACCATTGGTAGACAGAATCAGACAAAGCAGAGGCCCAGCTGGAGCTTTGCCTTTACCAGCCCATGCTCCCCTTGGGTTCAGCCTTTGGGTGACAAGGCCGGCCAGTCTTAGGTGGGATCTATGCTGCTGACAGTGACATCCGTTGAGGTAGCTGGGTTGGAGTAGATGTAGGTCAAGCATTGTCAGTGGCAGATAGTGGTCAAGCTCATCCAGAGTCAGGCAGTGGTCAGTGGCAGGTGGCAGTCAAGAGTATCCAGAAATCAGGCCAAGGTCAATACCAGGAATCTGTCCTAAAGGAATGGCCAGGACAGATAGGTAGGGCAGAAAGGCGAGGAAAAAGTCAAATGGGCAGAGTGGGAAACAAAAGAAAGTGAAGACAAGAATGCTGGAACAGGAGACAGGACGCTGGAGAAACACACTACTGCTAGAGTAGGGAGACCTGTTGCTGAGGCAAGTTGTGTTCAGAACGTTGCCTTCTTATAATGCCCTGGTTGTTGACATCATCAACAGGAGCTGCGGCCCCTTTAAGTAGCAAAAAGGGGCGCACGGGCCTAGGAAGAGGTGTGGTGCTTAGAAGTGGTGGCATCCAGCTGTGTGTGCTGACAGTGTCCGTGGGAAGGCATGGCAGCTCAGGCCAGTGGTCTTCTGCCACCGTGGAGGGTGGCCGTGGTTGCATCTGAAGCCAGGGAGGGCCCAGCCGGGCAGGTGAGTGCGGAGGTCCATGGGAGCTGCCCACGGACAGCCAAACGTAACATGGTGGAGGTATTGGTAAACTGGTACATGTCCAAGTACATGCACAAGTAAGTATTTTCAAAGCAGTATTCTTGCATATTTTATAAAGTACCTGTCTCTGAATATAAATCAGTATTATTATGGATATATAGTATTTTATATTATTTGTGACTAAAATATATATGGGTTTGTTTATTAAAACTTTAGAGAATGGAAGCATTTTCTTGCATTGGAAATATTTGCATATACTGAAACATAAATGTTTTATAAAATATATCTCTGATATAAAACCTTCGCCATGCATCCACTCTAGAATCACAAGGAATAAAAAACATGGTTGGCTTAAAACCTAGGTATCATGTTTATTGCTTTCCACCTACATTATGGGGTAGATTTTAAAAAGCATTTACTCGAGCAAAACTGGTTTTTGCTCGAGTAAATACACTTTACTCAAGTAAGTGGGCTTTTCAAAATTGCTACAATATATGCCATTGAATTGTCCATAGGATTTACTCAAGTAAGTGCACTTTACTCGAGTAAATAGCTTTTGAAAATTGCTACGATAGTATGTCACATTTACATGCGTAACTCCTTTGAAAATGACCCCCAATGTCTTGTCAGACAAATGTTGTAATAATTGCATGACTGTGACCTATGAAAACCTTGACAAAGCATCAAAAGATATCTACTTTTAGAGCATTTCTGTATTAAAGTGACTACTAAATATACATACATATATAAAATCTCTTCATATTCTAGTTTAGTGCATTTAAACCAATCTCCAGGTAGAACATGCTTTATGTCTAATCTTTTTGAAATATTATCCTAAAATGTAAAATTGCTTGTTCCCAGACAAAGGTATATAATTTTCTAATTGACATCCTAATTCATTGCATATAGCAATGTGCAAGTCACAATAATCAAGAAATATAGATAATATTAACTCTCTTAATTCAGTTTTCTAACAGTACTAAATCCAGATGTAATTTCCAGAGTCTAGCTGCTTATCTCTATAAATAGTGATGTTTGATATACTTTCTGTTAAATTAAAGAAAAGACAGGCTGAATCCATCCATTTACAGCAGAGTATTTTACATATCTCAACTTCTCAAATATATCTGTCTGGAATATACACGGGAATTCTAACTGCTGTCCAAAGAATCCTCTATCAGGAAATGTAAATCAGAAATGGAGCAAGCTGTAAAAGCTATAATATAGGCAAAGTAAGCAGTAAAAACACATTCATTTTTTTTGCTGCATCCATTTCTGGAAGGCAACTGAATGAATAAGAACAAAATAATCAAAAAAGATTTATTAGAATCAATAAAGATATATTTCATATTAAAAAATCTTGACAGTGCCTCTAAATAATCTTTAGTATGACATAGTACAATTGTACGTAGTGGGGTTAATTTTTAGGGATGTGCATTTGTTTCTAACAAATGCCAAAACTGCAGAGAAAGGCCATTTTTGGTCTATTCTGAATGGAACAAATTTAAAATAGCCTCCTATGAAATACCTCAAAATTGTGGGCATTTTGGTATTTGTGACATTTTTCAAAAAATTAAAAATAAAAATAGGTGTCTAGCAGCTCTGGCTAGGCCTCTGCAGGCCAAAAAATGTATCTGGCCTGCCTCAAAGCTGGGCCTGGCATCAGGGCCTATCCCTGAGCAAGAACTGAGCCCCAAGCTGTGCCCAGTACCAAGGTCCGTCCAAAGTCTGCCCCCAAAGCCGGCCTGGGACTGGAGTCAGGGTTAAAGCCTTGCCCTTGTTCTTTCTCGTTTACAAGTGCCAGGATTGGGGAGCTCCGACCCTGGCCCCCACTTACCACCTTCTTGGATCCTGGAGGCAAAGTACAGGACTGATGACCACATGCTCCCACTCGGGAACAAAAAAAAAAAGAGAGGCAAATATTCAAAAACAGCTGAGCTCTTATATTTAGGTCCTTAAATTAGGAATCTAGATCCTATTTTCAGCAAACTCAGGAGCCTAAGTAAATGTCTGAGTTCCTGAGTTCTTAGTGCATTTTTGAAAAGGCTAATTTGGGAGACTAACTCCAAAAATTAGGAGCCAAAATCTTTTGAAAATTGGCCCCTTCAAGATTTGAATAAAGTACCCCCCCCCCCCCCAACCCGAAACAAAAAAACAAATCAAACCAAACATTTTGGGGCTCCACATCCCTAGCAATGCCCCAGAGATTTCAGTGTGTAAAGGTGGAAGTTACATGTGGAAGTGGCATGTTAATGCTCAAGTATTTTGTAAAAGCCTGAACTATGCACTTACTAGCAGGGTCACACATAGATGTCAATGAAAAAAAAAGGCAGTTAGGGTTGTTCTGGGCTGAGGTTTCTAAGTTCACGCACATACTGAATAAACAAACCTTTAGACTTATATCCCAGAAATATGCCCAACTTATTTAATGTAAAGAATAAAGGACCATCAACCACCCCGCGGTGACTGAGCCATAAGTGGCAGGAGACAAATTTCTGTGAAAAGATTTTTTTAGCTTTTCAGGGATGCTTATAAAAACATGTACTTCCCCTTCAACAATTTCAGCATGTTTCATGAGTGAACTGCCTCAGGGGCTTCCGATGTGTTCTTTGCTGGTAAAAGATGAACGATGACACTTTAAATCAATTTCAATTTATAGATTCTCATAGTTTCGTATGCAATACTATTGGACTCTTTTTAATGTGATTATATATGCACATACTATACATTACCAAACTTATACCACACTTATATACCTTCTAATTCAATTATGGAAATATAATTGCATTTATCTTTTGACCAGTTTTTGAGTGGGAGATCTAGGTTAAATAGGGGTAGGTCAGAGTAAAGTGCTGAGGGTGAACTGGTGGAGGTCTCGGTTTGTTGATGGAGTTGTTGGCAAACTGGTTACTGAAAGTATGTGCATAAGTAATTATTTTCTTAAGTAGAATGCATGCATACTTTACAAAATGCCTGCCTCTCTGTTTAAATTGCAATAATTAGTGGAGGAATAGTCTAGTGGTTAGAGCCGTGGACTGGAAACCAGGGTTCAAATCCCACTGCTGTTCCTTGTGACCTTGGACAAGTCACTTCACTCTCTGTTGCCTCAGGTACAAACTTAGCCCTAGATTCTTCATATTCCTATAAAAGTAGCAGAAATAGTGTCCATGATAAAAAAAAAAAAAAAGGATATGGTTAGGTTAATTTCCTGTCCACCGCATCACATAGGCAATTTTCCCGAAGTTTGATATGTTACCGCATCTCGTGTTGCGAGTAGTTTCAAAGCATCACGCATCATTTTACAGGGCCACGTTGATTTATGATGGTGAGTTATTTTTCTGGTTTAAATATACCGGTTTCCTGCTGCAGGCAGTTGGAGAGAGGAGAAGAGAGTAGGTGAGTGGTCTAGTGGTTTAGTGTGAGTAGCTTTTTTCTGATTACCTCAGTGAGTTTTCTCTTCTGTAGTCCTCTGTTTCCCTTTCCCTTGGTCTTTTGTCTTTGTTGGCATTGTTAGCAATGGTAACATGGAATAGACTTAGTTTTTGGGTAATTGCCAGGTTCTTATGGCCTGGATTGGCCACTGTTGGAAACAGGATGCTGGGCTTGATTGACCCTTGGTTTGACCCAGTATGGCATTTTCTTATGTTCTTAGGTTGTCCTGTTTGACTATCTGTCTTTGTATTTGGAGAAAGCATGGTGATAAGGAAGAGGAGGAGTGGTAAAGTGTGGTGATGAGGCATGGTAGTGAGGTGGAGGAGGAGTGGTGAGGCTTGATGGTGAGGCAGAGGAGGAGAGGTGGGGTGTGGTGAAGTTGAGGAGTGGAGAGGATGGAGCCTAAAAATGATTGTTAGCGAACAAGTACCGGTATTATACAGATCCACATGCCAGGCCAGTGCAAAGGTGATAGCCAGTCTGTTCAGATATGCCTGGTCCAAAGCAACAGCAGACCTCATAGCTGTCTGCTCTCAGGCTGTGGGGATTCTCTAACCTACACAATGCCCTCACTCCTCCTCAGTTGTAACACAACTGCTGACATGGTGTTAAAGCAGCCAGTAAGTAGACAGATGTGCCTAATGTAAAGGTTTTGTAGTAGACAAGTGATGCCGCTAAAATTTGCAGCTAAACCTGTCCCCTAAAACCAACAGCAGAAATGTGCCACCACTTCTATGTCTGCACATAAAACATATCGAGCTACATATGGCAGAATCTTTGGAGACCTAATCTGCCAGCTTGTACGTATTGCAGAGTAAGTGTCAAATAATGTGGCCTAGTGTGGCAGCCTCAAGGTCAAGTGTGCAGCATATGTTCTATAGAGAAGAGGGTAAGTAGGCCACTGTATCACAAAAGGAGTGCTGACAGGCCTAAGCCTCCCTGGCATCTGCAGCTCTTGGAACCATGCACACCTCCAAATAACAGGTTCTAGGTAGAAGAGCCTCAGGGTCCCGGGAGGAGGGAGGTGCTGGAAAGTGTACACTATGGGAAGATATCTACTCATCCAGAAATCTGACACTCCATATCTGAGGTCTGATGCTGGCAAGTTTCACAACTTGCCTCTTGATGCAAGGAATAAACTATGTGAACCCTAGATGGAATGTTATTTGACTAAGCATCAGGCCAATTTCTCCCCATCCGATGCAATTATATCTCTGAGGCACCCCTTGTAGAGTGTAAGCACACGATTGCTGGTATCCAACGGCAGTGTGTGCAAAATGGATGTGCACACACACTGCGTGCTCTGGGGTATGCACAGGTGTGGTAATGGAGGGAACCACAAGGCCAACATCACCCCAGACACAGATCTAGACAGAGGCTAAAACAGCTTGTCACTCACCCAGACGAAGACACTAACATCTATCTGTTGGTCCTTAGTTGGGTGCAGAAAACTTCCTGCACTTTGAGCACCTAAGGATGGCCAATGTGTAGGTTCTTGCACTGTTTCTAATCAACCCTCTTTAACAGTCTAATCCCTAACTGTTAAAGAGGGAATCAGAGTCCTAACTACACACAGAAGATCATCTACACCTTCCAGCATGACACACCTGTGAGAAGCATATATGATTAGCACTTTGTCAGAGGTACTGACATGAGCCCCTCAAGCCCTCAGGTGGCACTAAATGCTTGTCTTGCAAGAGACTAATACAGAAAGTGCATGAGCCATCATACATGAAACCATTGCGAGCAGTTGGCAGGTTTCAGAATGAGGCAAGATGTAGGCTCCTGAGGTCATCAGCTAACAACACCTCATGACAAAAATTCATTAACACTACTATAAAAGATGGCTTCTTTAAACTTCAAGTTCTAAAGAAATTAAAACCCCTCCTCCACTTCAACGACTTTCGTGCTGTCCTCCAAACCACACTGCTCTCAAACATCGAGTACTGCAACTCCCTCCTCTAGGTCTCCCAAAGAACAACATTAAACCTCTCCAAATGCTCCAAAACACAGCAGCCAGAATCCTCACTAATACCCACAAAAAGGAGCACATTACCCCTATCCTCAAGGACCTACACTGGCTCCCTACCCACTTCAGAATAATCCACAAGAGCCTCACTATCATCCACAAGTCCCTGCACAATCAGCACACTCACTGGCTAAATGACTCTTTACAATATAGCCACAAAAAAGGGGAATCAATAAGAGCTACTCAAAAATGTTGCCCATCCATAAGCTAATAAACTATTGGATGAATTATTTCTGAACAATTTTCTATATTTTCTATATTGTGAACATACACATAAATAATTCATATTACATTTTTTAATAAAGTAAAAGTAAAATAATAAAAATAGTAAAAGAAAAAATATAGAAAATTGTTCAGAAATAATTCATCCAATAGTTTTAGCTTATGGATGGGCAACATTTTTGAGTAACTCTTATTGATTCCCCTTTTTTGTGACATTGATTGTTTCTGGGATTTCTTTGCTCTTCTTTTTTTTTTGTTCTTTACAATATAGTACATCTAACATACCCACCAGATTTGCTTACAAAGGATCCATCCACACACCATCCCACAAGCTGTTCCACCTCACTTCTACCAAGGAATGGGTCTTTTCCTTAGGAGGCCCTAAGTTATGGAACTCCATGCCTCCAGATCTACGTCTGGAACACTGTACTCAAACATTAAAAAAAAACAAACTAAAAACCTGGCTGTTTAAACAAGCCTTCACTTAGCATTCTCTTAGCCACATCCCTCAGGATGAAGCCACATCCTCCTCACCCTTCATTATGATACCCCTCCACCTCCATTATGATACCCCTCCACCTCCACCTTTTCACCTCACCCCCCTTAGTTTCCCTCTCTCTCCCCTACCATCCTCAAACTTATCTTGCATATAAACCCCCTCTCCCGGTCCTCCTAATTCTCCTTCCCTCTGAATTGTAGATAATCCTTCCCTCTGAATTGTAGATAATCCTGTTTTAGCACATTCTGCTACATAACCGATGGAATATATATATATATATATATGTATGTATATTTATTTACAAGGTATATATATACACCTTGTATATAATCCATATAATCCTCTGTATATAAGCCTGTTGTATAATCCTTGTATATATTTCCCTTTGCTATATAACCACTGTATATAATTAACCGAACTGCTGCACC
Source organism: Rhinatrema bivittatum (assembly GCF_901001135.1). Taxonomy (NCBI): domain Eukaryota; kingdom Metazoa; phylum Chordata; class Amphibia; order Gymnophiona; family Rhinatrematidae; genus Rhinatrema; species Rhinatrema bivittatum. Next base: position 146,089,862 of record NC_042623.1, read on the forward strand.
GAGTCTCGGTTTTTTTATTTTTATTTTTTTTATTTTTGGCGACGTGCTGAGTTTCTGTTCCTGCTGATGATGCTGGGGAGAGGAGAGAAAGCATGGGTGGAATTGGCCAGGCATTTGCTGCTCACTGTCACTGCTGACGGCATTTTACTCCCATGCCTGACTTCATCCCTGCCGCGGCTGGCCGGGATGGCCCAACGCTGACTTCAGGGAGCGGATAAATCCCACTTAGTGTTTCAATGCCTGACCACTGCTGCCAGTAAAAAAAAGAACAATGATAAAGAAAGCATAAATTAATGACAGGGTTTTTAAAATAAAAGGCTCCGTAAGGGAGACAAACAGTCTAGGCCACTGTGCTGACCTCAGTGATGACATCAGCGAGCACCCATTACTCCGAGAGGGGGGGGCTATGAATTTGATAAAAATATAAAAATTTAAATGATTTGTAAAAAAAAAAAAATTAGTTGGGGGGCGGGGGCTCAAAAGAAGGGACCCTGACCACTTGCAGGGCTTCACTTATAGATCCTCAGGGGAGTTTAAAAGAAATCTTTGGACCTCTTGGGGAGGACACTGAATAAAAAAATAAATGGCTTAGGATCTTTCAAAACTTCACAAAGATTACATTTTCTGCAGTAGAAGAGATCCTAGGAATACTGTTTCAGAAGAAAAATGGAAAGTGAAATTATGAAATTTTAAATAGAAATGATAAAGGTTTATGGTTAGCAGTTGAATGACTTTTAAAACTAAAAAGAACTAGAGCATAGTTTGTAAAAATAAAATAGCATGTTTAGTGCAAAGAAAAGTGATTTTTTGATGGCCACAATTAAAATAATATTTATACAAGTAAATTAATGGTACTGGCTGATCACCCCTAAAATCTGTAGATCAGTCCAAGCATCCCAAAATAGTCAAGGAATACCATAGAAACTAAGAAAATTCTGCAGCCGTATCCAGGCAAAACGTGTGTTTGGCTTCCCTGGTTAAGAGTGAGATGGCCAGCATAGCATTACTATAATTGGTCAAAACACAAATATAAGTTTAAACATTAAAAAGTGTTAGAAAATAAAAAGATGAGAAAATGTTTAATAAATGTTGGATTAATTACATATAATAGAGAAGCAAACTAATACCTATTTAGTGAATGACATGTAGTTGGAAAATAAAATAGCACTGAATGATATCACTGAGCATTGATTGATTCAGGGATCATAGAAAGCAGAAAACAGTTTAGAATCTGTGTCAGACCAGAGGCAACAGCTGAGCAGAGCAGAAGCTCTTTCTCCAAGTGCTCTGTCATAGAGGCCTCTTAAGAGTAAAACAAATACAATTTAAAGGGTAAAGAACAGTGAACACTTTAAAGGAATGAATGTGGGGTGTGAATGAGTTAATTTAAATGATGAAAAAGCAAGGTAAGGTGAAAGTCTGAGTTGAGTTAAAAATAAATTCATATGCTGTCATGCGGGTTTTAGAGACAGCCTTTATAGAGTGAAAAAGTGCTGAGTGACTGAAAAAAAAAGTGACTAGCAACAATAATATAAAAGTCTATATATACTTGGTATAAAAAAAAAAGAATCATACCAAGGAAAATAAGGCACTTCTGTGTATCATATTGTTATGCTCTCAGAGAATATCTTGCAGCAACAAAAGCTGTTGATGTTAAGCTGCGGTAGCAGTAAAAAGAATAAGGAGAATGATTGATGCCTTGCTGTAGTTGATACAGAAGAAAATACTCTAATTTAAAAATGTAGAATTCATAATGAATGACTGTGGAAAGAATGATAAATGCATTCCTGTTCTTGTCCTATAGTTAGGGCAATCTGAATTATTCTTTGATTTATACATAGTTACAGTTTAACAACAAGCCGTCGAAGAAATACATCGTAGGGTACATGTCATACTTACACTAGCCGGCAGAAGATGGTCAGTTGAGGGAAAAAGTTTTCTTTATTGAGTTTTTAAAGATAGGCAGCAGGAAGAAGACAAGCCACGGACAGAAGACAAGAAAAAAAGAAAAAGAAGAAAAGGAGAAAATTGGAAGAACACAGAAAAATACTCAGATAAGTGTGATAGTGTGTGCCCATACCAGCATTTCTCACAAAGACAATAACAAAGATTAAGAGAAGAGATTATAAAGAATACACAGGAACAGACAACAGAAAGGAAAGAAGGAACAACTAGAGATGTGAATCGGAACCAGAATCGGTTCAGATTCTGGTTCAGATTCACATTGTTAATTGTTTTTTGTGCGGCCCGATTGCGGTTTTGTTTATTGGCTGCTCCCAAGCCGATAAACAAAAAAACCCACCCGACCCTTTAAAACTGTTCCCTTAGCTTTCCCTACCCTCCCGAACCCCCCAAAAACCTTTTACAAGTACCTGGTGGTCCAGTGGAAGTCCCGGGAGCGATCTCCCGCTCTCGGGGCTGTCGGCTGCCACTAATAAAAATGGCGCTGATGGCCCTTTGCCCTTACCATGTGACAGGGTATCCGTGCCATTGGCCAGGCCCTGTCACATGGTAGGAGTAATGGACGGCCGGCGCCATCTTTAAAAATGGCGCGGGCCATCCAGTGCTCTCTTGCTGCCTCCAATTCACCCACAGCTCCGGGTCCTGCCTCCTGTGCAGACTCAGAAAAAGAATGAAGAAGAGCTGCCTTCAGGGAAGACATCTGGGAAAGAAAAAAAAAACAGCGGTGGCTGCCTCCTGGTTCATAAGCCACAAACTGCTCTTGCTGCTTCTGCTTCCATTTGCTGCTGTTGGGTGGGAGAATTGAATACGACCTCCTTTCTCTCTTAAGCTCTCAGTGGGGGGGTGTCCCTGCCACATCTTGTCATGTCCACATATTCTTTCTTTGTCCCTGGATGGGGACACAGCCCTGTCCTATGGACTCTCCTTGGGCGACTCTGTCCTCTGCTCTTAGGGAGAAGATGTTTTCCTCCTCTCTGCTTTGGTTTATTTACACAGTGGCTTATAGACAACAGGCAAAAGCGGGTCTTGAGATGCTGGCTAAAGTTCTCATCTGGCTTTTTCCTTTCTCTGCTGAGACAGGTCTTGGCGGGAAGATACCTGTCAGCATCCATCTTTTGCAATCTATATCCCTCTGTGGCTGAGATTCATCTTTGGGGCCTCCAGTGGTAAAATATCGGGTATCCCCCTACAGCTCCAGTAGCCATCATGGTCCCCACTGGGCCTGCCTGCTCAAAGGAGGGAGTCGCCACTGGTAAGGAGGAAGAAGGCATTGTTGTCTGGGAGTCAGGAGGAGTGGGGTGAAATCAGAGCATTGAAAACATCAATGCTGCTGTGCAGGGAGAGAGTATGACAGGCAGAATTGGGGGAGGGGGAGAGAGGATGCTGGGAAGATGGATGGGAAATGGGTAGAGGGTGAGGAGTTTAGGAGAGGTTGCTCAGGGGTTCAATGGGAAGAGGGTGGGGGAGAGAGTGGGGGTCAGGGGATAGTAGGCAGAGAGAAGGGATCAGGGTAGAGTAGGGAAAGAAGGGGTTGGGTATGGTAGGGTGAGGCATGGAGGGAAGTGCTGGGTAGAAGGTTGTGGGGGGGGTCCTTCTGGGATGAGAGGAGATGGCACCTTTTGATCCTAGTCCAGGCCTAGGATTTGAAGCATCTGGAAAGAACAGGGGTAAAGAGCAGAAGAGTTGAGGAGGAGTGGTGATGTTTATTTTTCTATTGTTGCACTGCAGAGTCCGGCTTCTTTGGATTTCCAGTTTAGTTTTTGTGTTCATGTTTCTATTTCTAATTTGTGATTCCTTATTTTGTATTTGGTGGTTTGCCTGTGTTCTGCATGCCCGACCGAGGTGAGGGTTCTGCTAACACAGGGGTGGCCAACTCTGGTCCTCGAGAGCTGCAAAAATGTATCTCATGAATAATGCATGCAAAACATTTGCATACAGTGGATGCAGTGCATGTAAATATAACTTGTGTATATTCATTGTGGATATCCTGAAAACCTGGCCTGTTTGCGGCTCTCGAGGCCCGGACTTGACCACTCATATTCTAGTATGTAGTTTCTGTGTGGGGTTAATAGCAGTTCAACTTGTCCTTTTTTCAATAGGAGGTGTATTATACTTTTAGGGCCTAATTTAACTACGGTGTTGCCTTTGCATAGATAGAGTTGTTGCTGTCTGAATCTTGGAAGTTAGTGGTTTGTTAGAGCAGATTTGGCTTCTGAGATTTATTTATTTATTTATTTGATGAGTTTTATATACCGTTATTCGGTTGAGCCATCATAACGGTTTACAAAAGTGTACAATATCTTGTAACTGAGCATTAGTAAGAACAGTAAACAGATTCTTAACAAATGGGTAGTAGTATAGAAACAATTGAACCATTAAATAATATCATTGAAATGGATATCAAGTCCAGAATGAGATAATATTAGGATAGAGGGGGAGGGGAAGTAGGAATAGGGGGAAAAGGGGTGAATTATGGGGTAAATTCTATTCCTGGCAGACTGTGATAGCTTTTATTGGATCTATGTTAATATTATATAAAGTATTCTATGTGTGCTATTGAGACAACACAGGTTCTTGTGGCCTGGTTTGGCCTCTATTGGAAACAGGATGCTGGGCTTGGTCTGACCCAGCATGGCAATTTCTTATGTTCTTAATATATTTCCTGTTCCCAGATATATATGTCTTTGAACTGACATCTAAAGGGGATTCTATGTAGTTTAAAAAACTTTTGTACAAATATTTTTATGTAATTGTTAAGTTGATCCAGTAAAAGTTGATCCAGTAAAAGTTTTCAGAATCCCACAATTGGAATGTAATTGACAGTAATTTTTAGTATTAAGTTATTTATGTTCTATGTAAAATGTATTTTGTTATCTGGAGAGAATGGTGGACAGTTAAATAATTTTGTGAAAACAAATAAAGGCACACACAGAGCTGGTGAGAGCTCCTTGATTTGAAATTGGCAATATATTACTGATAACCAGAATGGTGATCTCTTGGTTCTCGCAATGTGGTTGGTGCACAAACATTTTAAGGCCAGCAGGATCGCAATTACACTCTGTTCTATGTTTGTTTGTTTTTGACAAGATCTTTTTGTGGAAGGGGAGCTTAATTATCCAAATCTCAGAGTTGGGATTCTTATGTACCTTGCAAAGCTTTTGCAGAAATGAAAAGATGTTACATCTGTTAAAGCAATGTTAGAATATTTAAAAATGATAAATGTAATGGGATGACTAGGGATGTGCAGAAGGAATTCTTATTTGTTTCACCAGGACCCAAATGTGTTGCATTCATTTCATGGGGAAACCCTAATTCGTTTGATTCGTTTTATTCGTTTTTCGGTTCCCATTACAGTCAATGGGGGAAGTATTTGCAGCCTATTTTTGGCTGCAGAATTGGGGTTTTCTTATCAATTCTGATGAAACTTCTGGGGAGCAATCATCAGAACGAGAAAAGAGCTCCAAGGTACTTAGACTGTGGCAAAGTGGCACCAAAGTGGTATGAATAGCCTAAGGTACTGTAAAGGGGCAAAGGGGTACCAGGAGTGGATAGAGTGTTTAACAGAGGTACAAAGCAGCAGCGAGAGTGTAAAAAACACAGCACAGCTTCAAAAGAGAGCACCGATAACAGTTGCATGAACCCTCGAAGGCAGCACAACAGGCAAAGTGTCAAGCAAGCGGCATCAACATCCTACAGCACAATGAAGGGGGAACATAGCAAGCAGAATGGGTGTAAGAATAAACCACAAGGTGATTATAAAGGGACAAAGCAGCAGAAAGACTAGCATCAACACACTGAGGAACCATGATAGTGGCAAAAACACCACAAGGAGTAGAATCGTCTGGTGTATGGCAGCAAGGCAGAGTGGCAGAAAGTTGATAGGTGCAAGACAGGATGGCACAGCGGAGGTAGTCTGGTCCCTGTTGTTTTGATAGGGGCTAGACGGGCTGGCAGAGCTGAGGTAGTCAGGCCGCTGTGGTTTTGATATGGGCAACACAGGCTGGCAGAGCGGAGGAAGTCAGATCGCTGGGGTGTTGATAGGGGAAAGACAAGGAGGCAAGACAAGAAGAGGCTCAGCATGCAGTGCAACTGTCAAACGAGGTGTACTGTCCACCTGACCCATCTTGAAACATGGACCAAGGAGTTTAACATGCGTGCTAGGACCTGAAACATGATGAACTATGCCTGGGTGGGGTGGAGCATTGCTGCTGTGCACAGGGCCGGTGCAAGGGTATTAGGCACCCTAGGTAAACCTTACAGCCTGGTGCCCTACCCCCACCTCCCCATACACAATTTTAAATTATGCATTTAACACATATTTTACATGAAAAGTGACATTCTGAGGTTAAATTAATATATACGTTATTGTGATAATTTCATGCACTGTTGTGATGCCAACAAGAAAACTTTGCATCTTGGAATTCATATGGCACCATACCTATTGTGATATATTTCATCATGGTCCTCCTGTATCAACACAGTACTATCTGCCAACACTCAAAGAATAACAACTCTACCTATGAAAAGGAATACCACAAATATTACACCAGAATCTAAAATATCAATACACCTATCAGGAAAACAGAACAGGCCAAGCTAAAGGTACTACAGATCCCTACAGATAAACCACATATTAAAAGAATGCTTCATCTCAGTCTTTGCATGCAGAACACAAACCCTCACCAAATACAGAATAAAGCCACATAAAGTATAAATAGAAATGTGCAGATAACAACTGAACTGTAAAACGCATCACGCCAGACTCTATACAGTGCAACAATGGAAAAACAAAAATGTCACCATTCCTCATGAAACAATCAATAAAATCAAGATTTATAAATCATTAATCATAATAGTAAAATCATACTAATAAAATAATTTCAAAACAGCTGATGAATAGAATATCCAAAAATTAAAGACTCATGCAAATTTTGAAAGCTTTACCAAACACCAATAAAATATTTCAAACAGCAGACAAATCACATACTACCAATAATTAAAATGGTAGTCAATCAAGAAAAATGAGCTTAAAAAGCCACCTTTACTTACCCTCTCCAGCAGTTCTCCTACTCCTTTCCCTTGCAGGCCACACCAGAAGCAGCAGTAGCTGCTGAAGCTGTCCTCACTATCCTCTTCCTTAGGGACCACAACCAGTCTCTTCTTTCTCTCACACACACACAACAGTCACACCCTCAGGACCAGTTTCTGTCTCTCGCACACCAATCATCTCCCCAACCAGTCTCTCTGTCTCTCTCTGTCTCTCTCTCTCTCTCTCTCACACTCACACATATACACGTCACCTCTCTGGCCAGTCTCTCTTACTTACACACAGGCTTTCAATCACACACATGCTTTCTCTATTTCACTTACATACAAGCTCTCAATCATATACATGTTCTATCTCACTTACAAACAGGCTCAATCACACACATGCCCTCTCTCACAGCCACAAGCCAGCCAAAAACATGCTCCATCTCTCTCTCGCACACACACATTGACACACACAAGCACCCTCCCTGACTCACATATACGCCACACACATACAGAAGCACCCTCCCTATCTCACATACATGAAGCACCTTCCCTGTCACACAGAAGCACCATTCCTTTGTCACTTACACACACACAGAAGCTCCATTCCTTTCTCACATACACATAGACAGAAGCACCATTCCTTTCTCACATACACACACACACACAGAAGCACCATTCCTTTCTCATATACACTTAGACAGAAGCACCCTTCCTATCTCAAATACATATACACACATAAAGACCCCCAGCTGAACAGCTCATCTCCATCTGCGGCTGGCTACGCCGATCTTCATTTCGCCGGCGACGGCTGGCAGCAGCCATCTTCTTTTCTTTGGCCTCAGGTGGCGGCTGGCTGCGCCAATCTTGTTTTCTTCAGCCCCGCCGGCCTGCTCTCCGTCGGTGGCTGACTGCACCGGTCTTCATTTCTCCAGTGGCAGTGGCTGGCAGCGGCCATCTTCTTTTCTTTGGCCCCACCAGCCTGGTCTCTTCATTTCTTCGGCCCGGTGCCCTCAATGACCCGGAGCAGAGGAGGCCACGTGATCAGCTAGTCCGGCCCACCAGGGGAAGCCCGATCCCCCAATAGGCCAATCCACCACTACTCTCACATGGCCTTCTATTTCAAACAGCCACTAAAACACTGTGGCGCAAACAAAAAGAATGAAACTAATGATATGTTGCATTCGTTGTGGTTCGCCATGCATTTCGTGGACCCACAAATGCATCAAATAGGGACCTATAAGTTGCGGATTGCACATTCGTTCAAACAAATGAACATCCCTAGGGAAGACTTCCCTACCCTCCCTCCCAGTTACTGTGCATGGCAAAGTTGTCCACCAGCCCATGGGCATGAGCCCTGGATCTCTGAAGTACCGAGCAACACCCCTGGTAGTACATTCTCACTCATGTCCTCCCTCATGCACTCTTGCTCCCTATCTACTTCTTTCACTTTCTTAACCTTTTTTGACATCCTCTCATTCCCCTCTTTTGCAACATGCCAGATTCATGATATGAGCAAAACAAGCCCTCTGCAGATTCTTATCCAGGGAAAGACACTCAGGCTTGGTATCTGGGTTATAATAATGATGCACTCTCAGGTGCAAAAAATGGATGCCTAATATGAACGCCCGCTTTCCCAGCGCACGTATATCCACCTACCCTGTGCGCCAGATGCAATATTCTAATGAGAAAGACGTTGAAGCAGTGTACATAAAGAGTGCGCTAGGGAGAAATGTGCATTTCTGGTGCTCAAAAGTTAATTGCATCGGGTGCACGGATGTCTAAATTGTGTACCCTAATAAAAGTACATCGTTTACATGAAGTTACGGTAATCTGCAATGCCTGTTTACCAAAAGGAAAAGAATCTCCAACGATTTTTTAAGGTGTCCTTTACCTAATCATCATGCTCCATGCCACTAATCCCTATGGGGCAGATTTTAAAAAGTTGCGCGAGCGCGTACATTTGTTCGCGCCTGCTGCGCGAACAAAAGTACGCCAAATTTTATAAGATACGCGCGTAGCCGCGCGTATCTTATAAAATCTGGGGTTGGCGTGCGCAAAGCTGCGCAAAATTGGCAGCCTGCGCGCGTCGAGCCGCGCAGCCTGCCTCCGTTCCCTCCGAGGCCGCTCCGATTTCGGAGTGGCCTCGGAGGGAACTTTCCTTCGCCCTCCCCGCACCTTTCCCTCCCTTCCCCTACCTAACTCACCCCCCTGGCCCTATCTAACCCCCCCCCTTACCTTTGTCGGCAAAGTTACGCCTGCTTCCAGCAGGCGTAACTTTGCGCGCGTCGGCCGGCAGCCCCGCTCCGTCCTCCGGTCCCGGGGGCTGTTCCGGAGGCCTCAACCATGCCCCCGAAATGCCACGGCCTGCCCCTGAAACACCGCGTCAGTAGGCCACGCCCCCAACATGCCCCCTTACAAAAGTCCCAGGACTTACGCGCGTCCCGGGGCTTTATGCGCGCCAGCGGCCTATGCAAAATAGGTGCGCCGGCGCGCGAGGGCCCTGCGCGGGTAAATCCTTCCGGATTTACGCGCGCGGGCCTTTGAAAATCCGCCCCTATATGCATTTTTACAATTTGTGTTCTAACCCCAAATAATTAAATCTTATTCTAATATCTCTAAACAATCCTACCCTACAAGAGCCACATTTATCACAACGCAGAGGAACACATTTTTTTGTTTCTCATGCGCCCTTGACTGCGAGTAAACTCTACTCCATTTCCAGATCTAGAATTAATTTTCTGTTGTAAAACAGTGTGCATATTGGGTGCCCAGTCTTTGGGTACACGTTCCTTCATCGGGTGGTAATATCTTCATTTATATGGGGGCTTATGTAATAAGACCCGGGGTGAAATCTGTGTTATTTTTCTGCACATATTTTTTTTACATGCACAGGAAAAGGAGGAGCCTCCTCAGGATGTAGTAAGGGGACGGCATGCATATGAGATATGTGCAAAAAATTCATGCAAAACAAATATCTGCACATACGCATGCTACAAGATACGCTAAAGTCTATATGCAATAAACTGCATATAAATCCTCATTAATGTGGTGACCTGTGATTGATTCTTGGTTGAAAGCTTTTCCCTTTCATTAAAAAGTAGTAAGTTAGTGATCCAGGGGTGGGGCTGAAGATGGGTAGAGCAATGTCCAACCCCTTCATTATCCATCACCAACCACGTGGGAGCTATAATGGCAGAGCCCAGTGAGAGGAAGAAATGCAGCAGAGAGTTGGAAGGGGCTGTAAAAGAGTACAAGGAAGCTTAGAAAGACAGACCTTACATGGCAAGGCTTTCACCTGCCTCAGAGCCTCTCATTACCCACTCAGCTGTGAGACTATCATCCAGATGTAGCTGGCCACAGTGTAAAGAGTTATCTGTTTAAGGGTGCAGCAGCAGCTGCACAATGCAGTAACATGCAAGGTAAAAGTGAAGATGGTGTCAGCATTCAGTATTTCTAACATGTGCCTGTTCCCTCTCCAACCTCTCTTCTGGCTTCTGCTGATTAATTCTTCAACCTCCAGACAGGTGCTTAAACTTAACTCCTGCCCTGACCCAGGCACTAAAAAACCCACTTAAAAAAAACAACCCACTTTAGCACCAGCATGGCTCTCTGTATTGCCCATGAATAGTTAATTGCTTCTTTGCATGGCATTAGCATAGACTCATGCTAAATTAGCTGTGGCTTTTTGAGTGGGTTTGTGCATGTGTTTTTTCCATGTCAACTGAGTTATTACATAAATGCTTAAGATTAGCATGGGAAAACATGCATAATACCACCGCAAAAATGCATGGCAGGTCTAAAACAGCTTATTACATCAGCCCCATGGAATTTAAATGTGTTGGATGCTATCCAGTATGGGGCGGATTTTAAAAGCCCTGCTCGCGTAAATCCACCCGGATTTACGCGAGCAGGGCCTTGCGCGCCGGCGCGCGCAGAGCCCCGGGACTCGCATAAGTCCTGGGGTTTTTTGTCGCGGGCGTGTTGGGGGCGGGGCTGATCGATGCGGTGTTTTGGGGGCGGGATGTGGCGTTTTGGGGGTGGGCCCGGGGGCGTGGTTTTGGCCTGGGGCGGTCCAGGGGCGTGGCCGCGCCCTCTGGAAATGCCCCCGGGTTGCGTCTCCCTCTGGGAGGCGTAAATCCGTGGACAAAGGTGGGGGGGGTTTAGGTAGAGAAAGGGAGGGGAAGGTGAGGGGAGGGCAAAAGAGAGTTCCCTCCGAGGCCGCTCCGGAGCGGCCTCGGAGGGAACGGAGGCAGACTGCGTGGCTCGGCGCACGCCGGCTGCCCAAAATCGGCAGCCTTGCGCGCGCCGATCCTGGATTTTAGAAGATACGCGCGGCTACGCGCGTATCTACTAAAATCCAGCGTACTTTTGTTTGCGACTGGTGCACCAACAAAAGTACGCGAATGCGCATTTTTTAAAAATCTACCCCTATGTGTTTGTTAGGATGCACATTTTTGACTTGCTAATTTCCTTGCTTCAATGGATGCTATAATTGTGTGCATGAAATGCGAACTCATTCGTAAGTAAACTCATGTGCTAGGCAGGACGCACCTTATTGCACCGGCCTGTGTGCCTACAAAGGCTGTATCCTTAGGGGATGATATCCATGTACCCTTCCCTATGGCTCCAAAGAGATATCAGCAAAGTTGGAATCTCCAGAACTACCATCCTTACTTGGCTTTCTCTGGCAGCACCGCAAATTATATGGCTTCGTACCAACATTTCCTTCCTCCTCCTGGTCTGCGCCACCTTAGCCCAAAACTACTTACAGCTGTGCTGCAGCCTGTCTCCCTGCCTTTGACCCTAGTGGCTCCATGTATACAAGTCACACTAAAGCCAGTAATGCAAAGTGCAGTCATTCATTGGTGGCCTTGCAACTGTAGGCCACTCCCACATCATCTGACATGCTGTTACGTGCATTTCTAACCTCAAATATCTGAGTGGTAGTGACAGAATGTGCTTCCTTTGCCACCACTGCAGCAACAGATCAGGCTCCTATTGTCATTTCTGCTGTGTGGGAGATCAAGCTCCTTCTGCTGTTGCTGCCAGGGGCCAGATGAAATTCAGCCAAAGGCCTCATCCAGCCCTTGGGCCATAGTTTGTGGACCCCTGCTTTTTGGTAAATGTGTGCAACAAAGGGACAGATCTATTTTTTCTTAACTTATTAGGGTTTCCCTTTTCAGTTTTGACAGGCATAATAATGTTAGCATTGCTGTAATTCCATATGTCTGAAATAGATAAAGGATATTGACAAATCAGGTTTTATAACTAAGGGGCTAGTATACTAAATTTCCAATTATTTTGCAAACGCAGTAACCCTTTCCCTGTTTATTGTAATTTTCCACCTTTTTTTACGTTAAAATGTAAACCGATATGATGTGTATTTTAATGTCGGCATAGAAAAGCTGTTAAATAAATAAAATAAAATAAATAAATATTCAAAGACTGCACATAGCACGTGCATTTTTTTAAGACATTCACAAACTAGTGTAACACTATTTTTTCACATACAATTTTACATTTATAAAGGCATTTGCAAATATACAAAATTGCCAATTAGATAAAGAATCATTAATATCAGCTCAATAGCGATTTGTAAATAGTGATATTATGCATATAAAATTTAGAGGTGTAGTTATTTTTTTTTTTCAATTATGTCCTCGTTTTGAGTAGACTAACACAAAAAACTGTTGCAAATTTAATTTGCATGTTATGTAAATAGCCAGGCATTGTGAGAAAATCTCACAGTACTAGGCCATTCCTGTGTTGTTAGTGCAGTTAGTATAGCTGTGTTTAAAAAAGGATTGGATAATTTCTTGGAGGAGAAGTCCATTACCTGCTATTAAGTTCACTTAGGGGTAGATCTTTAAAAAATACGCAATCACGTACTTTTGTTCGCGCACCAGGCGCGAACAAAAGTACGCTGGATTTTATAAGATACGCGCGTAGGGGGTGCACATTTGTGCAACCTGCGCTCGCCGAGCCCAGCGCGCTCTGCCTGTTCCCTCCCCCCCCCCCCCACCTTCCCCTACCTAACCCACCCCCCCCCCCGGCCCTATCTAAACCGCCCCCCCTACCTTTGTCGGCAAAGTTACGCCTGCTGAAAGCAGGCGTAACTTTGCGCGCGCCGGCCGGCAGCCCCGCTCCGTCCTCCGGTCCCGGGGGCTGGTCCAGAGGCTTCGACCACGCCCCCAGGCCGGCGCTACACCCCCAGGCCCGCCCCCGAAATGCCGCGGCACGCCCTCGAAACGCTGTGTCGTTTCAGGAACGCCCCTGGACACGCCCCCTCCCACCCCTTTTCGACAGCCCCGGGACTTACACGCGTCCCGGGGCTTTACGCGTGCCAGCGGCCTATGCAAAATAGGCGCCGGAAGGATTTACGCGCACAGGCCTTTTAAAATCTGCCCCTTAGAGAATAGCCACTGCCATTAGCAATGGTAACATGGAATAGACTTAGTTTTTGTGTACTTGCCAGGTTCTTATGGCCTGGATTGGCCACTGTTGGAAACAGGATGCTGGGCTTGATGGACCCTTGGTCTGACCCAGTATGGCATTTTCTTATGTTCTTATGTTGGCACAGTTTAGAGCATTGGTCCTAAGAAAGGGCAATTTAAATATAATGGAAATATAACCCATTGTTTAATTTCTAGACTTACTTATAGTAAAAAAAAAAAAAAAATCTGAATCCAATGAAGTTTGCTTTCTGTTATGCAAGAAAAACCAAGTATTCCACATCTTAATTTTCACTACTGTTCCCAAGAGAAGCAGATTTATTGTAATTCCAACTAAGATGAAATATTTAAAGCCTTACTCATCTTGTGCACTGTAGCATGTTCAAAACTGATATCCTATGCTTTGGGGACATCCTATTTGTTTCCTATTAATCCATGTTAGTCTTTATGAGTCTGCTGAGTATTTGAGCACTTGCAAAGTGATTCTGGAAAATAATTTTGCATAAGCAATAGTAAACACTGGCATTTGTTCCTGGCAGAGAAGGGAAATGATCCATTCAATCCCCAGTGGTCTAATGAACAGAAACAGTGATTGGAACCATGAATAACTCTTTGGCTATGTGTTGGCAGCTGAAAGACTGATGAATCAGCTATGAATTGACTAAAAATTGACTTTGCATTCATCTAGAACTCTATATTATAGAGTTTAATATGGCATGGGAGATGGTGTCAGACACAAAAAATGTGAACAAATATTAATATCGAAATCAAAACATATATTTCATTCAAAATAATTTCTACCATGTTATATAAGGATATTGCTACTTTCTTGTCTCAAGCTATGGCACATGCATTTTATATTTAGTTATTGCAGAATTTAAAACCGAAATCTATACAAAAAAAGTTAGAAAATCATTATCTCCTTCTACTACAGTCACTAGCATTTGCAGGAAATCTTTTTTGTTTCAGTTCATTTTACTTATTTTTGGATCATTTAAAATTGCTTTTTTCATTTCATTGGCTTTTTTCCACTATTTTCTTTTCAGAAAATGTTAAGGACTGGACTGACTCGCCTGGTGCACAAATAACTTGGCTTGGGGCGTGGGACCTCCTAGCACCGTGCTTGCCCCCCCCCCCCTTTACCTCCGGGTTCTTCGTTCTCCCCCCCTCCGGTCGAGTCGGGAGTACTGACGGGGCCAGGAAGGGGGGAGGGAGGGGGAGACGAGCCTGGCAACAGGTGGGTTGGGCATTGCGTCCTCCTGGGCGTGCAGCGGGGAAGGGGATGCCTGGTGGCGCAATCCTGCGCATAGGCAGGGCTGACGAGTTTTCATATGGCTGCGCATGCGCGGGAGGGCGAGACAAACAGCGCAGTGCACTTTGATGATGCAGGAGGCCGGGATTTAAATACCGGGCTGTCGCACCGGACCCCCATATTCACGGTGACAGCTGCATTCTCACCCTCCCCCCCCCAATTTAGTGAATAATGCGATTGATGTTATAATTCGCAATGCAATGTTAGAATTGTTTTGTTAGATAGTGCTCAATAATGTGATCATGTGTATGCATCGTCACAGCTGGGGGATAAAATGAAAGGGCGGGGTACCCGAGCCAGGGGCGATAAGATGATGAAACTTGTTGCCAGGGGCAAGCGCTGGAGTATGTCCTGTTGAGGACGGTGGCGAGGTGGCCATTCGGTGCAGCAGAGCCCAGAAAGGGGGCCCCCCCTTGCTTGAACGTGGCGGGGGGGGGGGGGGGGCGGATACATCATGGCTGTCTTGCTTGTGCGTGGCAGACGGCAGTTGGTGGGCACTGAGGTGATACCACACATGAAGCAGTGGCTCGTATGCTGCAGGTAACCTTCTATGTTGTTCAATAAAGCTGCGGTCTTTTACCCCACAATTGATCTCATATGTCCTTAATTGGATCTGGTGTGTTATTCCTTGAGTTGGGTGTTTGGGAAAAGGTGGGTGGGGGGTGGGAGCCTAGTAATGGGGAGGGAACATCCTGGGTGCCAAAGTTAATAGCACACAATATTCACAAATAAAATGCATATATTTGCAAATAGAGCACACTATTTACACAGGAGTGAATTTTCTAAGGAGTTTTGTGCACAAAAGTAGCATATATTATATGGTAACAGTTTTCAAAAGCCATAACTTTTCATGCATAAAACCTTTTTGAAAGTTCAGCCCTATGGAATGAATTTTCAAAGATGTTAGGCTCATACTACTGTAGCAATTTTCAAAAGCCAATTTACATGCTTAAAGGTACATTTTCAAAGGCTTACTCATGAAAAAGGCCATATACATGTGTATATGACCCGATTGTATGTAGTGCATAGTTTAAAAAGGGGCCACATGCTCATGTACATATTTGTGAGCAAAGGTACATGCACAAAAAAGGGTCATATTAGGGGCATGATGGGGTGAGGTCAGCACATACACATGAACGTCAGTCCAGCAGTAAGAGGGGGGCTTCCCAGTCTTTTGCATCAAGTGTCACATGTATGAATTTTTACCCACCGGTGAGAAGTTGTACATGTGCATGTGATGCAAAGAGCTCCTGGCTCTCAGAGAACGAGTCTGATCCCTGGAGGCTAGAGTGGCAGACCTGGAGGAGCTGAGGCAGACAGAGAGGTATATAGATGAGACCTTCAGGGACACAGTAGCCAAGTCCCAACTTCAGGCTGGCAGCCCTGGTGCTGCCTTGGAGGAAGAAGGTCTCATGATTGGAGAGCATCAACCTGGTGTAGCAGGAAAGAATCCTGTAGCAAGGACCTGCTCTCCAGGTGATGCACTATCCTTTCGTACTGAGGATATCTCCCCAAGGCCTACTGCCCAGGGGGAAGGGTTAGGTCGGCCGTCATAGTAGGTGATTCCATTATTAGGAATGTAGACAGCTGGGTGGCTGGTGGGCATGAGGATTGCCTGGTAGGGATGTGAATCGTTTTAGGACGATTAAAATTATTGTCCGATAATTTTAATATCGTCTTAAACCGTTATGGAACACAATACAATAGAGATTCTAACGATTTATCGTTATAAATCGTTAGAATCGTGAGCCGGCACACTAAAACCCCCTAAAACCCACCCCCGACCCTTTAAATTAAATCCCCCACCCTCCCGAACCCCCCCCCCCAAATGAGTTAAATAACCTGCGGGTCCAGCGGCGGTCCGGAACGGCAGCGGTCCGGAACGGGCTCCTGCTCCTGAATCTTGTTGTCTTCAGCCGGCGCCATTTTCCAAAATGGCGCCGAAAAATGGCGGCGGCCATAGACGAACACGATTGGACGGCAGGAGGTCCTTCCGGACCCCCGCTGGACTTTTGGCAAGTCTCGTGGGGGTCAGGAGGCCCCCCACAAGCTGGCCAAAAGTTCCTGGAGGTCCAGCGGGGGTCAGGGAGCGATTTCCCGCCGCGAATCGTTTTCGTACGGAAAATGGCGCCGGCAGGAGATCGACTGCAGGAGGTCGTTCAGCGAGGCGCCGGAACCCTCGCTGGACCTCCAGGAACTTTTGGCCAGCTTGTGGGGGGCCTCCTGACCCCCACGAGACTTGCCAAAAGTCCAGCGGGGGTCCGGAAGGACCTCCTGCCGTCCAATCGTGTTCGTCTATGGCCGCCGCCATTTTTCGGCGCCATTTTGGAAAATGGCGCCGGCTGAAGACAACAAGATTCAGGAGCAGGACCCCGTTCCGGACCGCTGCCGTTCCGGACTGCCGCTGGACCCGCAGGTTATTTAACTCATTTGGGGGGGGGTTCGGGAGGGTGGGGGATTTAATTTAAAGGGTCGGGGGTGGGTTTTAGGGGGTTTTAATGTGCCGGTTTTGCGATTTTTAGATTTTTAGATTTTTCACGATTTTTCACGATATTTTACCCCCCCCAAACGGCAACAATACAATTCCCTCCCCCTCCCAGCCGAAATCGATCGTTAAGACGATCGAGAACACGATTCACATCCCTATTGCCTGGTAATATTCCTACCTGGTGCAAAGGTGGTGGACCTCACGCATCACCTAGATAGGATTTTAGACAGTGCTGGGGAGGAGCCGGCTGTCGTGGTACATGTGGGCACCAACGACATAGGAAAATGTGGGAGGGAGGTTCTGGAAGCCAAATTTAGACTCTTAGGTAGAAAACTTAAATCCAGAACCTCCAGGGTAGCATTCTCTGAAATGTTCCCTGTTCCACACACAGGTCACCAGAAGCAAGCAGAGCTCCAGTCTCAATGCGTGGATGAGACAATGGTGCAAGGAAGAGGGATTCAGTTTTGTTAGGAACTGGGGAACCTTTTGGGGAAGGGGGAGTCTCTTCCGAAGGAATGGGCTCCACCTTAACCCGGGTGGAACCAGACTGCTGGCGCTAACCTTTAAAAAGGAGATAGAGCAGCTTTTAAACTAGAACAAAGGGGAAAGCCGACAGTCGCTCAGCAGCACATGGTTCAGAGAGAGGTATTGTCAAAGGATACTAATGATGCATTAGAATTAAGGCATCCCGACAGAGAGGTTCCAATAATAAGAAAAGTAGTCCAAGTGCCTGTAACTAAAATCTCACCTGAGCTAAAACATTCTAACTTATCCCTATCAATTAAAAAGCAGAATGAAAATACAAACAAAAAACAAACTTTGAAATGTTTGTATGCTGATGCCAGAAGTCTAAGAAGAAAGATGGGAGAATTAGAATGTATAGCAGTGAATGATGACATAAACTTAATTAGCATCTCAGAGACATGGTGGAAGGAAGAAAACCAATGGGACAGTGCTATAACGGGGTACAAATTATATCGCAATGACAGAGAGGAGCACCCGGGAGGCGGTGTGGCGCTTTATGTCCGGAATGGCATAGAGTCCAACAGGATAAACATCCTGCATGAGACTAAATGCACAATTGAATCTTTATGGGTAGAAATCCCTTGTGTGTTGGGGAAGACTATAGTGATAGGAGTATACTACCATCCACCTGGTCAAGATGGTGAGACTGACAGTGAAATGCTAAGAGAAATTAGGGAAGCTAACCAAATTAGTAGTGCAGTAATAATGGGAGACTTCAATTAACCCAATATTGACTGTGTAAATGTATCATCGGGACACGCTACAGAGATAAAGTTCCTGGATGGAATAAATGATAGCTTTATGGAGCAATTGGTTCAGGAACTGACGAGAGAGGGAGCAATTTTAGATCTAATTCTCAGTGGAGCACAAGATTTGGTGAGAGAGGTAACGGTGGTGGGGCTGCTTGGCAATAGTGATCATAAGATGATCAAATTTGAATTAACAACTGGAAGGGGGACAGTAAGCAAATCCACGGCTCTCGTGCTAAACTTTCAAAAGGGAAACTTTGATAAAATGAGAAAAATAGTTAGAAAAAAACTGAAAGGAGCAGCTACAAAAGTAAAAAGTGTGCAAGAGGCGTGGTCATTGTTAAAAAATTCCATCCTAGAAGCATAATCCAGATGTATTCCACACAGTAAGAAAGGTGGAAAGCAGGCAAAACAATTACCGGCATGGTTAAAAGGGGAGGTGAAAGAAGCTATTTTAGCCAAAAGATCGTCATTCAAAAATTGGAAGAAGGATCCAACAGAGGAAAATAGGAAAATGCATAAACGTTGGCAAGTTAAATGTAAGACATTGATAAGACAAGCTAAGAGAGAATTTGAAAAGAAGTTGGCCATAGAGGCAAAAACTCACAGTAAAAACTTTTTTAAATATATCTGAAGCAGAAAGCCTGTGAGGGAGTCAGTTGGACCGTTAGATGATCAAGGGGTTAAAAGGGCACTTAGAGAAGATAAGGCCATCGTGGAAAGATTAAATGATTTCTTTTCTTTGGTGTTTACTGAAGAGGATGTTGGGGAGGTACCCATACTGGAGAAGGTTTTCATGGGTAATGATTCAGATGGACTGAACCAAATCACAGTGAACCTAGAAGATGTGGTAGACCTGATTGATAAACTGAAGAGTAGTAAATCACCTGGACCGGATGGTATACACCCCAGAGTTCTGAACGAACTAAAAAATGAAATTTCAGTAAAAATTTGTAACCTATCATTAAAATCATCCATTGTACCTGAAGACTGGAGGATAGCTAATTTAACCCCCATATTTAAAAAGGGCTCCAGGGGAGATCCAGGAAATTACAGACCGGTTAGCCTGACTTCAGTGCCAGGAAAAATAGTGGAAAGTGTTCTAAACATCAAAATCACAGAACATATAGAAAGACATGGTTTAATGGAACAAAGTCAGCATGGCTTTACCCAGGGCAAGTCTTGCCTCACGAATCTGCTTCACTTTTTTGAAGGAGTTAACAAACATGTGGATAAAGGTGAACCGGTAGATGTAGTGTACTTGGAGTTTCAGAAGGCGTTTGATAAATTTCCTCATGAGAGGCTTCTAGGAAAAGTTAAAAGTCATGGGATAGATGGCGATGTCCTTTCCTGGATTACAAACTGGCTAAAAGACAGGAAACAGAATAGGATTAAATAGACAATTTTCTCAGTGGAAGGGAGTGGGCAATGGAGTGCCTCAGGGATCTGTACTGGGACCCTTACTTTTCAATATATTTATAAATGATCTGGAAAGAAATACGACGAGTGAGGTAATAAAATTTGCAGATGATACAAAATTCTTCAGAGTAGTTAAATCATAAGCAGATTGTGATAAATTGCAGGAAGACCTTGTGAGGCTGGAAAATTGGGCATCTAAATGGCAGATGAAATTTAATGTGGACAAGTGCAAGGTGATGCATATAGGGAAAAATAACCCATGCTATCGTTACACAATGTTAGGTTCCATATTAGGTGCTACTACCCAAGAAAGAGATCTAGGCTTCATAGTGGATAACACATTGAAATCATCGGTTCAGTGTGCTGCAGCAGTCAAAAAAGCAAACAGTTTTTATGAAGAATGTTTTTTTTTTGAATTTGGTACTGCAAATTCAATGATTGTTAACCGGCTTGATATATATTTGAAAGTCGGTATATAAAGATGTATAAATAAAATAAATAAGTTGTATAAATAAATTAGAAAGAGAATGGTGAATAAAACGGAAAATGTCATAATGCCTCTGTATCGCTCCATGGTAAGACCACACCTTGAATATTGTGTACAATTCTGGTCGCCGCATCTCAAAAAAGATATAATTGCGATGGAGAAGGTACAGAGAAGGGCTACCAAAATGATAAAGGGAATGGAACAGCTCTCCTATGAGGAAAGACTAAAGAGGCTAGGACTTTTCAACTTGGAGAAGAGACGGCTGAGGGGGGATATGATAGAGGGGTTTAAAATCATGAGAGGTCTAGAACGAGTAGATGTGAATCATTGTTTTACTTTTTCGGATAATAGAAAGACTAGGTGGCATTCCATAAAGTTAGCATGTGGCACATTTAAAACTAATCAGAGAAAGTTCTTTCACTCAATGCACAATTAAACTCTGGAATTTGTTGCCAGAGGATGTGGTTAGTGCAGTTAATATAGCTGTGTTTAAAAAAGGATTGGATAAGTTCTTGGATGAGAAGTCCATTACCTGCTATTAATTAAGTTGACTTAGATAATAACCACCACTATTACTAGCAATGGTAACATGGAATAGACTTAGTTTTTGGGTACTTGCCAGGTTCTTATGGCCTGGATTGGCCACTGTTGGAAACAGGATGCTGGGCTTGATGGACCCTTGGTCTGACCCAGTATGGCATGTTCTTATGCGTATTCATTTACTGCTCCTCATTTAGTCACACAAGTGTAAACTTTCCTTTTGATTTTGAACTTGATGTTAGGTGTGTTGGCTTCTTCCGGGTGAGTGGTCATAAGAGCACGCTAGGGGGGTGGGAGGGAGTGCACCAGAGAGACTGGGACCTACACGAGTCAAAATGTGACACACCTGTTTTATACAGAGGGGTCACTGGGACACAAAGTCTTATGGGAGGGGGTAAATGTATCTGGAATAGAGAGGGTCAAAAAGAGAGAGGGAGTGTACCTGAGACAGAGCCATGCTGGGTGGTATATACAACATACTGGTTTATACTGGGGTTATGGGAACAGATTGGGATAACTGGGACATATGGGGCTATACACAGAGTAGGGGTAGGAGTGTATGTTACTGGGACATACTAGGACCTACTAGGGAGTGGGAATCATTGGTTGAGATTACCTATTCAAAATTACTCTAATTGCCTTATGGATATTTTTGGCACAACAGCTGAGGAAGGAAAGGAAAGAGATGAAGAAGAGGAAGTACCTCTTTCAGAGAATCTACAGGACCAGGTCACAATTTTTTTGGATCTGTCAGAGGAGCAAGTCATGTGCAGGTTCAACAAGGAGACCATGCTGTACCTATGCCAGCAGTTAGAGGAGTACCTGCAACCTAACACATGAAGGGGTCATATCTTGCCAGTACACATCAATGTCACTACTGCCTTGGCATTTGTGTCCAACAGCACCTTCCAAACTCCTTTGGAGGACATAGCTGGAATGAGACAGTCTGCCACCTCCATATGTAAAGCTCAGTTCATGGATGCTTCAGAAAACACACTACTATATATCCTTTGTTGGAGCAGACAGCAACAAAAAATCATGACTGATTTCTATCAAACAGCATGCTCTGTTTTGCGGGCTATTGATTGCACTCACATCCCTATAAGGGCATCAAGAGAGATAAGGCCACTTACTGCAACTGCCAGGGCTTCCATTCCCTAAATATGTAGGTGGTCTGTGATGCTAAGAGCACCATAATGAATGTTGTTCCTATTTTTCCAGGACCCAGTCACAATGCCTACATCCTCTCACAGTCAGGAATTCATGACCGCTTCCATGAAGGTCACATTCCCAGTGGCTAGCTTTTAGGTAGGAATGCACTTATCACTACTACCACTCAGCAATTAACCTCTTCTTATTGTCTACCTTATATCTAGGTAGACTGACAGCTTTGGCCCAAGAGGACTGCTCAGTCCCTGCCCTTTGAACTGCACCCACTGCCCAACCCAAGGCATATCTAACTGCTCTTCTCTGTCCTGCCCCTAAGGGTGATAGAGGATATCTACTCAAAACCTGGAACATGTTCTCGCTGGCTAACCCATAGATGACTGCAGATGTTCACTACAACAGGGTCCACTGGCACACCAGGACAGTCATCAAGAGAACCTTTGGCCTACTCAAAACATTTTTCTGCTATCTGGACAGAAAAGGGAGATGTCTTCTCTATGACTCCCCTAAGGTTTGTGAAATCTTTCTAGCCTGCCACATGATTCATGACCTGGCCAGAACAAGAGCTCTACCTTCTCCAAAGGAAATAGGTCATCTAAATGAGGAGGAGAACGAGGAAGAAGAGCTGAATCAGGAGGAATTGCAGGAGATACATTACAAGAATCAATAGTAAACTATAGAGAAAAGGAACGCTCTGATACAAAGATATTTTAGAAGGTGACTATGCATTTATTTACATGGTGTGCTCAATGTGATGAATAATCTATTACTTGAAATTAGTGCTTCCTTAGCTGCCCTCTTTTTCGAGATGGGTGAGGTTCTAGTGACTTCAATTGTCCAATTCTTGGGCTCTTCTGCAGTGGCATCCTGTCACAGTGATGCTATATTCAGAGAACATGTGGCACATCAATGGAGCTGGTGAAGGGGCTTGCAGGGCTCGAGTCAGTTGAGAAGATGGGCCAACAGCTATGATGGACTTTTCCTCTTCAGCCACCTGTTTCCTGAGAGAGGTGGAAGTATCACTCAGTGTTAGTAGGTGATATTGCTGCAGGCTTCATGGGTGGATGTGGTGATGGCAGCATTACAGAAGGTAGTACAATGATGGTTGATGATGGATGAATAGTTGGAATAGCCAAGGGGGCATGTAGAACTCCAGTCTGGGGAGGAGCCAACCAGCCTAGTGATGCTGCAGAGGCTGGTGGTGGCTTTATCCAGGGAGCCCTAACGCAGTATGGAATTGGTGGGGACTGTGGCTGGCAGGGGGCATCCTCTGCAGCATCTTCCTCCATATTGCAGTCTGGGTCTCAATTTCATGATGAATGCCCACTAGCTTTTGCCAAATACCCTGCATTTCTTATCGCAGGCCCTGCATCTTTCTTCTCAATCCTTCCATCTCTTCCACTAGTCTGGCATTCAGGTCTAATAAGCACCTCTCCATTGACATGGCCTGTATCTCCTCTTATTGAGGAGAGACAAGGTCTTCCTCTGCAGAGCTTGGCTTCTCCAGGCTACCTGCAAGGTGTTGGAAATCTGAAATGTGTGAAAGTGTTGCAGTCTCCAGGGTCTCAGCCTTGTTCTCTTCCTCCTCCTCCTCCTACTCCTCTTCCTCCGTCATCATGGACTGTTTCTTCTCCTCTGAAGGTCCCTCATTCTCCTCACTGTCCTTTTCAGGGGCTAGGAGGCAGTACTTGACAGTGTCGTGTCCCATCAGCAGTCATTGGGTCCTGGTCCATATGAATCCTTAGGTGGCTGATTCCCTTGAACCTTGTTCTCTTCATAGTCACTGGAGTTGTCTTTATGCTGACCAAAAACAGCTCCCTGGGCCCATATCTAGCATTTCCAGCTATATTAAAAACTGTATAGAATGCTTTCTAATGTGTCTATTGCTGGTCGGAGTAGGATAGATATTTCTTCAGACCTAGCCTGTTGACTGTCAGCATTGTAGCAGTAAGCAGCACTCCCTCATTGGGTGGATTTTCTCCACTGATTGGCACAATATAGAAGGTATCTTCTAAGAGGAGGGTCTGAGAAGAGATGAGGAGAAGGTTCATAGGTAAAGACTTATGGGAAGTATAGAAGAGCACACACAGAATAAGGGTCCAAACAGCTTAGGACTAGTATACAGGGAGGTGTTATAGAAAGGGCATCCATGCCAAGAATGGTCGATTTGGAGTCTGATTCTGCTTCAAGCAGCCCTGGACTGAAGGAAGAGTGGACATAACATAATAGCCGTGATTAAAGCCAATTATCTACTATATACTACATTCTTCCTCCGCATAGGTCCTACGACTGCCATAAGACTGAAACCCAATACTGAACCTCCTAAAGGATGTGTCTATCCACTCTCAGGGGATTGAGAACAAGGCAATGTCCGAATACATCGAGGAGAATTTACAGAAGGGGTTTATTAGACCATCGAAATCTCCAGTGGCACAGGCTTCTTCTTTGTGGGGAAGAAGGACGGTACCTTGCGTCCTTGTATCGATTACCGAGGTCTGAACGAGATCACGATTAAAGACCGCTACCCTTGCCTTTAATCTCAGAGCTATTTGACCGGCTTCAGGGGGCCAAAATATTCTCAAAACTTGACCTGAAGGGGCCCTACAACTTATTTCGCATTCGCAGTGGCGACGAATGGAAAACAGCCTTCAACACTCGAGACGGCCATTTTGAGTACTTAGTAAAGTCCTTCGGCCTGTGCAACACACCTGCTATATTTCAGAACATGATGAATGACATCTTGCGGGACCTGTTGTACAAGAGTGTCTTGGTACACCTGGATGATATCCTGATATTTTCTCAGGATCTGCCCACTGATCTAGAGGATGTCAAGCAAGTACTACTCCGACTCAGAACACCGGCTCTGTGCAAAACTATCCAAGTGCGAATTCCATAAAGACTATGTGCATCCTTTGCAGTATGTGGTTGCTTTGTCTGTATTCCTGGTTCCTGCCTCATCTTCCAGCCCAGCCTTTCCTCATCTTCCAACTTTGCCTTGTCTCATTATCCAGCCCAGCCTTGCATCTTGCCAACTGGCTCCAGAACTTCAGGGCAGATTGATCCAGTCCTGGTTTTACTCCAATGCATGCAGATACTTATATTCTTGATTTTCTTAGGGAAATCAGAATAAATTCCAGCATGTAATGGCATAAAACCAGCACTTGATTAACCTGTCCTGAAAATCTGGAGCCAGTTGGCAACATTACTTGGTTCACCTTCCAGTCCAGCCTTGACTTGTCTTCCATTTCCAGCCTCATCCAGTCTTGTTCTCTTGCCCAGTCCGTCCAGCCTGCCTTCCTCGTTCTTGTCAGTATCTCCTTTGTGTCCACATCTCCCTCAACTTGCTCCTTCGAATCTTGATCTCTTGCCTGAACCTGACTATGGTTGCTGGCCACCCAGACCTGACCCCTAGACGGGTCCTGACCATGATTGCCTGCTGCCTGGATCTTCATCTCACACTTGGACCTGACCAAGATTTTCTGCTGCCTGGACTCTAGCTAAAACCTCTGTCCCAGGGCCTCACCTAAGTCCTGCCAGAACCCAAGGGATCAACCCAGGGGGGAGGCAGCTGGCATAGGTGAAGCTCCAGTCTGGCCCGTTACTAGGGGTGTGCATTTGTTTCCTACGTAGTGGTAATCTGCAATGTATAGGGCCATATTCGTTGTATTCGTGGGGAAGTGAAACATATTGCGATTCCCCATGAATGCAATGAATCTTCACCGAATTATTCGGCCATCTAAAGGAGCAAATTTAAACAAACCCCCCACTCTCCTGACCCCCCCCCCCCCCAAGTCTTACCAAGACTCCCTGGTGGTCCAGCGGGGGGTCCGGGAGCCATCTGCACTCACGCCCTCGGCTCCGGTATTCAAAATGGCATCGATAGCATTTGACCTCACTATGTCACAGGGGCTACTGGAGCCATTGGTCAGCCCCTGTCACATGGTAGGAGCAATGGATGGCCCCCTTAGTTCATCCATCTAGATCCCCTATGTTCCTTTTTCACAGTGTACCCCCTTCCCCCTCCACACCCTTCCCATCCTGGGTACACCCTCCCTCCCCCCTACCAGGTTTCCTTTCACCCCTTTCTCGTGATACCACAACCTTTGATACTTAAGATATAAGTTAAATTGTTTTTATTGTTATATTGTTTTTATCCCTTAGTCCTATGTAGCTCATTCCTGCTATTTCCCCTGTTACTCTCTACTATTTCCCACCCTAGGTTTCTGCTCAAAATTGTTATGCTCTAAATGGTTCTGCCAAAAATGTTAATACTCTGTTACTGACCAAGTTTTCACCCCTGTTCGATGTACTTCACCTATGTTTGATGTAAACTGATGTGATATGACTTGTCATGAACGTCGGTATAAAAAAAAGAACAAATAAATAGTATTTCATCATCTGTCTGAACATTTTGTCCAGGTGGACGGTAGTATACTTCTATCACTATAGGAGTACCCATACACACATGGGATTTCTACCCATATAGATTCTAATGAGTATTTAGTCTCTTGTATGATCTTTATCCTGTTGGACTCTATACACTCCCGGAAATAAAGTGCCACACCCCCACCAAGTTGATCCTCCCTATCATTGCAATATAATTCATACCCTGATATAGCACTGTCCCATTGGTTTTCCTCCTTCCACCAGTTCTCTGTGATGCCAATTATGTCAATCTCTCCCATCTTACTTGTTACGATTCCTGCCCACAGAGCTACTCTCCACGAGCAGGCCTCTCACCTCTTTGACCGCCGCGCTGACTTCCTCAGCAGGGATCCACTGTGACTGCCACTCCTCCGCGGCCTGAATCGCCGCACTGACTCCACCTTTACGGTTGGGTGACCACCGAGCTTCTTCCGCCTTTTTGCGGCCGGGATGACATTGCTGCCGACTCCCTCTTCATGGCCAATGCCGCCGCTGACTTCTCTCCACGGCATGGAGCCACAACGCCATTGGTGGGGTCCTCGGACGGCAGGAGACCATCCTGAAGCCTGCCTGTTTCTCTCTGCTCTGTTTCTTCCTGTGTGGCTGAGTGCCACTGTCCGCGGTGCTGCCTCTTCTCCAGGCCTTCCTCTAGGCACCAGTGTGCACCTTTTCTAATGTATTTAAAGGGCCAGTAGCAGGAAGCGCCCCTGGCCCCACCGGATTCCAGCTGGTCTTTGTTTCCTGTGTCTGCCCTATCAAAGGGCTCCTCTTCAGTTACTCCCCACCTTCGGATCAGGTTCCACAGTTGTCTGTGTCTTCTTTCCAGTCCAGGTCCTCAGTGGTCTTCTCCTGCTTTGACGGCTTTGTCTTTATGTTCCTGATGTCCTTCGTCCGTGCCTCCAGTTGTCTTCATGTTCCTGATGCCCTTCATCCATGCCTCCAGATGTCTTCAGTTTCCTGATGTCCTTTGTCTGTGTCTTCAGATATCTTCATGTTCCTGATGTCCTTCACTTGTACCTCCTGATGCCCGATGTCTTTCCTGATGCCTTTGCCTCTGCCTCCATGCCTTGGTTCTTTGATGACCACTTTCCTGGCGTGCCATTGTCATGGTCCATGACCAGCCCACAGGCGGGCTGTGTAGGGTGCCTCATGGTACAAAGGCTATCTTCATCTCCGCAGTACTAGCCTCCGGAAGATTTCTGCTTCAGTCCTAAGTCTTGAATCCTGAGCTGTCTTTGAATCCTTGAGAATCTTGAATCCTGTGCTTGAATCTTGTCCCGGTCTTCGGAGCTCCTTGCATTTGCATCTGTTCATGCCAAAGACGCTGTTCGAACCTGCTCTGCTCCAGCTTGGTCTGTGACCAGTCCCGTGGGTGGACTGTGTATGGCACGCTGCGACGCAGTCTTGACCAAGCACTTTGATCCTATGCCTTGAGTCTACATCTACAGTGTCCTCACTTCAGTCTTCATCTAATGTCCTCACCTGAGTCTTCATCCAAAGTCTTCTGTGTTCTAAGGACTCCATCTGCCCTCATCCTCTGTCCAGCCTGCCACCTTTTACCATACCCAGCGGCAGGTCTGAAAGGGCTTGGAACAGATGGAGGACAGTTCATTGATCAACATTGCATTGTTGGTCATCCTGGGGTGTGCAGGTCTGGTAGAAGGTCAGACCTCCATCTCCTTGTCTTCGCTTCAGCCTTGTCCTGCTCCTCGTTACCCGTGCTCGCACCAACTCACCTCCCGCGGTGTGTCTTGGGGCTCCTCCCTTAGTCATGCCGTGGCCCAAGGGCTCACATCACCTGTTTCAGAAACAATCGTGCCCTCCGCGCTCGTAACAGTAGCCGAAGGCCTTCAACCCTCAGTTCGTACAGGCTCCGGAAGGCCGTGTTTCGTAACATTACATTTTTGTTTGTATTAACAACCTGCTTTTCAGTTGTTAGGGATAATTTGGACATCTTTAGCTCAGGTGATTTTTACATATAGGCACATGGACTACCTTGCTTTTATTGGAACCTCTCTTTGGGATGCCCTAACTCTCCTGTTTCATTAATATCCTTCCAGGATACATTCCTCTGAACCATGCACTGCTGAGTGACTGTTGGCTTTCCCCCTTGTTCTAGTTTAAAAGCTGCTCTATCTCCTTTTAAAATATTAGTGCCAGCAGCTTGGTTCCTCATTCTCCAAATGTTTCCCCAGTTCCTTACAAAACTGTATCCCTCTTCCCTTCTCCATCATCTTATCCTTGCATTAAAACTCTAGAGCTCTGTCTGCCTCAGGGGTCCTGCACATGGAACAGGAAGCATTTCAGAGAATGCCACCCTGGAGGTTCTGGATTTCAGCTTTCTACCTAAAATCCTAAATTTGACTTCCAGAACCTCTCTCCCACATTTTCCTATATTGTTGGTGCCCACATGTACCATGCCAGCTGGCTCCTCCCCAGCACTGTCTATAATCCTATCTAGGTGATGTGTGAGGTCTGCCACCTTCGCACCAGGCAGGCAAGTTAACCAGGCGGTCATCACGTCCACCCAGCCACCCTGCTATCTACATTTCTAATAATTGATTCACCAACTATGATGGCTGGCCTAACCCTTCCCTCCTGGGCAGCATCCCTTGGAGACTTGTCCTATGTCCTAGCTACTCTGACCGAGTTTCACCTATAATTTAGGCATGCATCAGGGGCTAACAAACGATCACCCTGATACAGTACAATTTTTGCTGTATTGAGTGATGGGAATCAATGTTAATCATGGTAAACTACTGCTGAGACACATCTGATTGCTGCCTGAAAGATTTTACAATAAAGGTAAAAAGACTGATTGGACCAGGATAGCTATACTCATAACCGCATAAGCCACTGAGGCGGGATATATTATAGGCGAAACTCGGCCAGAGTCAGGCACTATGGAATACCTGTGTTGGTCATATTGGAATTTATACTATTCTTCCATCTGTGATCTCCCTAATATATTTTTTAAAACTAAGAAGATTGGTCTACATCTTTTACTTGCTTCCTGGCTCTTATAGACCGTCTCCAGTATTGCTTTCTGGGATTTTATGTGCAGCATAAGTAAGAAGTGTCCAAGGGAAAAGAAAGAGAGAATAGAATGCTAATAGTCCGCAATAAGTCATAGTAAAATTGAGCCATAACTCCTGCAAACTGTAAGATTTCAGCAGAAAGCTGAAAGAAAGAGCCAACATATAAAAATTACTAAAATAAATTGCTTGCTTCTTATAAGGGTACTGCATTAAAATTTCAGCAATGCTGGATGGTGTTTATTTCACCATATATTGATAGTTTCTAGATATTATTTAATAAGTATTGAAAAATTAAAAAAAATGTAGCATTAGATAGATAATACTTAAGTTACTGAAAGATTTATGGGTATAGAATAGTAGTTAGTCTTTTTAATTTTTTAATTAATGAAAGCACTTATAAAAGAAAAGAAGAAGGGAGAGAAAGAGTTATACACTGGAGAACTGATATGAACGATGTAGCCCACCATAGAAAGACAACAAATTCAAGCATCAGGCAACACACACTCTAGCTACAAGACTGTGGTAATGTGTTCATTCACCAATAAGATAAACACAAAGGGGTGAATTTAAAAAGCCCAGTGCGCACACAAACAGGTAGATACCTGTCTATCCGATATATGCCACGCAGATTTAAAAAGGTGCCCGACACACACATCTCTGCTGGAACGTGCACAAATAAGAAGCTGCAAAAAAAGGGATGAGGCATGGGCAGGACATCGGCGTTCTGTGACTTTAACATGAAATGTGTGCATACGTTTTTACATGCACAAGACAGCGCCAGGGTCCCCTGCTGCATAACTTTACTACTGCTATGGATGGCGTGCAAGTAATAAAATAAATAATTCTAGGCAGGTCATCAGGGTTTTAAGGAAAGATGCTAACAGGGTAAAAGGGAGGCTATTTAACTTACCTGAGAAAAGTGGGAACAAACTAGGGAAACTGGTTATTGTATCGACGTGCGTGTTTACTAAAATCCTCCCACTTACGTGGTAGAGGCAGCACTGCATGCACTTGCCTGTGTCCATATAAAATTATGCGCACATGTACATGTGTACATCCTATTTTATACCATGTGTGCATATATGTGTGAAAGTTATAACATGGCTGCGTCCTTTGGCACAAGCTGGCATATGAGCAAACAAGCACCCGTGTGTCTATTTCAAAGTTACTGTCAAAGGCAGTACAAAAAAGGATAGATGAATAGAATAAAAGAACAGGAAGGGAAATATACAGCTACAAAGAACTGTTAAAACACTACATCAAGATATGGGGCCTCATTTTCTAAAGTATCACAGGCCTGCAATACTTTAGAAGATGAGGGGCAGGGGGGCCGAAACGGGGGGGCGGGGCCTGCGCTAGCCGGCAGCGATCGCACCATCGCGGTGCGATCGCTGCTGGTTTCGCACCCAATAGCACCACCATAGGAGGTGTAGCTATTGGGAGCGAAATAGGCAGCGAAAAAGGCACCTACCTTTTCGCTGTCCGTGGCGTCGTTGCAGAGTCGGCCCGGGTGATGCCCCAACTCCTCCTCTTCCGGGGTCGACTCTGCCCCGACTTCCGCCCCCATCCTGGTATCACACGCGATAAGGGGACTTTTCGCGTGCGAAAGGTCCCTTATCACGTGCGAGCGGCTTGGAAAATGAGGCCCATACAATATATAAATAAAGACAGTAAAAGTAAAAAAAGAGGAAAAATTAGAATATATAAGAAGAAATAAAATACAAACTTACCAAAAGAAGTTTTCTGATCATCTCAGGAATCCTGTGGAAGAAAAAAAACAAAGAAAAAGAAAACACAAAGATTCATTTTCTTTTTAAGAATTATTCTTTTTAGTTAGTTACATATAAAGATAAGATCAATTTTTAAGTTATATTTATCTGAGAAAGAAATAGCTGTGTTTATTTCTGAACCAGTTCAACATAGGAAAAAAAAGGTAAAAGTTAAAAGTTGTTTATGATGTAATAATTATTTTTGCCCTTTAAAAATTGTATTATGCATTAAAAGTTGCCCACATTAAAGCTTAGCTGTCATTCAGTACTGGGACAAATTGCAGCAATCTAGCAACTTAATGACAGATTTCATTTAGTTTAATTAAAGATGTGAAAGCCCCATGGCAAGTATACCATGAATTATGGGCTGTAGGTGTAGCTAATGAATAGTAAAGTCTACAGGTTATGGTACCCCTTCAGCATGAAGATATAACATTATCGTAAGATGGTAATTTTTTTATAATATATACCCCCAAAAGATAATAAAACATTAATTAGCATACAGAAAAGAAATAGCACATTAAAAATTAGTGTTATACCACTCTGAAAGCAGTTTTTTTCCCTTCATCCATATTTTTAAAGCAGCAAATGAAAAGATATTCCATGGCAATATTATGTGTGCGATTTAGCAAATAAAATCTAAAAGGTCAATTTTCAAAGAGTAACAACTATAAAAATGTGCATATATATGCTTGTTAGGTATGTTAGAAATTTTGGCGGTAGCAAGGTGAAATGAACACCACTTCCAGGAGTGGCACTGGACAGAAGGACTGCAGCAAGTTCAGGTGGTCCAGTGAGGCTGGGCTGAGACCCTGGAGAGAGCGCATGCTGGGCTGAGTAAAGCAAGGTACAAACTGGGCTGAGTATCTAGAGTGAGGTACAAGCTGGCTGAGTCTCTGGAACAGACTGAGGTGCATGGAAATAAGGGTGAACTTCAGGAACGATGGAACAGAGTGTGGGTATGCATGGAAGTGGGTGCAGGTAAGTGTGGGAGCTAGAGCACTGGAACTGGATGCAGGTATGGGAGTATCAGAACACAGGAACAGAATGCCGGTAAGTTTAGTACTCAATGCAGGTAAATGTGGTACTGGAGAAAGGAACAAGGTCAAGAAAGACAGACTAAGACAAGACAGGACAAACCAGGACAAGGACCATACTGAACACGAAACACCAGAATGCCTGAAGGCAGCGAGGCAAGAAAAACCCAAAGGAAAGTCAGAGGGCTAGAAAAACAAAGCAAGAGGAAAGCCTCAAGGGGGAGACCAGGAAGTCTCAGGATGGGCAAGGTTTCTTAAAGGCTTGGGATAGGCTGCTAGGCAGGAGGGAACTAGAAGGCCCCGCAAGCCACAGAACAAAGCAAGAGGGGAATCAGAATGGCTGTAGACCATAGAGCAAGGCAAGAACGGAAACCAGAAGGCCTGCAGATCATAGAGCAAGGCAAGAAACGGGTGGATAGAGCAGGGAGCCCCAAAGGAACTAAATTCCGAAGGTCCGAGGCCATGGGCTAGGCAGGGTTAAATACTGGAGATTGTGCGTAGGGGACAGGCAGGAAAGGAAGGCTGGGCCAGCCAGGGAAGGGTGCTCATGGAGGACCTCTGGTGGTAAGGAGGTTGCACAGCAGCTGGAATCGTAACAGACTTGAGCCCCTCCTGGGGCTGAACGGAAAAGTTAGGGTCCCTCTGGGACTGAGCAATAGGCTTGAGCCCCTCTTAGAGAAGTGAGGCAGGCTTGAGTCCCTCCTGGGGCTGAATGGCAGGCTTGGGCCCCTCCTGGGGCTGCAAGGCAGGCTTGAGTCCCTCCTGGGGAGGGTCGGCAGGCTTGAGCCCTTCCAGGGGCTGCTGGACTGATGGGTGTTCAGTAGGTGGAATGGACCCTTCCTGGGGCTACAGGGTGCAACTGGAACAGATGTCCCTTTCAGGACTGACTGGCTGGGAATAAGCACCCTCTGTTAGGTGGACTGGCTGAGAGAAAATGCTCTCTGCTAGAAGAATATACTGAGGGCAGGCATCTCCTGCTGGTCATGGTGCCAGTATGCAGGTATCTTGTGCAGAAGCTGCTGGCTGGATGTAAAATCCTGCTGTCCATGACTGAACTGGCCATGACTTACCAAGGAGGCTGTATAGACCTGGCTACAGAGCAGATGGTAGATAGAGCCATCTGCTCTGTAGCCGGTCCCTGGGTTCTGGTGAGTAGGGTTGCAGATTAGCAAAATCACATGCAAGCTCTGGGATGACTTGGGAAGCAGCTCAAAGGCTTGATTGACCTTCAGCTATAAAAAGGTAGAGCTCGGTTTGGTTCAATTACTGCTCTCTGCTCTAGAGGAACCTGTCTCTGAGGACAGAGTGAGGAAGCCGTAGGAACATTACTGACCAGATCAGTGCCAGACTTTTCTGGGGGAGATTTTAATTTTCTCTGAGAGGTTTTACCTAAGGTTCCCTGAGAAGTTGTGCTAAATTTTTTTACAAGTTATTGCCAGAGTTTACATGGTTAGATACAGAACCCAGGTTAGGTAGATAGGTGACGTTTCTTGAGGCAGGGTCCTGAAAGGTTTTGGAGCAGGCTGCACACTAAGGGGTAGATTTTCAAAGGGTTACGTGCATAGGTTACACGTGTAACCCCCGAAAACCTACCCCAAAACCCCCCTGCGCATGCCGAGCCTATCTTGCATAGGCTGCCGGTGCGTGCAAAGCCCCGGGACGCGTGTAAGTCCCGGGGCTTTCCTGGGGGGGCGTGTCGAGGGGCGTGTTGCGGCCGACGCGTCATCAGGGGCGTGTTTGGGGGCGTGTCGCGGACAGCGCGTCATCAGGGGCATTATGGGGGCGTGGCCACGGCCTCTGGACCAGCCCCCGGACCGGACCATGGCTCGCCGGCGGCCGGCCTAGCACCTCGGGCAGGCATAACTTGTGCAACAAAGGTAGGGGGGGTTTAGATAGCCCTGGGGGGGTGGGTTAGGTAGGGGAAGGGAGGGGAAGGTGCGTGCACTGACCCCGGATTTTAACAGATACGCACGGCTACGCGCATATCTATTGAAATCTGGCGTACTTTTGTTTGCGGCCTGGTAATGCGAACAAAAGTACGCGCAGCGCATAGTTTTATAAAATCTGCCCTTAATGTTCTTTCTTAGTCTCTCGGTTGG
The DNA here is from genome assembly GCF_901001135.1 of Rhinatrema bivittatum. Taxonomy (NCBI): domain Eukaryota; kingdom Metazoa; phylum Chordata; class Amphibia; order Gymnophiona; family Rhinatrematidae; genus Rhinatrema; species Rhinatrema bivittatum. The sequence goes on from NC_042623.1 coordinate 146,124,365, forward strand.
CCCTGGTTCAAGCTTTAACAGTGTTTTGGTCTTGGAAACTGGCTGTAACTGAGGGTTTTGTGCTGCTGTGATTTTTACAGAACCAGACCATTAATCAGAGCGTCTACCTCTAATGGCAGCTGTACAATGGGGGGCTTGCCTTGTCTGGGGGGTAGCAGGTTAGGGATACAAGGACATTTCCACCAGCCTGGAGTAGGGGTTTCACAGTTCAAACACTCTTGATAGACAAGAGTCTGGGCATAGGGCAGGCAGGCAAGGAAAGCTGGACCAGCCAGGGGAGAGTGCTTGTGGAGGGCCCTTTGGTGGTAAGGAGGCTACACAGCAGCCAGAATCCTAACAAAGTAATTAGCAGTCTGTATTCATATCATCACTATTTTATAAAAATTTAAAGTATGTGGTGCGCTTTTGTTTTGCGTGCACATATATGTGAGAGATAAGGTGCAGTCTAGGGGCTTTCTGAGGCAGAGTCAAGAGTTACACAGGTAAATTGCTATTTTATAAGAGGCTTACAGGCATACATTTGGCAACTTAATCACACACCTACTAATTATCTTGTGCAATTGATATCAGACTTGTTTATTGTGTAAAAATGGCTTGGGCAGGGAAGGTCTACGTGAACTGGCGGAGGGGGGCGGTGGGGTGGAGACATGCTGAAGAACCAGAAGGGTCTCAATGACCTGGGGAAGGATTGGGCGAACTGGTGGAATAGGAAAACTGGAAATTCCATAATATACACACTTTTTAAAATATATCAACTTCTGCACATAATCAGGGTTTCTGTGAACATGTCTTACTTAATTTTTGTGTGTAAATATGAAGCAAATATAGGGGCCAGATTTTTAAAAAGTTACATGCGTAAATCCTCTGGATTTATGCGCATAACCGGCCTTGTGCACTGGGCCTATTTTCAAAGGCCAGCGATGCGTGTAAAGCCCCGGGACATGTGTAAGTCCTGGGGCTTTACTAAAGGGGCGGGGTCAGGCTCCCAGCACAGCAGCCATATTTGCTGCTGCTCTGGGGATTGCAACGCCGGCCAATGGCCGTGCGCGCAACTTGCACCTGCCTGCGGATCGCGATATGCCCCCCCGGCACGCCCCCCCCAGGAAAGCCCCGGGGCTTTTAAAAGGGTTACGTGCGTACCTTATGCGTGTAACCCTTATGTATTCATACGTAAGCATATATACATGCTTATGTTGCAGGGTTAAATTGCATATATTTTATAAAACATGCATATCAGATATGCATAAGTTATAAAATACTATCAGAGATTTCCATTTTGCTATATCAGCATTAAGAACATATATGGGGCCGTGCAGAGTTGTATGAAAGTTATCCTCCCTATGTAATATATCTTAGTATTTCCAATATCTGAAAATAGTCCACACAGGGAATGGGGATCAGAAACCTTGGGGAAAAGAGTGATTATTTTTTTAAAAGATGGTATAAAGAGACAAATTACTTGGAATCAGAAAATGTATAAACAAAACCCATATGAGAACAAAATCACTAAAGCAAAGCCAAGCTTAGCCCATTAGCCTAAAAGAATATCAGTGACAGTATTTTTTGTAAAACAAAAAGTGGGCTGCAGCTTTCAAGTAAGAGTACCTTTGTACTCTTTTAAAATAAGTTATGGCAAACCTTTTCAAATGATATTTAAGACAGCTATAATATTATTAGAATTCAGGTACAATAAATCCCTGTCAAAAAAAGCTTACAGGGTGAATTTTCAAAGAGTTATGCACATATAAATTAGCATATTTGAACATAAATAGCCTCTACTCACGTATTCCTTATTTTATAAAAGGTAAAAAAATACATTTCTAATTTAACTTTCACACACATACATATATACATACATAAAATAATGTGCCATCTATGGTGTGTTTTCTTTATTTATAAATTTATATACCACCTATCATTGTTTCTAGGTGGTTTACAATTTCACATCCACAAAGATACATAAATCAAATAGACATAATTCATATAAGAATCAAATTAAACATATCATACAATAAGAAAAAATGAAAAGATGTAGTACATAAAATGGTACAAACTAAAACATAAAAATTTAAAAAATGAGTAAAACACAGTATTAAAACCATAAATAAAGAAAAAAAACCTAATACACTGCAGCTTCCAAAAACATTAAGGCCTTCCAAAGTGGGGGACAATATTTATGCATATAGGGGTAGATTTTAAAAGGAGCGCGCGTGACCTATATGTGCGCGTGCTAGCTGGCGCGCGCACATATATGCCCAATTTTATATCATAGATCTTGCATATTCACAGTCATCTTCCATACCTTCAGGTCCCTATTTGGGTGCCATCTTATGAAACCTCCTCTTAGGGTGACACCCTGAATGTAAGGGCACACAGGTCCCCAGGGTTATTGTGTCTCCTGGATCTTCTTCCTCTCCTCTCTCTGACCCAATCCATAACTGTGCAATAGGGCCCACTGGAGTGGAACCTTGGAACAGTCTCTCACACTTCACACACCTCAGATGTGCTCACTCCTCGTTATCTCCAAGTAAACTTGGTGGCAGGCCAAACAGCACTCCCATCCTATTCCCCTGATAGGGTACCGTTTTGCCCTGTACTACTCAATATACTCTTCTAACTTTATCTGGCTAACTAGCCAAGCTGCAGCAGAGGCTGAAAAATGGCCCTCAATAAAATTATATCAACACAAAAAAAATCACACTGCTGCAGACAAAAGGAGAAAGAGAAAGACAGTCCATGTTTGGGAGGAAAGAAGGGAAAGGTGGCAATGGATTCTTTAGAAGAGCACTGAACCCTCTTCAACCCCCAACCCCAACCCAATGACAGCTGTTATGATGACTGGTCTATAAGCCAGTCCACTGTGATTCAATGAATAGCTTGAAGGCCTTAACCACATGCACATGCCACTAAGTCTAGTGCTAATTTATCATATTTTAAAGGGTCCAATTTATTAAACCTTTATTCCCATAAGCACAGAATGGGAATAAAAAGCCTAACTAAATCTGGCCCTTGGTGAGCTCCAAGTAAGATAAAGAGTAAGCTGATGGGGATGGGGGGGAGCAGAGAAAAGACATTCTCTAATTATCATTCAGTTTCTCTTCTATAAAGGCACAGTTTCTGAATCAAGACTGAAATATATGATAGAAGTGGAAGAAATCTGTAGGAGAATTTCTCTAATCAAATTTTAATGCTTCTTCTTCCACAGCATACAGTGCCTTTGAGCTTAGTACAATTGGGTGTTTTATTTGTAGTCATGGAAAAACAAGGCAAAGAATTATTGAAAACATCTCACTCCATTAGTTTTAATAGAACAGTCTGCTTTACCCTAGTGTAATACCTAACTGTCTACAACCGAGAGTGATTTAAGTTTTATATTCACATAAAAATGAGGGTGTATTTCCATTTGTTAAGCAAAGTAAATTTGTACTCAACCATATGTTGTTTCCATTTAATCTTTTAAAATGAGTTAACAGTTATGGAAAAGAGGCCCTCTTCAAGTAGAGTCTAGATCTGTTCTCATGCCCTTACTGGGAGCCAAGAAAATGTGTATTATCAGCAAGCTAATTTATTCATGTTATTCATTATGGGCCGGATTTTAAGAGGTACGCCCGATTTTATAACTTGCGCGCGCAGGCGCGCACGCATGTTATAAAATCCGGGGTCAGTGCTCGCAAGGGGGTGTACGCCGAGCCTAGGGGAGCCCCCGATGGCTTCTGAAATCGGAGCGGCCTCGGAGGGAACTTTCCTTCTGCCCTTCCCACCTTCCCTGCCCCCCAGCCCTACCTAAACCCCCCTGACCTTTGTTTTTAAAGTTGCGCCTGCCTCTGGGCAGGCATAGGTTGCACGTGCCAGCCAAGTGCCGGCACGCTATCCCCCGGCCTAGAGGCCCTATGGAGGCCTCTGGCCATGCCCCTGCTCCGCCCTGGACCACCCACAAGCCCTGCGCATCCCGGGGCTTGTGCACATCGCCGGGCTTATGCAAAATAGGCTCAGCGCGCATACCCCCCTGCGCGCGTAAATCCAGCTGGAGTTACGCGCGCATGGCTTTTAAAAATCTGCCCCTGTAGGCATTTCCTTGCTTTGTGGGTGTTCGGAACCCTTTTCAAACTCTAAAGGTTTCACAGATTCCCAAACTATCCCAATCATTTTCTCTCTCAAGTCCAATCCCATCACTTTTTCACTGTTGACTGAATCCAACTGTATTATTCTCTCTTCCCCCAGTCTATCCTACCACTCTCCTTTCCTCACAATCCATCCTTACCACTCCTACTTCCCCTAAAAACCTATCTCCATCCCTGTCGCTTTATCTCCCTCTAACTCTCCATATTGTTGCTGCTGCTGCTGTCACTGGTTTCTCTCCCTCAGAGATCCTCTGTGCTTGTCCCATGTTTTATTGAATTCTTATATGGCCCTTGTTTGTACCACCTTCACAGAGAAGTTCCATGTGTCTATCACTCTTTATTTAAAGACATATTTCCTTAAATTATTCTTTAGTCTACTCCTTACCCTCATCCCATGACCCCTCATTCCAAAGTCTCCTTTCAGTTAAAAGATGCCCACCTCCTGTGTATTTAAATGTCTCTATCATGTCTCCCTTTCGTTGCTTTCTCTACAAGGTACACATGTTAGATCTGTAATTCTGTCCTCATATGCTTTAAAATAAAGCATTTTAGTTGATCATTTTAGCAGCTAGAAACATAGTACATGATGGCAGAAAAAGATCATTACAGCCTAACCTGGCTGCCCACCACGCTAACTACTCAGCTTTACAACCCCTATCACAAAGGGCGGACTGATAGTGATCTGGGCCCCTGGGAAATAAGGGTCATTGGTCCCTAACTATCCATCCAAGGCTAGGGTAGAGTGTGTGGGCATTTCCTTTAAAAGAGGTCTGCCTCCTCTACAAGGAAACCTTGGAGTTATTGAAATGTTGCTGTCATATTTTCCCAGCCCACCTTTTCTCTGGGGTATACATTTTTAGATTGTCTATCCCCATATGTTTTAAAATTAAGATCACTGATCATTTTAGTAGCCATCCTCTGGACTGACTCAAACTGGCTTAAATCCTTTTGAGGATGCTGTCTCCAGAACTGTATACAGTATTACAAATGAGTTCTCACAAGGGATTTATACAGGGGCAATATCTCCTCATTTTTTATTTATTTATTTATTTATTTATTTATTTATTTTACAAACCATTCCTCTCTCTATGCACATAAGCATCATTCTGGCTTTTGCTGTTGCCTTATCCACCTGTCTGGCTAGTTTTCTTTCATGCTGTAAAGAATTTCACTCACTATACTATACCTCTCTCATAGGTTTTTGCAATCCAAATGCAGGACCCTGCATTTTTTTTAGCAATAAATCTTATCTGCTGAACTCTGTACAATTCCCTGAACTTCACTAGATCCCTCCTTGTGTTTTTCACACCTTCCTGGCTGTCTATCTTGTTGCAGATTTTGGTATCATCTACATAAAAAAATTCTCAACAATTCTTTCACATAGTAGCTTAAGAAAATTTTGAAAAGATCTAGTCCAATTCTGTGGCGCACTGCTAATAATAACTCTGTCCTCAGTGTGAACACCATTTACCCCTATCCTTTGTTGCCTTCCACTCAACCAATTTTTAACCCAGTTAAGTCACTTTAGGGCCTATGTCTATGCGAACCCTATGAAAGGTCTTGTTGAAGTCCAAGAACACTACATCTAGCACTTTCCCTGATCCAATTCACTAGTTCCCAATCAAAGAAATTGATTAGATTCATCTAACAAGACCTAGTACCTATTATAAAACCATTCTGCCTTGGATTCTGCAATCCATTGAATTCCAGAAACTGTACAACACTACACTGTTTTGCAGCATCATTTAATTATTTTTCTTTCACATGGACGATGATTGGTCTGCAAACCACAGGTTAGGAATCACTGATTTAACAGTCACTCTTTATATATTTTTTGTATAAATTTCTTTATTGGCAGAATAATCATAGCATACAGAGAACTAAACATGACATGCCTAAGTTTTTTCGTTATCTTCAGCCATAATACATCAAATCTTTCAAGGTTCCAAACAATACTCTGCACAGTTCTCCACCCCTCTATCCACCTACCCCCCATCCCCCCCAAATAACATTGATATACTCATCCGACTGGACTTGAACTGCACATCGTATTGGTCAGCTCATACATATAACTGTCACTTGTGTGAGTACAAAAGAGAGAATGCATTTAGGGAACTTATAGACTGCTTACCCATTTTTTTTTATTCATAACCCATCAAAAGTAGTGTGAAAATCTTATTAAATGAAATATAATATGTCAAACACAAAAATAAAATAAATTTCCAATGCCAGAAAATGTTACAATTTCTTTTACCTATTTTACCTATATATTTAAAAAAAAACAACTTTGTATTTATATCAAGAGCAGTCATAGCAGAACATACTTAAACAAAGGGCCAGATCTTAAAAAATATGCACGGGCGTAGATTTGTTCGCGCAACCCGGCGTGAACAAATCTACGCCTGATTTTATAACATGTGTGCGCAGCCACGCGCACGTTATAAAATCCAGGGTCGGCGCGTGCAAGGGGGTGCACACTTGTGCACCTTGCGTGCAACGAGCCCGGAGGATTCGGGACCACCCCCAGACCACCTCCGAACCACTGTCACACCCTCAGACTGCCCCCAAACTGCCCACCTCGCCCCGGACCACCCATTTTTGAAAGCCCTGGGACATACGTGCATCCCGGGGCTTGCGCGCACCGCCGAGCCTATGCAAAATAGGCTTGGCATGCGCAGGGGTAGGTTTTCGGGGGTTACGCGTGTATCTTATGAATGTAACCCTTTGAAAATCTACCCCAAAGAGTGTTTTATATCACCACATCTTTTATATGATATACCAAGTAAACAAAGTTTAAGCTATAGTCCTTCCATCTGATCAGTTGCCTTACCCAAAATTAAGACTTTAGGATACTATTGAATCCCTGTAAGGGCCTCATATTCTGTTGTAAAGTGAAGATTTGTGTTGCAAGGAATATGTGAGCTTTTCAATTACTTCCCACCTAATAACCCTGACTTCAATACGGACGCAGGTATTTTATAATGTATGTATCATTCTGAAAAAAACGTATGTACAAATATACTTGGACTTACCAGTTTGCCAGTATCGCCACCAGTTCACTCATTTCTTCTCCAGTTCACATAGATTCTCTAGAACTTCACCTGAATTCCCCACTAGTTCATATAGACATTCCACCTAAAAACTGAAGGCAAAAAATAAGTCCAATTTTAAAATCGCTGGAGTCAAATAGCAGGTGCAAAAATGTTCAGAGAAGTTTGGTAATTTTTGTGTGTCTGCCTCTTACCAAATTGGCAACTTGCACATCTATTTCTGAACTCTGCCCCAGAATGCCCCTAGCTTGCCCTTTTTTTCCCCAGGTAAAATGTACGTGCCTTTTTGCAAGTACATGCATATTCTAGAAGTTTATAAAACAGCATATATGCACATTCATGCTACTTATGTATGAAATCCCTTTGCAAATTAACTCTACATTAAAAACAGAGAAAAGTTAAAAGAAAATCCAAGAAAAAACCAGCATCTTTTCCTGCTGAAGAAAAGGTCTCATGCTGGAGCGAAAGGTTTGGAGAAAGGTCTTCTCCTGTTGGAGTGAAAAGGTCTCCCCTTAAACTTCATCAAGTCCTTTGACACGGTTCCACATAGGCAACTTAAAAATAAATTGAACAACTTTGGCATAGGCTTGAAAGTGACTGACTGAGTTAGCAACTGGTTGAGTAGGAGGTGACAAAAGTGTAAATGGAGGTCACTTTGAGGAGAGCGTCATTACTAGCTGTGTGCTGCAGGGATTGGTCCTTGGTTTTTCGTTAACAACAAAGTGGAAGGATTGTCAGGAAAGGTTTGTCTTTTTGTTAATGATTCCAAAATCTGCAACAAGGTATCTAGGAAGATGTGAACAAGAGGTACATTAATAACAACTCTCTAAGCAAAACTTCTACCCATCTCCCATTGATTGTTCACAATCTCCCATCTAAAATGATGCTAGTACAGATACAAATGGCAAGCCATCAGAGAAGCTATAATATATATTTTTCCCCTACTCACCATATGCAAACATTAGGTGCATGGGAAAAATCCAGTTGGCAAGCTGTTCCACAACTCCAGATTAGCAATAGAGACTGTCCTAGTTCTCACTTGAGCTTTCTTTACCATCCGAGGAGGCAGTACATAGAGCAGCACACATTGGTTTGCTTTCTTCTACAAATAATAAGGGCTATTACCCCTCATAACCCTAAATGTTAAAGTCAAAAGCTTGAATTTGTATGGGTGTTAGTTGGGAGAAAGTACAAAGTTCACAGAAAGGGGGTGGCTCTAATCTTCTTAGGGTGCCTCAACACCACCCTAATTGCAATGTTTTAGTCTGTCCGTAACCTACATGTGAGCCTCTCAGGAAGGCCCAAACATAGACAAGACCTTATAAGTTTTCATTAGTGGAAAATTATCAGTGAATTATACTTTTTAATTTAGAGATTTTTTTTCTAGTTGAATAGACAGAATTCACTATCCAGGTAAAAGTCAATGACTATTGTTAGACGTTTCTGCAGTAATTAAGATCAAACCATCCACTGGATAAACCATCCCAACAATTCCTGCCACTCCTAAAATAACTGAGCTGAAATTTATTTTCAGCTCATTATAAAAATAGTCTCAATGCCAGGGCCAATCTATTGCTTGGCAATGGTATTGAACGTTTATAGGTACTGTAACAAATTAGTCAGCAGCAAATGAATGGGAGCTGACTTATGCTAATGCAGCATTTAACAGTACTTTACTATATTGAATGATTTTATAAATGTAACAGATTTCAGTGGAGCAAGTTGTGCTATTTGTTGTAAAGTATTTGTGTAATTGGATTTCCCAATTACTATGCTTCTTTTGAGCAAGAAGACTTAATGGTTAGAGAAGTGAGGGAGAATGCTGGAAGCACTGGGATAAAAGCTACTTTAAGGCACAAAAGAGATACTGAATTAAACTGATGATATATTTATGGATGGTCTTGGATCCAGTTTCCATCTTCTCATCAGAAAAATATGTAGAATTCTATGGAACTATAGCAATACTGCATAAGGAATATTTTGTCTACCAAGTAGTCAAGGAACTAAAACAATCATTTGCATTATTTTCTTGAGATGTGCATCAATAAAACATTCTGTGTGTTTCATTTCATTTCAATTTCCCCCTTATTTGTTTATTTTTAAAAAGATTTTGTTTAGTCACACTATTTTGATTTAGTGTACATTATTTTTTATTTAGTGCACACAAATGGTTAATTTAGCAATTTTCAAAAGCCATTTACACATGTAAAGTGCACTTACTCGGGTAAATCCTATGGACAATTCAATGTCATATATTGTAGCAGTTTTCAAAAGCCCACTTACATGGGTAAAGTGCATTTACAGTATAAAACCCATTTTTAAGTGTGTAAAAGCTCTTGAAAATCAGGCCCAAAGAGGATAGCATTCAAAATTGCTCAATTGCGCAAATTTATGTGTGAGCACACACAAAGCCTATCAAAGACATGGACACAGATGCACTGGCATATCAGGCACACAAGTCTGTGGTCTGGCTAGACCTAGCCAAGATGGCTCAGCAATATCTTCACTGCCCACTAGGGGTCGTGCCCCCCAAATCGTTCAAGGTGTATTTGTTTTCAGAGTGGGGGTGGGCCATTTTGGTTCCACCCTCGGATCTTTGGGTTTTTTTTGTTTAAAACTTGTATTTAAAACAAAACAAAACCCATCACAACATTTCACATTTATTTAAATATAAAGCCCCTCCCACCAGCAGAGCCTCCCCACCCTCCCAACTCCCCCAAGACCCACTCAAACTCCTTGGTAATCTAGTGGGGGGCCCAGGAGTGATCTCCCGCTCCTGGGCCGGTGGCTGCCTTTAGTCAAAATAGAGCTGATGGCTCTTTGCCCTTTTGGACTCCCTGCTAGTCCACCACGGATTTTGGGCGAGTCTTGGGGCGGGTCATAAGGGTGGGCAGGGTGTTCCTCTGGTGCAGGGGCTTTATATTTAAATAAATGGGAAGAGTTGGGGCTAGTTTTTGTTTTTTTTTTAAATGGTGCATTTTTTTTACTGCCCCCCAAAAAGTAACGATTGGAGCAACTACATAAAATTTCATGGGTCTTTTCTTTGTTTATTAAAATCTCAAAATGCAATGAAATAGGAAATATCATCTTTACTTCCTATTTTGTTACAAATGACTTCCCACCAACCATCATGTACAGTGAATGTGTCTTCACAATGGCAGGAAAAAGTGGCTTCTCAAAGGCAGCCCTTATTGCTCAAGGATGGTGTTAAAGTTGATGGAAAAGCTGGTTTTTTGGAAACCAATCTGTCTTTTCTTAGGTTTCCAGAATAGATATCTGAAAGTGGCAAGAAAACTGAAAGTACCTTGAAGGTCTTGCTGCCAAACTGTGTACTTGCCATGTCCCAGATATACCACCTTAGGAGTCTTGCTGCTACTGATCTGTCTATCTGCCATGCTTCCTTATACCCAGGGCCCTCGGTCTCCCTCAATTCTACTGCTGAGGTAAGTGCCATAAAAAGGTTGTCCTTACCACGGAAATGGCCAATCTTAGCTACATACACTGTCACAGGAGACTAAGGGCCAGGTCCTATGCAGAAGAAAGCTGGTATTGGCAGCAGTGATGCATGGTGAAAAAGAGCAGTCATTGGTGGCAGTGGGATGGCACAATGATTTTCTTCTGCATCCACTCACCCCTGCTGCTGCTGTGGTCCCCTCATTCACATTCTTGTCTGGAAAGAGGATGGTGGCCTTGCAGTATCTTCAGTTTCATCCTTTTTCACTGCTACTGGGGCCTGAGATGCACTTTGAACCATGTGCATAGAGAACCACTTGCTTCAAAGTATGACTCAGTCCCTAATAGTAGAGGAGGAGGATAAGACCAGAGATGCTGCCTTCTCTTCTTCCTGACACTAGGGTGAGTAGAAGGATTGTATAGGTGGAGGGAGTGAAGGAAGGTTATTGAAGGGATTATGGACAGGATGGAGTGAATGAGAATGAGTATGGGTTGTCATGAAGGAGGGTGAGTGGGAGGAAGGGGAAAGGGAATGAATGCGTCGGAAGAAGGCGTGAAGGAGTGGGAGTGAAGGGAATATGGGGAAAGAGGGGGTGAAGGAGGTTGAGTAAAGGGATTATGTAGGGAAGAGTGAATAGTGAGTGAGAGGTTGAAGGAGGGTGGATGAGGGGATCATGGGGATGAGAGAATAAACAGAAGGATCATGGGAGGGAGGGAAGGAGGGTGAGTTAGGGGATCATTGGGAAGGGGGTGTGAATGAGAGCAAGTGTGGGGTTGTAGGGAAGGAGGAGTGAACAAGGAAGAGATTTGGGTGAACAGAAGTAAATCAGGGAAGTTGAGGGTCAGGTGGGGCAAAGTGAATGATGGACAGTGAATGACGACAGAGAGGGGATGAAGATGGGAAGTGAATAAAGAAAAGTGAGAAGATGGTGGGGAAGGGCAGTGAATGAGAAAGAATGAGGGGATGGGAGATGGGTGAAAGATTGAGTGAGGGTATCATGGTGGAAGGAGAGGGAATGAGAGGATACTAATGATGGAATGTGGGGAGATAGGAGAAAGTAAATGAGGGATTGTACGTGAGTGAGGGGATCTTGAGGTTGGATGGAAGACTGACTGATAAATCACAGGGGAGGGCTAGAAGAATGAGTGACAGAAGAAAGTGACAGAAGGATTGTTGTGGGGATGGGAGAAAGCACTATTATGAAACTGAGGGATAATATGGTGGAGAGATTGAGAAGAATGGAGTGGGTATGGAGAGTAAATGAGGGGATGGATCATGTCTGCAAGTGGCATGAGGGAATTGGAGGGGAGTGTAGGATGTGAATGAGATGATTGGACAGGCTATTGGTGAGTGTGAGGGGATCAAATATGTTTTATGGGGGGAGAGAGCATAAGGCATACCCAGTTCTCCTTTCCTCATCCTAATTTTCCCTCCACTTTCACCCCAACCAAAAATACTCCCTTTCTTCCCTTCTCCTCATCTTCTTTCCTGATCTCTTCCCTCCTCTCCTCTCCTCTCGTTCCCTTTCCTTTTCTTCCTTGATTCACCATTGTATCCTTTGCTCCCTCTGTGCCCCTATTGTCTTCCATCCCTTATCCCTCTACTCCTCCTGCCTAAGATTCCTTCTTCATTTCCAGCCTCTGAAATTTCCTTTCCCTTGTCTGACATCTTCACTCTCCCCATTCCCAGACAAGCAGTGCTGTCTTTGCTCCCTTTCAGGCCTAAATTAATGTAAAAAAAAAAAAAGGAAAATACTTAATAGTGAAAGAACTCTGTTATAGGGATGTGAATCGTTTTTTAACGATTAAAATTATCGTCCGATAATTGTAATATCGTCTTAAATCGTTTTAGAACACGATACAATATAAATTCTAATGATTTATCGTTAAAAATCGTTAAATCGTGTTAGTGCGCACTAACTCGAGTTAGTGCGCACTAACTGAAAATGATACAAATTGACACTTTCCAGGTCAGTAAAGGTCAGTTAGGAATGAATATGTGTTCCTATTGGCTGGCTGCCCTCTTATTTATTGATGTTAACCAGGTTCCCACTGAGGTGATGGTTGGGGGGATGGGAAATGGAAATGGAAACTCAGGAACACTAACAGAAAATGATACAAATTATTGACACTATCCAGGTCAGTAAAGGTCAGTTAGGAATGAATATGTATTCCTATTGGCTGGCTGCCCTCTTATCTATTGATGTTACCAAGGTTCCAACTGAAGTGATGGTTGGGGGGATGGGAAATGAAAACTGTTGGTAGTTGACAAAAAAAGTAATGTGATCAGTCAATATGACTAGAACCTGTGCCCTATTCCTGATACCAGGGGTGTTGTGATCTTCCTGCACTCAGTGCCCTATCCCTGATACCAGTCTGAGACAGCTCCCTCCCTGCATTACTAGTGAGAGGCTGGCTTCACAGACAGGGGGGAGCTGCCTGACCCTCACTCCTGACTTCCCCCATGTCCCAGCTAGTGAATGGTGTGTGGGTGAGGGGGGGGGGGAGGATGGTGAAGTCTGAGACAGCTCCCTCCCTGCATTACTAGTGAGAGGCTGGCTTCACAGACAGGGGGGAGCTGCCTGACCCTCACTCCTGACTTCCCCCATGTCCCAGCTAGTGAATGGTGTGTGGGTGAGGGGGGGGGGGGGGGGGGGGGAGAGGATGGTGAAGTCTGAGACAGCTCCCTCCCTGCATTACTAGTGAGAGGCTGGCTTCACAGACAGGGGGGAGCTGCCTGACCCTCACTCCTGACTTCCCCCATGTCCCAGCTAGTGAATGGTGTGTGGGTGAGGGGGGGGGGGGGGAGGATGGTAAAGTCTGAGACAGCTCCCTCCCTGCATTACTAGTGAGAGGCTGGCTTCACAGACAGGGGGGAGCTGCCTGACCCTCACTCCTGACTTTCCCCATGTCCCAGCTAGTGAATGGTGTGTGGGTGAGGGGGGGGAGGATGGTGAAGTCTGAGACAGCTCCCTCCCTGCATTACTAGTGAGAGGCTGGCTTCACAGACAGGGGGGCGCTGCCTGACCCTCACTCCTGACTTCCCCCATGTCCAGGCTAGTGAATGGTGTGTGGGTGAGGGGGGGGGGGAGGATGGTGAAGTCTGAGACAGCTCCCTCCCTGCATTACTAGTGAGAGGCTGGCTTCACAGACAGGGGGGAGCTGCCTGACCCTCACTCCTGACTTCCCCCATGTCCCAGCTAGTGAATGGTGTGTGGGTGAGGGGGGGGGGGAGGATGGTGAAGTCTAAGACAGCTCCCTCCCTGCATTACTAGTGAGAGGCTGGCTTCACAGACAGGGGGGCGCTGCCTGACCCTCACTCCTGACTTCCCCCATGTCCAGGCTAGTGAATGGTGTGTGGGTGAGGGGGGGGGGGGAGGATGGTGAAGTCTGAGACAGCTCCCTCCCTGCATTACTAGTGAGAGGCTGGCTTCACAGACAGGGAGGAGCTGCCTGACCCTCACTCCTGACTTTCCCCATGTCCCAGCTAGTGAATGGTGTGTGGATGAGGGGGGGGGGGGGAGAGGATGGTGAAGTCTGAGACAGCTCCCTCCCTGCATTACTAGTGAGAGGCTGGCTTCACAGACAGGGGGGAGCTGCCTGACCCTCACTCCTGACTTCCCCCATGTCCCAGCTAGTGAATGGTGTGTGGGTGAGGGGGGGGGGGAGGATGGTGAAGTCTGAGACAGCTCCCTCCCTGCATTACTAGTGAGAGGCTGGCTTCACAGACAGGGGGGAGCTGCCTGACCCTCACTCCTGACTTCCCCCATGTCCCAGCTAGTGAATGGTGTGTGGGTGAGGGGGGGGAGAGGATGGTGAAGTCTGAGACAGCTCCCTCCCTGCATTACTAGTGAGAGGCTGGCTTCACAGACAGGGGGGAGCTGCCTGACCCTCACTCCTCCGGGGTATTGTGATCGTCCTGCACACAGTGCCCTATCCCTGAAACCAGGGTGTTGTGATCTTCCTGCACGCAGTGCCCTATCCCTAATACCAGGGGTGTTGTGATCTTCCTGCACACAGTGCCCTATTCCTGATACCAGGAGTGTTGTGATCTTCCTGCATGCAGTGCCCTATCCCTGATACCGGGATGTGTGCAAGAAGATCCCAACACCCCCGGTATCAGGAATAGGGCACTGTGTGCAGGAAGATCACAACACCCCTGGTAATAGGGATAGGGCACTGTGTGCAGGAAGATCACAACACTCCTGGTATTAATAGGGATAGGGCACTGTGTGCAGGAAGATCACAACACCCCTGGTGCCAGGGTTAGGGCACTGTGTGCAGGAAGATCACAACACTCCTGGTATTAAAAGGGATAGGGCACTGTGTGCAGGAAGATCACAACACCCCTGGTGCCAGGGTTAGGGCACTGTGTGCAGGAAGATCACAACACTCCTGGTATTAAAAGGGATAGGGCACTGTGTGCAGGAAGATCACAACACCCCTGGTGCCAGGGTTAGGGCACTGTGTGCAGGAAGATCACAAATCTTCTGGTATTAATAGGGATAGGGCACTGTGTGCAGGAAGATCACAACACCCCTGGTGCCAGGATTAGGGCACTGTGTGCAGGAAGATCACAACACTCCTGGTATTAATAGGGATAGGGCACTGTGTGCAGGAAGATCTCAACACCCCTGGTGCCAGGGTTAGGGCACTGTGTGCAGGAAGATCTCAACACTCCTGGTATTAATAGGGATAGGGCACTGTGTGCAGGAAGATCACAACACCCCTGGTGCCAGGGTTAGGGCACTGTGTGCAGGAAGATCACAACACTCCTGGTATTAATAGGGATAGGGCACTGTGTGCAGGAAGCTCACAATACCCCTGGTATCAGGGTTAGGGCACAAGTTCTAGTCACATTAACTGATCACATTACTTGTTTGTCAAGCTACCAACTGTTTCCATTTCCCATCCCCCATATACTGTCAGTGGGAAGCTTGGTAACATGAATAAATAAGAGGGCAGCCAATAGGAATACATATTCATTCCTAAACTGACCTTAACTGACCTGAAAAGTGTCAAATTGTATCATTTTCAGTTAGTGCGCACTAACTCCCAGTTAGTGCGCACTAATCGGAAAAAACGATTTTTAACGATTTTTTAACTAAAAAATCGTGCCTAACACGATTTTCTTGCCCTGCCACACGATTTCTATCGTTAAGACGATATGGAAAACGATTCACATCTCTACTCTGTTATTCATGAGTGTGTGAGTGATTTTGTTTTATGCAATTGGAAAACCTGAAAAGGTAGGAAGAGGCAGTAGATAGATAACTGTAAATCTCAGCTGAGCCGTGGTCTTACATCAGCTTATTTAGTTAGATGTTTGAAAGGAATTTGAAGTGAAAGATTCTTAAAACAAGAGTGTTGCCATACAAGTTTAGCTGGTATTGAAGAAGTTTCAAATTCTTCATAAAAGGGTCATACATTTTATGAGAAAAAGTCTTTTATCTATAATGGCTTATCTATTTAAAAAAATTATCCTGTTATTTACCTAAATTGAAATTTGGATTTAAAAACACAATTTTGGCATACTAAGCCTAATTGATACAGATAAAGTGCTATTTAGAGTCCTGAGAAAGTGCAGTTTGAATCCTGTAATTGGATTATTGATTATTTGGTTCCTGAAATTGAACTAAAAAACAATTGAAGTGCTGTGATAAGGAATTGATAATTAAGATTAACTGATTGCTTGTTATGAGAAAGAGTGGTTATCTTTAAGGTCCAGTGATTAAAATCAGGAGCCCAAGCAACCCTGAATGAATATTCTTAATGGAGTCCAAATTGATTAAAAAGAATTAGAGGAGTAATAAAATTGTGACAGGTGTGACTGCCTCACTAATACTAAGCATTCCTGTTCCCACATTCTCTTTGACTCATCTCTGATACTGCTTCAAGTAGCACTTTCAAATTATCTGCTTCTGTCTTCTAAAATATATTTTAGTCCCTCTCATGTTTATATAGTTATATCCAGCTAAATTAACTAGCCGCTCCGTGGCTATTGGCTCCATAGAAAATAGGATAGTAAAAAGAGGAAAATACAAACATAAGTAAAGAGAGACACAAATAAAATATACAAAGGGAATATAGAAAGAATATAGAACAATACTTATCTTAGGTAAGTTTGATTTTCTCTCAGGAGTATTCTTTTGAAAGACAACAATCATCAAAGAATCAGTTCTTACATATAGACAGAGGAATATAAACTTAGTTACAGTAACAAAAGAAACATTAAGAGTGATACTTATCTGGTAGTGTTCCTAAGTTTTCAAGAAAACCAGTTTCTCTAGTTAAAATTGTACTGAATAGCTAAAAAAATAAATTCAAGAGCTTAAGCCTGTGAAGTAAACAATTTAATGCTTTTAAATGAGTTACATTGCTTTAGAAACATTTGAAATAATAAACATACAGAATCACTAATCATACACAGGTGATAATAGAGACCTTCATATATTTAGAGCATTGTTGAGGAGCATTGCACCAGAATTGTTTATGATACTGCCTCCCTTATACTCACATGATTTGTAATCATTGGTATCAACAGCTCAATTTTTATAATGTAGTTTGTTGTTGTTTTTTTAATAATGTATTTAAAAGTTCACTTATCTGAAAAATATTTCATGAAAATAAGCATCCAACATTCCATTTCAGACCCAGGGTAGAGCATTCAATGCAGCACAGTTTGGCATGCCATGTTTTGCAATCTTTGCAGGGTCTTAGCTAACACTGTAGTCTTCCTAATAATGTTAGAGTTCCTACTTTTCGAAGATTGCAAAGCATGGCTAATGTCAGGCAGGCAAGATAAACTCTGCTGCATTTAATTCTCCACTTTGGTTTTGAAACAGAATGTTGGATGCTTTTTTATTCATAAAATAGTTTGAGGACAAGTGTATTTTTTAATTCAATTTTTTATGAAATATTTTGAAGATAAGAACTTTTAAATACATGATTTTGAAAAAAAAAATTAAAAAATTGAGATGTTGAGACCAATGATTACAAATAATGTGATAAAGGAGGCAGTATCATAAACAATTCTGGTGCAATGCTCCTCAACAATGCTCTAAATATATGAAATAGGGATGTGAATCATTTTAGGACGATTAAAATTATCGTCCGATAATTTTAATATCGTCTTAAACTGTTATGGAACACAATACAATAGAGATTCTAACGATTTATCGTTATAAATCGTTAGAATCGTGAGCCGGCACACTGAAACCCCCTAAAACCCACCCCCGACCCTTTAAATTAAATCCCCCACCCTCCCGAACCCCCCCCCAAATGACTTAAATAACCTGCGGGTCCAGCGGCGGTCCGGAACGGCAGCGGTCCGGAACGGGCTCCTGCTACTGAATCTTGTTGTCTTCGGCCGGCGCCATTTTCCAAAATGGCGCCGAAAAATGGCGGCGGCCATAGACGAACACGATTGGATGGCAGGAGGTCCTTCCGGACCCCCGCTGGACTTTTGGCAAGTCTTGTGGGGGTCAGGAGGCCCCCCCCAAGCTGGCCAAAAGTTCCTGGAGGTCCAGCGGGGGTCAGGGAGCGATTTCCCGCCGCGAATCGTTTTCGTACGGAAAATGGCGCCGGCCATACGCGTAAAATCGCGTATGGCCGGCGCCATTTTCCATACGGAAAATGGCGCCGGCAGGAGATCGACTGCAGGAGGTCAGTTCAGCGAGGCGCCGGAACCCTCGCTGAACGACCTCCTGCAGTCGATCTCCTGCCGGCGCCATTTTCCGTACGAAAACGATTCGCGGCGGGAAATCGCTCCCTGACCCCCGCTGGACCTCCAGGAACTTTTGGCCAGCTTGGGGGGGGCCTTCTGACCCCCACAAGACTTGCCAAAAGTCCAGCGGGGGTCCGGAAGGACCTCCTGCCGTCCAATCGTGTTCGTCTATGGCCGCCGCCATTTTTCGGCGCCATTTTGGAAAATGGCGCCGGCCGAAGACAACAAGATTCAGTAGCAGGAGCCCGTTCCGGACCGCTGCCGTTCCGGACCGCCGCTGGACCCGCAGGTTATTTAAGTCATTTGGGGGGGGGGTTCGGGAGGGTGGGGGATTTAATTTAAAGGGTCGGGGGTGGGTTTTAGGGGGTTTTAATGTGCCGGTTTTGCGATTTTACGTTTTTTCGATTTTTTACGATTTTTCACGATTTTTCACGATATTTTACCCCCCCAAACGGCAACAATACGATTCCCTCCCCCTCCCAGCCGAAATTGATCGTTAAGACGATCGAGGACACGATTCACATCTCTAATATGAAAGTCTCTATTATCACCTGAGTATGATTAGTGATTATTTATGTTTCGTATATCAGTATATTACTGCATTGGAGGTTGTTTTGAGAAATATTTGAGACATTGTTGTTATGAATATTTGGAGGAGAATTGATTTAAAATATCTTTACACCATTTATTCTATTGCCAGCTTAGCATCTCTAGAGAAATAAATTTTGATCTTTATTAAAGTGTCTTTATTCACTTAAAATTCTATTTATTGAAAATTTATCTGGGTCTAACTGGCATCGTCAGGGGAACATTCTTCCATTAACAATCAACCAAGTGAAAACCCAAAAGCCTAAACCCTCAAACATTAACATGACTGTGCAAAAGAGTGGTTTACAATATTATAGAACTCTTTTCAACTTCTATTTCTGATTCCCTTTTCTATAGAATCTTTTTCTACTTCTATTTCCTTTTCATTGGTCATTATGGTCTCACATGTATATAGATAGACAGACATATAGTTCTGAAGATCAAACTATTGATTCTCTGTAGAGGTTGGAAAAGAAATTGTCCAGCAAACACTGTTCCCATTATTATGCATTCCACTTCATCATCTTATATGCTTTACAAATTGGATGGTGCTTTCAATAAACTTTATAGATTTGTGCTGTGTGATTATCTTACTTACTACTGTTTCAAATGCTCACCATAACTAAGGCCTGGATTTTCTAAGATCGCAGACCTTAGAGAATCCGGTGGTAACAGGGGGCAGGGGGGCGGGCCTGCAAAAGCTGGCAGAGATTGCACCACCGCGGTGTTATCGCTGCTGACTTTCGCACCCAATAGCGCCACTGTGAAAGGTGGTGCTATTGGATGCGCTACTGGCGGCAATAAGGAGTCTTACCTTTCGCCGTCAGTGTAGTCATCGCGGAATCCGCCCTGATGCCATCCTGACTCCTCCCCTTTTGGTGCGGACTCCGCCCCGACTCTGCCGCAATCTAGGTATCGCATGCGAAAAGTCCCTTTTCATGTGCGATCCCTTTAGAAAATGACCCCCTAAATGTCTATCTATATAAAGGCATCTTAATTGGTTTATGCTATTTCTCAAAAACTCTCATTGTGATTCTACAGCTAAATATATTTTTAATTTAACTCTTTCCTTACAGGTCTTGCTGCACTGGTGTGACCTCACAGTGAACCACTGGTATTATTTTGCATAGGGCATGCTTTGGTATGTAGACATGGCACCAATATTGGCTTTAGGTTTTAGCTACCTTGAAAAAGAGTTGTTTCTGAATGTAATTATATGCAGAGCTCTTCAGATTTCATCAATTTCAATGTTCTGCTGATATAGATACAATATAGAAAATCTCTTGATTGTTTTTGCATTTTCTTAATTAGGATAAGCTGCCAGTCTCTCATATCACCCTCAGCAGTGATTTATTTTAATAAAACATTGTATCACATACAGGGATAATTCTTAGTAATGTTCATCAATTTGATGGTAATAAGTTTGTTATAGTATTTAACTTCCGAGTTTCTTTTGCTGAGTTAATTTTACTGGTCAAGTAAAGGTCCATATTCAAAAACTTAGGCACCATTTTTCCAGCTAAAAAAGGCACTTAGATGATTTTCAGTGGTGGCAGTTGTTATAATTAGTGAGGTTGGGTGGACCCTTGGACACTATGGCAACTGACCACACTCACGGGGGGGGGGGGGGGCAGTCCCGTGAGGGGCCACAGGTCAGGCTCAGCTGAGGACCACAAACACAGAGATTGATCTTTTATTAAAGAATGTGGTGAAGCCACCAGAGGTGGCAGTGGTGAGTAGTTGAAGTAGCCCGGCTGGGCTAGTATCCCTCAGGCGCTGGAACAGCGACTCCTCTGGTAGCAGTGCTGTAGTGGAAAGAACTGAGAATAATGAGTACAGTGGAATATACACAAGCCCCAGTATGGAGAACCCCAGCATAGGGAGAGCAGGCCCTCAAGGAGTGAGTATCTGATCCCTGAGAGCTGAGAGGCTTGAAGGTGTGTACTCACACAGCAGTTCCACGTAGATGGCACCAGGGCTGGAACGGAGGCAGGCCCTCGAGGAGCGAGTACCTGGTTCCAGGGAACAGCTCTGAGGTGAAGATGGTAATACTCACTGGTGCTGAAGACAGCGAATCCTTCCAGGCAGAAGAGAAGGTAGGAACAGGCAGCAAGTCAGGGAACATGGGCTCTCGAGGAGCGAGTACCGATTTCCTGATAGCGACCTGAAAAGCAAGTGAGGCCCCAGAGGAGCGGGTACCCCGTTAGCGTTAAGAGTCCAATGGTATTGGAGGCAGAGTAGCTGGGTACGGAGAGCGAATCCCATCCATAAAGAATCCCCTTGCTAACTCAAAGGCTAGCAAACAAAGTAGGCTTGGGGGACAGCAGGAAACCTACCTTTACCATCAGAGCTTGGCTCGAGTTCCCCCCTGAAGGTACAGGTGAATTTTACAGCTGTACCCGGAGAGAACGCAGAACATCGAGTGCCTGACGTCAGAGGGAGGGGCCGGCAGGAGCATAAGACTGACACTCCTATTGAGGAGCTTTGGGACAGCAGGAAACCTACCTTTACCATCAGAGCTTGGCTGGGTTGCGCGCACAAATCTATGCCCGTACGTAGGTTAGAAAATCTGGCCCAAAGTGTTTCAGGGCTTGTTGGGAGCATGGCCAAAACACAGCTGGATAAGTCAAATTTTCAGCTTCTCAGAGGTGATTGGCATGGATCCAGCTACATTAGGGCAGCTATTTAGACAGCAGCAGCGGCCCCTTCAAAATACCCAGATAATTTTGTCTGCATAACTTTTCAACCTTCTATGCCAGCATTACCACTGCTTGTAGGATCTCAAGCTGGCTATGGAAGCATCACTGTTGCTTGAGGGCTTTCAAACAAGTGACATGCTTCCAGTTTTGTGGCAGTGATGCTGCTCACAGTAAGGGAGACAGGCTCAGCAGCAGATGCCCCAGACAAAAGGAGAAATTGCCCTCAATGTGTGAATAGGCCCATAATTAACTATTTTGACCTCTCTGAAAAGCAAGTACTCACAAGGTATCACATTAATAAGCAAACTATATTGGATCTTTGTAGCTTGCTTTAAGGGGAATCTAGAAAATATCATACTGAGAAGCCATGCTTTGACAGTATACATAAAATTCACCACTGCCTTGGCTATTTTAACCACTAGCAGTTTCCAAACCACAGTAAGTGACATTATTGGCATACTTCAATCTGCCACATCCCATTGTATACCCCAATTTATTGCAGCTTTTTGCAGAAGAATGAATGATTATACATCCTTTCTATTTACAAGACAGTGAAGAGAAGAAACTATTCAATCAGTGATTGTCACTATAGATTGCACGGATGTGGCTTACTGGCTTTAAGGCCTCCAATGAAGGATCAAAGAGCATAAAGAAACAGACAAGTTTACTCTGTGAATATGCAGGTAATTTGCAATGCCAGGGCCATAATCACAGACATCCTAGCCAAGTATCTAGGATCATGCCATGATGCTTTTATTCTTGCATAGTCAGGATTTACTGAAGATTTTGAGAGTGAAAACATATCCAGGGCCTGGCATTGATGTTTCCTTTACAATAGGACTGGTGACCTGCAACCAGACAGTGTATGCAGCTTCTCACCCTCACTCTTATTGATGGCTGAGATTCTTACTAATCTGCCATTCTACAAAATGCTTTTTGCGGAATATTCCAACTAAACCACACACTGTCGAACATGGCAGCTGGCCCACACATTCATGCTTCTCTACTTATACCATGCTGTCAGCCTATCAGATGCAGTTAATCTACCCCTTTTAACTCTCTCTCAAGAGACCTTTGAAAATATGACTATTAACACTGATAAAACATGCTGAAGAAATCTATAATCAGGCTTACTGGCATACAAGTTTGGTCATCGAACCACTGGCATTTTGAAGACCTTCTTTAGATTTCTGGACATGACTGGGGGTGACTTACTATGTCAGATCTTCATGGCCTTCTTTGTTCTCCACAATATAGCTAGAGTAGGAGGCATTCCAGTACCCAGTTAAGAGACTGTACAAGACAGTGTCACTGAATCAGACACACAGGCTGAAAAACCCAACGTTCAGACACAACTGCCACACTCTCTCTAAAAGCATCATTGATTCAAGAACATTTTATGGTGAGTTGCACATATTTATTTACAGTGCAAAATATAGTGTCACAATGTGTAAACTAAAGACATGGCTGTTCAGCCAAGCCTTCCCCACCACAAACTCCATTGCCTGATCTAGAATTGTTCACCACACATCTCTGTAAACAAAACTTTTCCAAATTTTTCATGCCTAATATCCATTAAAGAGAGGTTGGCTCCTAGCCCCCTCCACTGTATACAGTATTTATTCTATTTTATTGCACTTTATATATTTATTGCTCCGTTCACCCCTTCTTTATTTTCCTACTCCAAGTTAAGGCTTCCTTGTTATAATGTAACTGTATGCTCTGTATCTCTTGTTGATTGGTTAATTGTATATTCTACTTAGTTCATTGTAAACCGAATTGATTTGATTTGTATCAAGAAATTCGGTATATAAAAGCCTTAATAAAATAAATAAAAATAAATTCAAGAACATTTTATGGTGAGTTGCACATATTTATTTACAGTGCAAAATATAGTGTCACAATGTGTAAGGCAGCTACACATCTGGTCCCCCTTCTCCCATCCCCCACCTCTGGGACCCGTCTTCTACAGTACTGGGTGCTCATCCTTCGTGGTGCTGCTTCTGAGGTGGTGCACCCGTCAGGCAATTCACCAGTCAGTGAACATATTTGAGTGGGCCTAGCATCGACTCTGTCATGCAGGCAGACTGTATTGTGGTGGTTCAAGAAAATGCTTCTGCAATGGAGCGGTGCAGCAGATAAGCAGCTGCAGGTGCAGCTATAGGTACCAGATGCTCAGTGATACTGGGGGAAGATCATGTCATGCCATTTTGGAAAATGGCACTGACTGGGCATGGGGCTAGAGGGTGCCCCGGGCCCTACCACTGGCAACTAGTTGGATTTTGGAGGTAATGAAGTGCAGGAGGGGGGTTCAGGAGGGTGAGGTGTGGGTCTCCCAATATGGACCAAATAGTCTTTTGCACTTTGAGGGGTCCAGGAGGGGGAGGGAGGACTACCATAGTCCAACAATGTCTTTTTTTTTTAAATTTAGGAGTGGAAGTACAGGGGGTTCCCAGGGTTTTGAGGGGATGTTCTGTTGCCTATGTTTTGATTTGAGATGGAGGATGGGGGGAGGGGGAGTTCGTTTGGCCTCAATGGTCAACTTGGTGACTGAGCTGTTGGGGTGCCCAATGTCATGTGACCACTTGTTTCTTTTCTTTTTTTTTTATTTGATATCAAGGTCACCACTTGAGGTGTCCCCAGAGTGATGAGGGGAGTCAGTTTTGACCCCCCACATACCTAGTTACCATTTTTGTCATGATTGTTTTGCCTTGGCCCTTTAAGGAGACAGTGGCCCAATGGGGTCTGGGTTGCCATTTCATGGTAAAGGGCAAGGCAACATTGTTTTGATTTATGGTGTTTTGCTGCGAGATAGAACAGTAATATAGACACAATGTTTTTTTCAGGGAGGGGACAACTATCATCATGGCAACATACCACCTCCCCATGTTAATGGGGCCCCTCCAGTGAAAAACATTGACGCTTGATGCCTCCAAACCTGAGTGCCATACGTGCATGTTTACCTATGATGAATAAGATTCTGAAGGGCTGATTATGTAATGTCAGGGGTGTGTGGTTGCCAGGGGTGTGTGTGGTTGCCAGGTAAGCGGTATCATAACAATAGGCTGCTTTAAGTAACCAATCAGAAAAGTTCAAAAGGCTTGCCCTCTTTCCTTAACCTGGTGTTTTCTAGGTCTGTGAGAGTTCATTTTTCCCCCTTGCAGTGCTAAAGGAAAAGGAAAGGGAAGAATCAGAGGTAGGGGGTGACAAGATGTAAGATGTCTGCAGGCTTGTACTAGGACACAAAGCTGTGCCTTGACTCTGGATTACATTTTTTCAGAATCCTCATTATAATGGAGCTTCCATAGGTAACATCCTGTAACTTAATTCTTCAGAGTTTGCAAATGAGCATGTAGTGGAGAGGGAGCATGATAGAACTGGTAAGACAGGCAAGCACCTGTAAATTTAAAAACAGTAGGGATAATTCCTGTGTCCACCCAAAGGAAAGGGGGATGCACATCCATAAATGTATACT
Source organism: Rhinatrema bivittatum (assembly GCF_901001135.1). Lineage (NCBI taxonomy): Eukaryota > Metazoa > Chordata > Amphibia > Gymnophiona > Rhinatrematidae > Rhinatrema > Rhinatrema bivittatum. The sequence continues at coordinate 146,149,477 of NC_042623.1, forward strand.
TATACATTCCTGCTATTGCCTTTAATATCTCATTTGCTAGCAGCCAACTTGGCAGTTCAAATAATAAGCAAGAGGACATTCTTTGAAAAATATGTTACATTCAGTCCATTACCATCCTGTAACTGGTGCTTCATCTGACCATGCAGCCAAAATCCTGGTGCAGTCCAGTGTAGTAATTAAGAGCTTATAATACAAGTTCAGAGAGCTGATGTACAGGGTTGAAAATATATTGATACTTGTTGGGGTGGGTTGTTTCTAGAAGAACTGACATATCACCACTACCAGTGCTTGTATAGTGCAGTTTCTATCACTGTGTAAACCACCCTAGTGAGATGGGATCCCCTCAAACTTTGTATTAGGTGTCCTTAGCCGAGTGCTACACTTGGGGTTCCCTGATGTTACACACTAGGGGTCACTTCTAGAAGCCCCCTCTCCCATTAGGTATAAACAAAAAGGCCCATAGCACCCCCAGTCAAGTCTCCCGGTAGTAGGGAGGGAGAGCAGGGATAAAGAAAGGGTAAGAGAATGGTAATACATTTACTATACCAGATGTTCTGTCCAATGTGTGTTGTTTTTATTATACTTAAATCTCACGAACAGTTTCTAATACTTAACTTCTTCTCTTTGTTTTTTCTAGAACCAGTTATCTATCAATCAATTACTGCTGAGAAAACATCAGTTAAGTACAATATTTTCTTTTTGTCTTTTTCAATAAACCTTCTATTCTTCCTTAAATACTACTAATACCTTATACTATATAAGAAATTGAGTCTTTGTGCTTTCTTTATATTTTTCAGGTAAACAGGACCTTTGGAGTTCATCTTGGTAAGTATAGCACATGTGTTTCTTTACTTTACTTTCTTTTCTTTTAGTATTTTCCTATTATGTCCTTTACTGTCTCTTTTATATTTATTTGCCTTTATTCTATTCCTGTTTTTTACTGTCGTGTTTTTTTCTTCTTTCTGTATAGTGATGGTGTGTGCACACACTTATCTGTCTGCTGTTTCGTCTTCTTTTTCCTTTCAGTCAATTTCTCTTTTGTTGTCTTTTTCTTTAGCTACTACTCTACACTATATATAACATAAAAAGAGAGACAATCTCCCTGTAACTGATCACTCTTCCACAAGCTATGGTCAGTGAGTTCCCTAAGTCAGTGTGTCCACAGTGTCTTATTGTTAACTGGGACTTGCTAAATAAAAAATATGATTATTATAATTGCCCTATCTATGGACAAAGTCAGGTCCCTATTTGTAGTTTCTTACACTCCCTCCACAAACATATCATATTCTACTGTGTCTGGTGAGTGTTTCTTAATTCAATTTGAAGAATTTTCTTTTATAAATTCTTGGTTCCACACTACTGAGTGCCTCTTGGTGCAAAGGTTCCTTTTGTTCACCCTATATGATTCCATTTCATATGGAGTTCAGCCTCGCTAAAAGTATTTTCTTTGGATTAACTTATAAGTAAGCTTAACTCCTTAGCAAGCTGCCATATCTTTGTAGGACGTTTTTTTTTCAGGGCTGCTGGGAAACAATGCTTTTTCTCCTTCTTGGGATATTCTTTTGCAAAGTCTCTGTCTTCATACATACAACAGCCTGTCTCAGCTGACAATACATTCCGCAGATCAGCCACTTATTAACTGTCTCAAATTTTATTTTCTTACCTTGGCTGGATCGTATTTTAAAAATTATAATTCACACAAACATTAACTCATTCTCTTATTTCCCCACTGCCCTTGTCCATATCATTGTGTTTCTTGCAACTTTTTAAGCCTTAGAGACGACACCGAGACGTGCTCCTGCTCTCATGCAATCTCACAGATTTCTCCTCAGTTTCTAAACTGGCACAGCTTTGAAGAAAAATTACTGTATCCCCTCTCTGATGATGTCACTGGGCTCATAGCGCCCAAGCCACCCTGGTTCCCTAGGTAACAGCTTCATCCTTTCATGTTCCTCACTATTCAGAACACTGAGCAGCGCAGCTAAGCTCTTACTGAAAATCACAGCTTAACTTGCGGCGGCTTTTAGAGGAGTCCCACTGCTGCTGACTGCCTCTCTCTTCTAGGTGCAGGAGCTTAGTGCAGCCTTTATGTCTGCTCAGCATACCCCTCCATGATGTTCCCTACTTGTGGCAAAGCAAACTTAACTATGACAACTCAGCCAGCTTTCAAGCACTGTATTTCCTTTTCATGTTTTGCTTTCTTTTTACATTTCAACATCATAGCTGCCTGTCCTGTCTCCTCCGCTCCCAAAAGGCGCAGAATCCCTGCACATCATTCCCCCTACTCCAGGCTACTGACAGGTAATTTTAAAATGTATTTATTATTGATTCTTTTTATCGCCCCTTTACACCTGTATAAAAGCTTTCCTAGTTATATGCGTTTGCTAGTGAACTTCTTACAGCTCCCTTAAAATGTTGCTTCCAGCCTGGGGCAGCAAGCCTTGCAAACTTCTGTATTCACATAAAATCATGCTTGAATCCATTTTCTTTAGGCTTTTCTGTAACACCTCTTACCTCTCCAGCGGTGCCCTTGATCGCAGGCTCCTCCGACACAGCTCCCGGCACCCTGTAACTAGGGAGTAGACTGCAGCTCCTGAGCCTTTATAAGCCCTCCGGACTTCCTGTGGGCTCCAGCTGATGACATCACCACGCTGCCCGGCTATAAGGGAGATCTGTGCACTGAGCCAGTACCGTAGCAACAGGTCTTTCTGGATACCTCTGCCTAGGTGGTGTCTTGGCTCCTGATACTGACGCCTATCCCCGGGGATCACGTGCCGGCACTCAACAGACGCGCGATCCCCGGTAGGAGGGGGGGGGGGGGGGGGGATTTAGGTATGCACAAGTGTGCACCCCCTTTCTGGTTCCTGCCTCTGCTCCAGTTCTACCTTTACCTTTCCTGCTTTGCTCCTGCCTGCTCTGCTTGTCTCTGGTTTGGGATTGGCTTCTTGTTGCTGAACGAACCAGACTTTTGATGTTGCTCTGCGTGAACTCTGCCAACTCTAACCATAGCCTGCCTTTTGCCTCTGCCTGAACTCTGCCAGCTCTGACCATAGCCTGCCTTCATCTCTGCCTGAACTCTGCCAGCTCTGACCATAGCCTGCCTTTGTTGCTGCCTGAACTTTGCCAGCCCTGTTCATAACCTGCAAGGCAAGGCCTTGTGGATGTCATTATGATAAATAGCATTGACTGGGCCATGGGCCCTCCAGTAAGTATTGAAGAGCTTCTTTTGAGGTACTGGGGGTTAGGGGGTAAGGGTGGGGGGTCCATCTTCCCCCTTCTAGACCACCAGGGTAAATATTTTGGGGGGTTGGGAGTGGGGGGCTTGAGAGGGGGTACCTTTCAAACCAGGGATTTAAGTATATTTGGAAGTATGGTTGACTTTACTTTTTATTCTTTTTATTTTATGGGGCCAAGGCCATTTTGGAATGTGGCGGGGGCTGGAAAGCGAGGATCACCATTCCCCCTTAGGGAGATTTTTTTTCTTATGGGGGGGGGGGAGGCAATTTTTCAGGCCACTGGACCTTTTAGCAATGGTTGCCTGGCCATGGTGGGTTGTCATCACGCACTATGGTGTAAATTTTAAAAGGTGCACATGCGTGGCCATGTGCATGCGCTTCCCAGTGCACACACATGGATGTGCCAATTTTATAACATGCCCAGTGCACGCATGTTATAGAATCCATGGGCTGCGAAGGGGGTCCTTCGCATTCACACAATTGTTTACTGTGTATTTAATTTTGTGCACATTGTTCAGTGTGCATATGTAAAATAAACAATCTTTGTGATGTTACACTATTATTGTCCAGTATACTTTTTGCTACACATTTTTTTGTTGTGATTTCTCTATATGTCTGTGTTGTTCACTCCACCCTCCTCTTGTGCTATATTCAGTAGTATGCCAACGCCACTGAATATATTTAGCTGTGTCAAAGTTATCCAGAGAGGTTTATCTGACTAACTTTAGGACTGCTGTTTGGTAGTCCTGAAGTTATCCAGCTATATTAGCCTAATATTGCTGAGAATTGGCATTTATCCAGCTAAATTAGCTGGCTCCACCCTGGAACATTCCACCATGCCCCCAAGCTGGCTGGATAACCTATACAGAGAAGCAGTTATCTGGCTATCTCAGGTTCAGTCAGTGTGAAGGGATTTTCAGATTCACGCTATATGCTGCTAAGTTCTAACTTACCACAGAATATGGACCGTATACTTTTTAATACACAGGGAAAGCAACATGATAGGCAGTAACGGAAATGGAAAAGCAAAAATAATGAGTGGCAACAGTTACCTTTTGGCTTTTTAGTGTGTCCATTTCTGTATACATAGAATAAATATCTACATGAGTACCCACATGCGCCCCTGTTTTGGGACAGTGACAGCAGAAGGCGCTCAGGGAATTCCAGACTGGAAGGCACTATGCTATTTAATATATATGATGAGTATGTTGAGAAGGAGGCAGGGTGTTTGCAGGAGTGAAATGCATGAAGAAAGAACCCTCTTCATTGTGGTATAACAGCTGTCGATGCAGGATACGTGATACATTGATGAAAACCTTGTATGTGGCATGAGGATCCAGTGACCAGTGTTCCTAGCCTTGCTGCTCAGTGTGTGAAAGAGTGTTGCAGGGCTATGATGCTGTGACAGCAATGCAAGGGTTGGAAATTGCATGATGGATATAAGGAAAATGTGTATGGCTACTAGTGCCCTGTGAATGCTATCCCTTTTTGTGAGCGGAGGATAACTATTAAATGGTTTGATTTTTCTAGGTTGGGATAACAGTGCACAAAGATCTGCTGGCCGGATAGGCATGCTAGCAGATCTTCACGTACTGCATTGGGAATCTGTTTTATGACTGTAGTAAGCATTTCTTTTCCATGTGTATAAGTGATGGAATGTGCCCCATTGAATCCTATAGAAGTGTGAAGAAATGTTTCAAGCAGTATAAAATGAGGCAGAGTTTAGGCTGTAGTCAGAGCATATGTTTTGGTTTCTTCTATGTAGTTTGTACTAATATCATAGGGTGAATTCTCAGAATGACTTCCCCACATTTGTCTATGCGGACCATCATCACCCAAGTAACTTTGCATGTCCAAAAGAGGTAATCAGGTTCATGTATAGAAAAATGAGGTAGTTAATGCATTCCACAGCTTGAAGCAAGGAGAGCCCAAAATGTTTCATTAGATACTCATTATCACCTAATTGGCTAGTATTTGGCCTCCAGCACAGCTGTTTGAATTGCTATTTTTTTAAATTTGCGAACTTTCGCTAATAGTTATTCACCAGCACCTCCTTTCAACCTCAGATTGGGAGAATTGACCCCATATCTATTGATAATTTGAAATATTAATTTTTACCAATACAGATCACGAATATGTAACTGTATATTTAAATATAAGACACTGCAGTTTCAACAGACTGTTATAAAATATTTATGATTTGCATTTAAACCTCTAAAATTGTCATCTTGTGTTTCATTCTGTTTCACATCTGCTCAAATGCAGTGGTTTTCAGGAATAAAATGCCCTGGGTTTTTCTGTATTGGTTTATGTCAGAAATAATTGGCCTAAACTAAATTCAGTAGTATAAACCCTTCTGGGAATAATATACAAAATCAGTCCCTTTAGGAAATCATGGCATACTTACAAAGAAATATCCCTCGTCTGCTTTTTGCACTGTATGTGGCTTCTGGGAGCTGAGCTGAAACACTTTTTAGCTCTAGAAACTGACAAGAGATGACGACATATTGCATAATGAATTGGCAAAATCTGCAACAAAACATTATGATGCATATGTTTCTAGATGCAAAGTTACCAGCCTTTTTCAGTATTTGTACTGAATAATATTGTGAAGACTTATTTCTACTAGGTGCAAATAAATGCTTTTAGGTGATACCATAATTCAGTATAACTGGAATTACTCTTCCTATATCTTTGCAAGTTTTCAACTGGTAGTTTAAGGATCGATATTCAAAAGACCTAGATACCTAACTTAAGGGATGTAGAAACTTAGTTCTGCATAAATGAAAATCTACCATAATTGAGTGCTTAGATGTAATATGTGTGTGCATTCATTTTGAAACATGAAAAATGCAGTGACTTAGCCTGTTTTGTCATGTATCATTTCAAATCAAAATGAAACAAAACTTCCAATGATAGCCATTTTTAAATGGAAAAAACAAATGAATAACACCTGCTACAATCCAGTTTCCTGTCACCATCATCAATGCAAAAAAAAACAAAACTCTGCAGTGACAAAAATTAAAAATTGAACTCCCTCCCCCCAGGCCACTTTCACCCCCTCCTAAACACCTTTTACCCTTCTTTCGGGGTCTCTGAAGTCCAAATGAGGCAGAAATAATCACCAGTCAATCTTGCCTAGCTGAGTCCCCATCTGAAAATGGCATTAGCCAGTCCTGATACTGGTGCTATTTTCAAATCAGGACCCAGTGGGGCAGGAGTGACCTGAGATCACTCCAGCCACATTTGGATTTTGGAAAGCCCATGGAAGGTGAATAGGGCACCCAGAAGGTAGGGGACCATGGGGAAGACCTATGGAATTTCAATTTTTAAAATTTTGGCTATGCTGAGTTTTGTTTTGTTTGGCAGAGAAGGAACTTGGCCCTTTAATTTGCTTTCTTTCCCTTTTTTTCTTTTCTTTTTGATTTTTATTTTGTTTCAAATAAATAAAATGAACAGAAATAAACATGAACTGAAACAAAAAATGCCCACAGAAAAGAAAATGAAACAAACAAAAAAAAAACACAGCAAAACAAATTTAATTTTAGGATACTCCCCTAAATTTTAGGTGCCAATAAATGAGTGGGGCCAAGATGGGAAAAATTTATTAGGTGCTCAGCACCAGTTTTCAGCAATAGATGCCTAACTAAGGGGCCTACGTTATGGCGAAGAAAAAACAGACCTAAATTTAGGCTGCAAAACATAGCTGAAATTTAGTCAAACTAAAACTAGGAAAATGTAAACCCAAAACCAGCTCTCAGAAGCCACCAGAGCTGTGGCATTTTTATTGTAAGCTATATAGAATTTTCACTGGAAGACTTCAAAAAGAAATTCAATAGTCTTGGAAAGCATTAACACCTGCAGACGGATCTAAGTTGTGTTCTTGTAAAAAAAAAAAAAAAAAGGTTTAAGATGGTGAATCAAATAAATTATGTATTTAGAGGTGGGCAAATGTGCTTTTCAAGATTAATATCAGGGACCGGAAACACTTCCCTCCCCTCAGAGCCCCACCAAAATACATTGACAGTCTAGGGTTGTAATATCTTTTTTTGCTAATCCAAACAATAATAGTTTTAGAAGGTGTAATGGGAGCTTATTTATCTTCATCCAGCTTAAACATTTTCTGATTATCACTTATTAACATTCAAGATAAAGCCAGAGAGATCATCAGTTTGGGAGCAATATACTTGTAAATCATCAGATTAACACTGTAAACTGTACACATGGGACTTTATAATTGCCAATAGAGGGCAAAGATAGATATTAAATTATGTTGGCAAAATTATTGACCTTCCCCCTGACTACCTTGGGGACTTCATAATTCAATTTACAAGGGGTAGAGGTCGTTCCTTTCCATAAAATGGACTGAGTTTGATTAGATAGAAAATAATCAAATCACTGGAAAAGCCCATCATTGACATCAATGATCAATGGCATCAAAGACAGCCATCAATTCCAAAAAAAATCAGTAATGAGGATTTTTCCATATCCATATTTAATCTGAAATAGAATGTATAGCTCTGAAAGAAGAGATAGATGTAATTGGCATCTCAAAGACTTGGTAGATGGAGGATAACCAATGGGACACTGTGATGCCAGGGTACAAATTATATCATAATGATAAGATGGATCAAATTGGTGGAGAGGTTATGCTATATGTTAAAGAAGGCAGGAAAAAATGCACTGTAGAATCTTTATGGATAGATGGGGAATAGAATTGCAGTGGATGTCTACTACCATCCACTTGGCCAAAATGAAACAGACGATGAAATGCTAACAGAAATTAGAGAAGCTAATAAAATTCGCTACACAGTAATAATGGGTGATTTCAATTACTCCATTATTGATTGGGTAAATGACAATTCAGGACAAGCTAAGTAGATACATTTTCAAGATGGATAAATGACTACTTCATGGAGCCAGTGATAAAAGAACCAATAAGAGGTAGAGCCATTTTAGACTTAATCCTTAATGGAACTCATGATTTGGTGCAAGAGGTAACAGTATAGGGGCCTCTTGGCAATATGATCATAACATCATTAAATTTGACTTGATAACTGGAGGAAGGGACACTAAGGAAATCTAGTGCAATAGATTTAACTTTCAAAAGGGAAAGTATGAGAAAATGAGAAAAATGGTTAGGAAAATACTAAAAGGAACAACTGCAAGGTTAATAGTTTACATCAGGTATGGACATTGTTTAAAAATTCCATCTTGGAAGCCCAGACCAGATGTATTCCATGCTTTAACAAAGAAAAAGGAAGGCAAAACGACCGCTGACATGGTTAAAAGGTGAGGTAAGAGAGGTTATTCTAACCAAAAGAACAGCTTTCAAAAAATGGAAAATGGATCCAAATGAAGAAAACAGGAAACAACATAAGCACTGGCAGGTTATAAGCAAAGTAATGATATAGAAAGACATGGTTTAATGGAACAAAGTCAGCATGGCTTTACCCAAAGCAAGACTTGCCTCACAAATCTGCTTCACGTTTTTGAAGGAGTTACTAAACATGTGGATAAAGGTGAACCGGTAGATGTAGTGTACTTGGATTTTCAGAAGGCGCTTGATAAAGTTCCTCATGAGAGGCTTCTAGGAAAGGTAAAAAGTCATGGTATAGGTGGTGATGTCCTTTCTTGGATTACAAACTGGCTAAAAGATAGGAAATAGAGAGTAGGATTAAATGGACAATTTTCTCAGTGGAAGGGACTGGGCAGTAGAGTGCCTCAGGGATCTGTATTGGGACCCGTACTTTTCAATATATTTATAAATGATCTGGAAATAAATCCGACGAGTGAGGTAGTCAAATTTGCAGATGATACAAGATTGTTCAGAGTAGTTAAATCACAAGCAGATTGTGATAAATTGCAGGAAGACCTTGTGAGTCTGGAAAATTGTGCATCAAAATGGCAGATACAATTTAATATGGATAAGTGCAAGGTGATGCATATAGGGAAAAATAACCCATGTTATAGTTACACAATGTTAGGTTCCATATTAGGTGCTACAACCCAAGAAAGAGATTGTCGGTTCAGTGTGCTGCGGCAGTCAAAAAAGCAAACAGAATTTTGGGAATTATTAGGAAGGGAATGGTGAATAAAACAGAAAATGTCATAATGTCTCTGTATCGCTCCATGGTGAGACCCCACCTTGAATACTGTTTATAATTCTGGTCGCCGCATCTCAAAAAAGATATAATTACAATGGAGAAGGTACAGAGAAGGGCAACCAAAATGATAACGGGAATGGTACAGCTCCCCTATGAGGAAAGGCTAAAGAGGTTAGTAGGGATGTGAATCGTTTTTCAACGATTAAAATTATCGTCCGATAATGTTTATATCGTCTTAAATCGTTATAGAACACGATACAATAGAAATTCTAACGATTTATCGTTAAAAATCGTTAAATCGTGTTAGTGCGCACTAACTCGAGTTAGTGCGCACTACCTCCCCGTTAGTGCGCACTAACTCGATTTAGTGCGCACTAACTGAAAATGATACAACTAAACACTTTCCAGGTCACTGAAGGTCAGTTAGGAATGAATATGTGTTCCTATTGGCTGGCTGCCCTCTTATCTATTGATGTTACCAAGGTTACCACTGAGGTGATGGTTGGGGGGATGGGAAATGGAACTGGAAACTAACGAAGACCAACAGAAAATGAAACAAAGTGTTCACACTTCCCAGGTCAGTAAAGGTCACTTAGGAATGAATATGTATGTATGTATTCCTATTGGCTGGCTGTGCTCTTATCTATTGATGTTACCAATATGGTTGGGGGGATGTGAAATGGAAACAGTTGGAAGCTTGACAAAAAAAGTAATGTAATGATCAGTACTCACGTGACTAGAACTTGTTTGTTTATTATTTTTGTTAGCAGGCACCTGAAATGCTAGTGCATGTTGAATTTGCCAATCACTGTGCATTTTAGAAAGGTGGTCCTGGCTGGAACTGTACACAGTTCAAATATATGTAATTGATTGTTGGTAAGTGTATTTTTTAAGTAGCCACACTGGCACCAGTATGTTTACTTTTCCTCCTACTTAACTCACTAGCTCAGCTTTGTAAGAAGGGCTTCTCTGCTTGTGTGTTGTTTTTGTTTGGTGTGAGGAGAGCAGAAACATCAGATCTTTATTCAATCTACTACAGTCATCTCTTACAGTGCCCTATCCCTATTAATACCAGGAGTGTTGTGATCTTCCTGCACACAGTGCCCTAACCCTGATACCAGTCTGAGACAGCTCCCTCCCTGCATTACTAGTGAGAGGCTGGCTTCACAGACAGGGGGGAGCTGCCTGACCCTCACTCCTGACTTCCCCCATGTCCCAGCTAGTGAATGGTGTGTGGGTGAGGGGGGGGGGGAGGATGGTGAAGTCTGAGACAGCTCCCTCCCTGCATTACTAGTGAGAGGCTGGCTTCACAGACAGGGGGGAGCTGCCTGACCCTCACTCCTGACTTCCCCCATGTCCCAGCTAGTGAATGGTGTGTGGGTGAGGGGGGGGGGGGGAGGATGGTGAAGTCTGAGACAGCTCCCTCCCTGCATTACTAGTGAGAGGCTGGCTTCACAGACAGGGGGGAGCTGCCTGACCCTCACTCCTGACTTCCCCCATGTCCCAGCTAGTGAATGGTGTGTGGGTGAGGGGGGGGGGGTGGATGGTGAAGTCTGAGACAGCTCCCTCCCTGCATTACTAGTGAGAGGCTGGCTTCACAGACAGGGGGGAGCTGCCTGACCCTCACTCCTGACTTCCCCCATGTCCCAGCTAGTGAATGGTGTGTGGGTGAGGGGGGGGGGGGAGGATGGTGAAGTCTGAGACAGCTCCCTCCCTGCATTACTAGTGAGAGGCTGGCTTCACAGACAGGGGGGAGCTGCCTGACCCTCACTCCTGACTTCCCCCATGTCCCAGCTAGTGAATGGTGTGTGGGTGAGGGGGGGGGGGGGAGGATGGTGAAGTCTGAGACAGCTCCCTCCCTGCATTACTAGTGAGAGGCTGGCTTCACAGACAGGGGGGAGCTGCCTGACCCTCACTCCTGACTTCCCCCATGTCCCAGCTAGTGAATGGTGTGTGGGTGAGGGGGGGGGGGAGGATGGTGAAGTCTGAGACAGCTCCCTCCCTGCATTACTAGTGAGAGGCTGGCTTCACAGACAGGGGGGAGCTGCCTGACCCTCACTCCTGACTTCCCCCATGTCCCAGCTAGTGAATGGTGTGTGGGTGAGGGGGGGGGGGAGGATGGTGAAGTCTGAGACAGCTCCCTCCCTGCATTACTAGTGAGAGGCTGGCTTCACAGACAGGGGGGAGCTGCCTGTCCCTCACTCCTGACTTCCCCCATGTCCCAGCTAGTGAATGGTGTGTGGGTGAGGGTGGGGGGGTGGATGGTGAAGTCTGAGACAGCTCCCTCCCTGCATTACTAGTGAGAGGCTGGCTTCACAGACAGGGGGGAGCTGCCTGACCCTCACTCCTCCGGGGTATTGTGATCTTCCTGCACACAGTGCCCTATCCCTGATACCAGGGGTGTTGTGATCTTCCTGCATGCAGTGCCCTATCCCTATTAATACCAGGAGTGTTGTGATCTTCCTGCATGCAGTGCCCTATCCCTGATATCGGGATGTGTGCAAGAAGATCACAACACCCCCGGTATCAGGAATAGGGCACTGTGTGCAGGAAGATCACAACACCCCCAGTATCAGGAATAGGGCACTGTGTGCAGGAAGATCACAACACCCCTGGTATTAGGGATAGGGCACTGTGTGCAGGAAGATCACAACACTCCTGGTATTAATAGGGATAGGGCACTGTGTACAGGAAGATCACAATACCCCTGGTATCAGGGTTAGGGCACAAGTTCTAGTCACATTGACTGATCACATTACTTCTTTTGTCAAGCTACCAACTGTTTCCATTTCCCATCCCCCATATACTGTCAGTAGGAAACTTGGTAACATGAATAAATAAGAGGGCAGCCAATAGGAATACATATTCATTCCTAAACTGACCTTAACTGACCTGAAAAGTGTCAAATTGTATCATTTTCAGTTAGTGCGCACTAACTCCCAGTTAGTGCGCACTAACTCCCGTTAGTGCGCACTAACTCGAGTTAGTGCGCACTAATCGGAAAAAACAATTTTTAACGATTTTTTAACTAAAAAATCGTGCCTAAGACGATTTTCTTGCCCTGCCACACGATTTCTATCGTTAAGACGATATGGAAAACGATTCACATCCCTAGAGGTTAGGACTTTTCAGCTTGGAGAAGAGATGGCTGAGGGGGCATATGATAGAGGTGTTTAAAATCATGAGAGGTCTAGAATGGGTAGATGTGAATCAGTTATTTAGTCTTTCAGGTAATAGAAAGACCAGGGGGCACTCCATGAAGTTAGCATGGGGCACATTTAAAACTAATCAGAGAAAGTTCTTTTTTTCTCAACGCACAATTAAACTCTGGAATTTGTTGCCAGAGGACGTGGTTAGTTCAGTTCGTATAGCTGTGTTTAAAAAAGGATTGGATAAGTTCTTGGAGGAGAAGTCCATTACCTGCTATTAATTAATTTGACTTAGAAAATAGCCACTGCTATTACTAGCAATGGTAACATGAAATAGATTTAGTTTTTGGGTACTTGCCAGGTTCTTATGGCCTGGATTGGCCACTGTTGGAAACAGGATGCTGGGCTTGATGGACCCTTGGTCTGACCCAGTATGGCATGTTCTTATGTTCTTAATGAAGGGAAAGGCAAAATTTGAAAGGAAGCCTGCTGTGGAAGCAAAAATTCATATTAATTTTTCAGGTACATCTGAAGCAAAAAAGCCTGTGGAGGCATCAGTTGAACCATTGGATGGGATGATCAAGCGGTAAAAGGGCAGTCAGGGATAGAGCCGGGACTAGCTTTTTCTATACCCGGGGCAGATGTACAGAATTATGCCCTCCTCTCCCTTTCACTTACCAGTGTCTGCTCTATGCTTTCTCTCCTTTAGCAACAAAGACACAGCTGTCTTTATAGTAGTGGCAGCTTCAGCAAAGCACATCTCTCTCTCTCTCTCTCTCTTTTCCCTCCAGTCTAGCAGCACTTGCTTTCTTTTCCTCCACCTATGCCCAGCAAATCATTTCTCTTCCCCTCCTCTCCTTCCCATGTATCCCCCTCTCCCCACTCCACTCTTGTGCCCTGAATCCTCCTATTTCTGCCTGCTCCTTGCTCTGTATCCCCCATACCATTCTTTGCCCTGAGGGCCCCCTCTTTCTTCCCCCACTTCTTGCCCTGGCTCTTCCTCATCCACCCCTTTCATTCCTTGACTTGCACCCCCCTTTCATCCTCGCTCACCTCTTGCCCAGCAGCAGGAGTCCCCTTTTTTCCACCCATCTCTGCCCAGCTGCAGGAGTTCCCTCTCCTCCACCACTCTGCCCAGCAGTAGCAGCAGCAACAGCCCCCTTTCTCTTTTTGCCCCTCCCTCAACCTAGTGCACAGAAGCAGCCCCTTCCTTGGTTCCCCTCTTTACCTCTGCTAAGTGGCAGCTTCCTCCTGTCTCCTTCTTTCTGACTCTCCTCCCTCCTGTGCTGCTCAGGCTGCAATGCTGTCGATCTTTCTGCAGTGGCAGCAGCAATAGCTGAAGAAACAAACTCAATACAGGGCCAGTGAACCATGAGGCAGCCCCTACATTTCTCCTTCAGAAGCTTCTTTATTGCACTATCCTGAAGACATGAGTGGTTGAAGATACCCCAGAACAGATTTGGGATCCAATTCCCTAGGTCCTTCAGCCTTACACACTCTCCTCAGTTAGTTTTCAGGCTCATAGTCCCACCCATTCCCCCCCCCCCCCCTGAGTTTTTATAATTAAATTCAACTATCATTAATTCCCCACCACAACTCTTCCCAGAACAATCCTGTAAAATCACGTAACTGGATATCATTCTTTTAAATTTTGCAAAACAACATTTAATATATATGTTTCTGATGACTATGGGGTTCTGTGATTTTTGGAAATAGACTGCAAAAAAAGAAGATCCCAAAAAATATGTAATTGTATCAATTAAAAGAAATTCTTACCTCATTGGTTGAAGATAATCTCTGAAGTGGCTGGTTGGGCTGCACTGGAATTTTTTTCTTTTTTACTACCCACCATGGGAAAAGCATTCAAATTAAGCTGTTACTTCAGTTATAGTGACACAAATTCCCTTGATAACCAAGCATTTTGTGATGCAACACATAACACCCTGCAAAAAGTCACTCAGAAGCTATTTAGCAGGCCTGCCCTATCAACAGAGCATTAACTCCCAGAAATCAACAGCAACAACCTTGCATGAAAAGGCAACTCTGCAGATATTCCACCAGGGCCTAAAACATCAATATACCTTTTTAGTTAGAAAACAGAACAAGCTGGACTACTACAGATCCCTACATAGATCCTATATGCTAGCAGAATACTTCACCTCCATCACACATATAGAACACAGACAGACCCTCATCAAATACAGAATTAGGGATCATAAGTTAGAAAAAGAGATATGCAGATAAAAACTGAATTCTTCTTGTTTTGCTGTCCTCTCCATTCCCCACCCTTTTCTGTTCCCTGTAGATAGGAGGAAAGGGGCACACTTGAGAAGAAGGGGGTAGAATAGGGAGAGTTCTTAGATTTGGTATTTTAGATTTTCACATCTTTAGTTTCTCTAAAATGCAGACTTTCTGGCTGTTAGGATACAGAGGGAGAATGCATCTCTGGCAAAGAAAAACAGAGTTTGATACGTGACTTTTGTGCTAATGATTAGCGCATGGAATGCTCCACTTTGCCGGTATCTTCAAAATTAGTATTTTATTACTAGCACTTTGTTTTCTCTCTTTTCATATTTCCAAGTTCAGAATGGTTATGGATCCATGGAGATTAAAGGAAAACATGTTTTTTCTATGTACTGAATTCAGTTCTGTATTTACAAGTATAGAAACAGAGAAACAAAGAACACTGGAGAGCGTCAAATCCCTCCTAACACTCCTATTGGACACTGGCATCACTCACTGTATTCATTTTAAATTTTTTTTTTAAATTTTTTAATTTTGTAAACTTTCGGGACCTCTGACTTAATATCGCCATGATATTAAGTTGGACAGTGCACAGAAAAGCAGTTTTTACTGCTTTTCTGTGCACTTTCCCAGTGCCTGGAGAAATTAGCGCCTACCTTTGGGTAGGCGCTAATTTCTGAAAGCAAAATGTGTGGCTTGGCTGCACATTTTGCTTTCTGAATTGCACAGGAATACCTAATAGGGCTATCAACATGCCTTTGCATGTTGCGGGCGCTATTAGTTTCGTGGGGGTTGGATGCGCGTTTTGGACGCGCTATTACCCCTTACTGAATAAGGGGTAAAGCTAGCATGTCCAAAACGCGTGTCCAAATGCCGGATAACAGTGCGCTCCGATAGAGCGCACTGTTATCCGGCATTTGGACACGCGGCCCGTTATTTTATATTAGGTAAGGTTATGTCTGTGATATGCATGTGTGACAGAGATGCAGTATTTTAACTAGCATTTAGTTTCTCTGTATGGATTTTTATCAGTCTAGATCAGCGGTTCTCAACCGGTGTGTCGCGGCACACCAGTGTGTCGCCAAGCACCGGCAGGTGTGTCGCGCACTTCCTGGTCTCCCGCTCTTCCCTCCCTCTACTCGCCCCAGAGAGACGCGCACAGTTCTTCAACTAACACTGCTGCTGTTCCTGCCCGTGCTATCGGCACTTTCAAGCTCAGAGTGGAACGGCAGCAGTGTTTGTGGAAGCCAGCAACAGCAGCATGGCCTTTTCTTTGTCCCGCCCCTGCGGCCCGGAAGAGGAAATGATATTTACCAGGCACGCAGGAAGAAGAAAGAGCCATGCTGCCTCTGTCAAATTAATGTCCCAAGTCTTCCCCCCCCCCCCCCCGTAAAAGGTAGCAATCAGCTGTTTGTCTGTGCTGCGATCATCGCGACGCAGTGCAGTCAGCTGAGAATGTGGTCGTGGCAATTTCCTGCCGCGCAGCTGATTGAGAAATCCGTCGATTAGCTGCCTCGGGTCTGCGGCGTTTAACTTTTTTTTTTTTTTTTTTTATGGTCCCGCTGATGTCAGCAGGTTTAGGGCCTAAATCGTAAGCACCCCCAATGCTTTCTGCAGTTCTCCTCCCTCATCGTAGTAGCACTAGGCTCAGAAACTCATGTCCGCTCCAGCCCTTCCCCTCGGGAACACTTCCTGCCTCTCTTCAGGCTGCGATCAACTGGCTCCTGCCAATCAAAACGCAGCCTCTTCATACCGTGGGGAGCCTGTCATTGGCTTCCTGAGGCTCTGCACATCCACGTCCTACAGCTGCTGTTCTCAGCCCCTCCTCCCTGCACCCTCCGTACCACATGAACTTCCCCTGGCTCCTGTAGCTAGAATCGCGGCCTTTCTGCTCTTGGCCAGTCACTCACCCGTGCAACCAACAATGGCCCACATAGAGAGACGGTCACTGACTCCCGCAGCCCTTGCACATCATGGCTACTCGACGGATTTCCCAAATAGCCACATGGCAGGAAATCCCCGCGGCCACATTCTCAGCTGCCTACTCTGTGCTGCGATGATCACAGCACAGACAAACAGCTGAGTGCTGCCTTCTTACCGCTGCGAGGCCGGAGGAGTCACCCCTGCTGCAGTTCTCAACTTGTCACAACTGCTTTAATAGCAGAATACCAGCTGCCTTGTGCAATAGCTGCCATGTGGGGTGGGGGTGAGTGAGAGAGACAGAGAGTGCCTGCATGTGTGTAAGTATGTGAGAGAATGTGTGTGATTGACACTGTGTGTGTAAGAAAAAAAAATGTGTGAAAGCAAGAGTCTGCTCAGGGAGGTGACTGGTGTGTGTGTGAGAGAGAGATTGGTAAGGTAGGCGACTGGTGTATATGAGTGAATGAGATCAGTCAGGGGTGTGACTGGTGTGTGTGTGTGTGTGTGTGTGTGTGTGTGTGTGTGTGTGTGTGTGTGTGAGAGAGAAAGATTGGTTAGGGAGGTGACTGGTGTGTATGTGACAGAAAGTGTGTATGTGACACTGTGTGTGAGACAGACAAGTCATGGACCCTAAGGAAGAGGAACGTCAGAACAGAGCTTCACCAGCCATTGCTGCTGCTTCTGGTGTGTGCTAAGGCCTACGAGGGAAAGGAGTAGGAAAGTTGCCAGTGAGGGTAAGTAAAGGTGGCTTTTTAAGTTTATCTTTCTTGATTGACTGCCATTTTACTTATTGGGTATTATGTGATTTGTCTGCTGTTTGAAATATTTTATTGGTGTTTAGGGAATTTTTTAATAATTTTGTAAGTTTTTAATGATCAGATATTATTCTATTTATCAGCTGTTTTATATTTATTATTCTAGTTTTAGAATTATTATTTTATATTACTTGAGAAATGTATAAATAGAAATGTGGAGACAAAAACTGAATTGGAAACAGCAAGAAGCCAGACTGAGTGTATGCAGTGCAACAATGGGAAAACAAAATCATTAACTTGATGGTCACTTTATTCTGTATTTGGTGATGGTCTATCTGTGTTCTGCGTGTGTGACCCAGGTAAAGGTATTCTGCAAGCTTGTAGTTTCTGTGTAGGGATCTATAACAGCTTGGCTTGTTCTGGTTTTCCTCATAGGAGGTGTATTGGTGTTTAGGGCCTGGTTAAATATTTGTAATGTTGTC
The DNA here is from genome assembly GCF_901001135.1 of Rhinatrema bivittatum. Lineage (NCBI taxonomy): Eukaryota > Metazoa > Chordata > Amphibia > Gymnophiona > Rhinatrematidae > Rhinatrema > Rhinatrema bivittatum. The sequence continues at coordinate 146,167,370 of NC_042623.1, forward strand.
TTTTCATAGATAGGGTTGGTACTGTTCGAATGAGTTCCATAATGCAGATGTAACTTTTTGCGCATTAGTTTGTGTGCATTATTGCAGATCCTGGGAGTCTATTAGGTGCTATATTTCTGTTTCCATTTCTTCAGTTTTGCACTGCATGCAGAGTGGCTTTTTTGGATCTCCATTCCAGTTTGTCTCCATATTTTTTAATTTGTGGTCTTTCTGTACTTGGTGAAGGTCGATTCTATGTGTGTGACCGATGTGAAGTATTTTACTAGCATGTAGGCATTTGTATCAATATTATTTGTTGTGTTTTCTCAATAGGACATGTATTGGTGGTAAATTATTGTTTTTTCATAAGGAGGGCTATTGCTCCTGGTAGGAGAGAGTGTTTATGTTGCTGTTACTGAGATGACACCAGAAATCTTTTTTGCATGGTAAATTGAAAGGGGAATGGCCTAGTTCTGGGGGGTCAGGGTGGATCCCGTAGATACAAAGTATATGTTTACATTTAGCCCCGTGACGGTCATGTGTTCAGTGTGTCACGCATGTGACAACTATCTATCAGGTGTGTCCCGACCGAAAAAAGGTTGAGAACCACTGGTCTAGATAGTTCTGTTTGCCTACTAGGTGGTATATTAGTGTTCTAGGGTGTGGTGTGTCACACACAGGCTCTCACAGGCAGGCACATGGGAGGGAGAGCCTGTGTGTATGAGAGAGAGGGAGTGTGTATGAGAGCATTGGCATGCATATAAGAGAGGGAATATGTGAAAGAATGAATGGGGTGGATTTTAAAAGGGTAAAGCGTGTATATTACGCGCGTAACCCCGAAAACCCGCTCCTGCGCGCGCCAAGCCTATTTTGCATAGGCCCGGCGACGCACGCAAGTGCCAGGACGCGTGTAAGTCCTGGGGCTTGAAAAAATGGGCAGGGCTTGGGCGTGGCAGGGCGGTCCAGGGGTGGGGCATGGGCATGGCCAGAGGCCTCTCCACTGCTGTTGTGCCCGGGGATCACGCGCCGGCACTCAACAGACGCGCGATCCCCGGGTAGGGGGGGGGATTTAGGTATGCACAAGTGTGCACCCCCTTGCGCACGCCGACCCCGGATTTTATAACATGCGTGCGGCTGCGCGCGTATGTTATAAAATTGGGCGTAGATACGAATATCTGGCCCAATGTGTATATGAATGAGAGAAGAGAGTTTGTGTGGCCACTATCTCCCCAATTAAACCTTATTATTTTTAATTAATGGGTGTAATTTGATGTTTCTATTGTTTTGAAACATTTTAATTTTTTTTGGGGGGAATATTAGAACATTTTTAAATTATTGGATGTTTTATTCATCTGATGTAATGAAATATTTTATTGTTTTGGAAATATTAGAACAAATTAATGCAAGGTTTTTTAAATTATTGGATGTTTGTCAGCTGTGTTTCCATTTATTCTTTTTATTATCATGGTTTTAGTATTATGGATGATGTTTTGTATTTAGTGAGAGTTTGTCTGTATTTTAAAGGTTCAGTTCTTGTGTAATATGAAGTTTTGCTTTGAAAATGATGGTGCTCATCATCACTGACCTTTTTAGCATTATGGTCCTCTCTTTCTCATTTCTATTTTAAACAGAAGTTTGCTCTATATTAATTTAATTTGCATGCAGAAAAATTAATTTGAATATTCTTACAGAAAATATTTTTTTCATTCACATATTTTATTGTAACTGATGTTAGTAGATGAAGCAATTATTTTAAGGCATGGCTTTACTTACCTTTCCCTCTAAGGATTGGGTTGCTATGAGCATAAAATTGATAGGCTTTTTGCATCAAAGAAAGTAGTGCACACAAGGTAATGTAGGAGGGTGGACTGTGTTCTAGGGCACCTGGCAGCAGCAGATTTTATGGTGCATCATCAACTTCAGCAGTCACCCTACACCCCTGGCCATAGTGCAATCAAAAGGGCACTGGTCTAAGGGTCAGCTAACACCATTTTGTTGTATGGCTGTACAAACATTTGGTCATATCAAAATGATGAATGGACATCCCTCCTGCCCCTTTTACTGACCAAGACTCCCAAAAAAGGGGTAAAGGAGGCCGGAATGATTCCAGGACCCAGCACTTTTTTTTTTTTTGGGTGGGGTTGGAAAACCTTGCAACTTTTAAAGAGGGAAGGTGAGAAGGGCCCAGGGACTTCCTTAAGCCCCCTGCAACAATTGGGGGGGGGGGGGGGGAGCTGCTTCGGGAAGATTAGGGAAGCTTTGGCAAGCTCCTGGGAGGCTCTGGACCCACAGCAGATGCTTTTTTTTTTGTTTACCATTTCTTTTTCAAAACTATGGTAAACTAAAAGAAAACCAATAAAATGCTGTAGGTTTTGTTTAATTCGGTTTTGAAACATAATGCAAAGAAATAGGAAACGTCATTGACAATTCCTTTTTTGATTTAACTGAATGCACATCCCTACTATCAGTCGGGTGACTTGTGACACATTAGGCGGCCCAAACTAATGAAGGAGGGCCAGGACAGGTTCCTCAGACCAGAACACCAACTATAGCAGTTGTGTTTTAATTGTTGGATGAATGGCTATCATAGGTTTTATTTACAAATGTTTAAATGACCGCATGTGTGGGTGCTGGTAGTTAGAAATGTGATTTTACATTTTTAAAAACTAAACTTTGCTCATACAACAGCACAGTTCTTGTGTCCCTGAGGTGTCTGTGAGTCAGCCAAGTTATTCATACTTACTTACACAAATCTGTCCATCAGCCTGTGGTCTGTGCTGCCCAACTGTTGGGCTATTGTGGTATTTGGCTATTAGAGATGGGAATTTGTTTACAATGAAATAGGAAATACCAATTATATTTCCAGTTTTGTTGCATTTTAGTAATAAAAAAAAAAACGATAGGAAAAACTACAAAAATTTGTGTGGTTTTTCCTATCTTTTTTTTTTTTTTTTTTGAGGAGTTTTAAAAAAAGGCACCTTTAAAAAAAAAAACAACCCACAGAATCCACCCAACCCTCCCCATTAATTAAAATATGGAAACCCCACATGTGGGCTCCCCCGCCCATCCTGCCATCCCCCTCAGGACTCACCAAAAATCCCTGGTGGTCTAGCGGGGGGAACTCAGGATTGACCTCCTGCTCCCGGGCCAGCGGCTGCCATTAGTCAAAATGGTTCCAGCCACCCTTTATCCCCTAACATGTGACAGGGACTACCAATGCCACAGGAGGTCACTCCTGGGTTCCCCAGGGATTATTCGTGAGTCTTGGAGGGATCTGGAGTGTGGGCAGGGGGAACACATGTGGGGGGGGGCCTTCATATTTTAATTAATGGGAGAGATTGAGGTAGGTTCTGGGGTTTAAAAAAAAACATAAAAACGGGTACATTTTAAAAGTAGTGCATGTGTACGCGGTTCCCGTTTTGGTGCACATGGACTCTTCAGTTTTATAACATGCATGCGCCGACAAATGCATGTTATAAAATTCTGATAACCGCGTGCACATGCATGTCTGCACGGGTGGCACGAAAGTAGGGGATTTTCTGAAAAAGCATGTGGCAACACATTCGGGACATCCCCAGTTCCCACCCAGTCCGCTCCAATAACGGTGCGGCCACACACGTATCTCCCGGTTTTTGTGTGTGCCAAGTTTTAAAAATCTACCTTTAAATGGGGGAACCAATTAAATAAAAATGATCCACGGTAGACCTGAAATGGCCCATCCCGTACTGAAAATGAAAGCCTGATGAAATTTTTGTAGGGCACCACACCTATTGACTATATTATTGTTTTGTGTTGGAGGGATTTTTATGCTGATTACAGTTATTCCAGTCAGTAAACTCTCAGCCTTCAATAAGGTTGGCCTACACATTCTCCTGAAGCAAATGAATGCCTTTCCCTTTCCTGTTGATCCATTACCTTTTATTTATGTACTGAAGCTGATTTTAAACTTTTTCTCTCTTCTTGCTGATATTATATGGATCTTGCTCTTCTCCCTCAATCTCTCAAGACCACTATTGTTAGGCCTGTGTTAAAGAAGCATTCTCTTGAAGGAGATATTCCTGATCATTTTTGCTCTATTTCAAATTTGCCTTCTCTCTCTAAACTTATTGAAAAGGTCACTCAGTTTCAACTTTGCAGTTTTTTAGAGACCATATTTGTTCTATATCCCAACAATCTGATTACCGGAAAGGCCACAGTATAAAGACTATGCTTATTGCCTTAGTTAATGACAGCCTTCATTCTGATAAAAGGAAAATAGGCCTCCTATAGGATAATTTATCAAATTGCGTTAGGGCCCTAACCCCTGCAATAATGCCGTAATGCATGGAATAAATACCGCGTGGCAAAATGCATATGCAAATTTTAAATTTATATTTGAGTGGGAGGAGTTTGGGCGGAGGGTCAGTTAATGTGGTGTGTAAAAGGTTTAGGGAATAACTACACCTTTTTTCTGTGTGTATGAGAGAGACAGCACTTCTGTGAAGGCTCACATCTAAATTAACTTTTTATACCACTGTAAGAGGGGCCATTATGAACTCGGGATAGGTTTTGGGGAGGTGGGGTAGGTTTTGGGGGGGCTGTTTTACATGTAAAACAGCATGTAAAACACCTATGACTGTGCATGTAAAACAGCCCCCCAAAACCTACCCCACCTCCCCAAAACCTATCCCGAGTTCATAATGCCCCCTCTTACAGTGGTATAAAAAGTTAATTTAGATGTGAGCCTTCACAGAAGCGCCATCAGTGAAGATTTCCTGTAATTTGTGTGATGAAAGGTAAAAGAAGAGTAGATTTGTACAATGTTCTCTTTACCTTTCTTGATGTGCTCTGTAACTAGCTGCAATCAAGCTAGGTACAGAGTATATTGTACAAATCTATTTTTTTTTACTTTTCATCACTCCAAATCACATAAATTCTTCACTGTTGACAACTCTGCAGTTCATATATGTGACTGTACATGTAAAACAGCCCCCCCAAACCTACCTCACCCCGTGTTTAGTGCCCCTCTTACAGTGGTATAAATAGTTAATTTAGATGTGAGTCTCCATAGAGTCTCACTCTGTCCCTCTCTCGCTCGCTCGCTCAAGTCATGATAAAAACCTTTTCAGTCAGTAATGTGCCTGTGGTGGATTACTCAGCATATGATATGAAAATAACATGGAGTGTGATAAATGTATCACATGTTGTGGAAAATGCCTATGCGATGCAGTAGCAGGAAAATTAGCCTAATCACACCCCCTTTTTTTTTATTGTGGGTGCTATTTCCACGATATTTATAACAATTTGATAAATCTAGATCTTAGTTTGCTTAAACATGAGCTCAGCCTTTGACACTATTGACCTTCAGCTCTTGCTTAATTGCCTTTTCACTACAGGAAATCAGAGCTAAGCACTACTCTCGTTTAAGTCTTTCCTCGATGCACATTCTTATTCTGTTTTATGGATCTCTACGCAGTCTGCATCTATTCCTCTCAGCTATGGTAGTTCCTCAAGGATCCATACTTTCTCCTATTTTATTCAATTTATATTTAGTTTCATTGGCAACATTAATTCAAAGTAAGAGCTTCTCAAGTTACATTTATGCTGATGACATTCAGATTATTGCTAGTTATGATCTTGATTCTTCTTTCTTCTTGTTCAGCTTTAATAGTTGCCTTACTGAAATGGATGATTGTGTAAAATGTTCAAAACTCAGTTAATCCTGGTAAATCAAAAGCATGGCAAAGAAAGCATGAACCCACACTGCTTTCTTTGCCATGCATGGCTCGAAATTCTGTCCAGGTGAAAGAGTGTATTACAACTCTAGGGATCAGAATTGACTGCACTCTCAAATTTGATCACTTCATTTCTAATCTGGTGTAAAGTTCTTACTACTTTTTGTGATTTACTTGTTGGCTCAGATCTTTCTTGGACCTCTGTGATCTTAAATTATTGGTCTACTGTATAATTTTCACTTCACTAGATTATTGTAATGCCATTTTTCATGGTTTCTCTACCACACAAATCAAAAGACTCTAGACTATCCAAAATACTGCAGCTGAGTTGATGTTTAGAAAATGAAAATTTGACCTTGTCTCTTTGTTATCTGCATTAGCTCCCCATTTCTTTCCACACTGTGTTCAAAACCTTTATGGATTTGTACTGGGGAACTCCATTTTAATTTCCTGTCTATTTGTTCCCCATCAACTAGGGAGATCTCTTTGTTTTACTCAACAAAAACACATAGTCTTACCATCCCCAAGGGAGATCAGGTTAGAAAGAACAAGAGACGTATTTCACAAACTTAGGGCACAAGTGAATCAAGTGAAAAAGGGGTTGGGGTGAAGGGGGAGGGCAGATCAGCGAAAGGCCGCAGCCGTTCGCACCACAGAGGTTCGATTTCGCCAGCTGCAGTGTGGCCAGCTGCAGCCTTTCATGCAAATAGCATCACCGTGAAAGGTGGTGCTATTCGCTGCACTACTGCCAGCAATAATGTTCCTCACATTATTGCCAGCAGTGGTGCTGCAGCCAACTCCTCCCCTCCCCCTAATTTGCATTATATCGCAGGCAAAAAGGCCCTTTTCGCATGCGATATGTGTGTGTAATGACACACGTGATAAAGCTTTAGTAAATAACCCCCTTAGCCACCAGCCTTTGGAACTCAAGTCTACTGACTTTGTGCTTGGAGAAAGATGATTTTAAATTTAGGAAAGCTCTAAATACCTTTTTGTTCTTATTACAACCTTTCCCATCAGATTAAGTTAATTATATTTTTCTTTTCCTGCTCTTTTTGTGGGATTTCCTATTGTTAACTTTGATGGTTTTATTATACCATTTAACCACTGCTTTTAAGTTTGTTTATTTGCTTCTATATACCATTTTTATTTATTGTTTTTGTTTATCATATCGCTGTTGGATTTTATGCTATTTACTTTGTTTGTCTCATTTACTTTTATTTTACATCACATTGATTTGCCTTAGTAAAATTTGTGACTAATAAAGTACAAAATAAACTAAATGAAACTAAACTTATAGATGCACACATGTTCTCCACTGAAAGACTCACTTTTGTTTCCATTTTCACTACAGGATGAGACATGAATAGTTATAGAATTGTTACTTTGTCATGTTCTCTGATATCCATATACCTAGTGGTCTTCTGGCTGGAAAAACTATTAAAACACTGTCAAAATCACTCCCTTATGAAATAATGGGAGTTGAGCAGTTGTGGAATTGGGCCAGTCTAGAGTCACTTATGTCTATGACTGTAGTAAATATATTGTGATCTGAGAATTTCCAGGCGCAAATAAAGAGTGAAAATATATGAGTGACTAGGGAGAGGATGTACTAAGGTAACTGAAATTCATGCAAGGCATGATTTTACGCATAAACGTTTTATATCTGGACTCATATGCAAATAAACCTGGTAAAAATCTTATGTACAGAAGTTTAATATGGACAATTTTGCAAAAAAGATAAGTGCTCCATTTTGAAGTGCATTTTTTATGCAAGATACAGCCTATAAAGGCTGTTGCATGCATATTTTGCATTGCAAACATGGTTAATGAGCTGTTTTGCATGATTTTACATCACAGCAGTTCATTAACTTTTAATTTGCATGACATTTTGCAAGAGTGAACTTGTGTGCAGGGCCAAAATATTTTGCTTTGTGCTTAAAAAAGGAATCTTGCACAATTTAGGAACACAACTTGCAGTTTTTGTGTTCAAAGTGAAGTAGACTTTGTACAGAGGCCTCATGCTGTTTGTAGATATACTTGTGGATAGTATGGAGCATCAATGGACACTCATCTTACTGTATTTTTTGAACTGTAATGAATATTCTCTTTATTGTTTGAAAATGTTCTAAATACTAGCATTTTATGACAAATGTTTTTTTGGGACTTATCTCACTATTTGCTTTCCAGAAGCCATAAAGAATTTGGGTGAATCAAACTCACACATTTCAAAATCAATTCAAATTGATCTTTCATTCTTGCTACTTTTAAAGAAGCAGTGTTTCACATGTCCCTGGATATTAGCATAGCAATTCTGAGGATTCCCCTTTATATTAATCTAATTCCATGTTTCTAATTCAACCTTCCGGAGGGGATGAAGGCCACCACCTTCCCTCTCTTGAATGTTTCATCTCTTTTATGCAATTTTGTCTCTTTGTATATATTATATCCTTCTTTGTGTAATTCTTGCAATATCATGTTTAAAAAGCCCAAAATATCTATTTTATGATCTAATGTTTAGTAAAAAATACCTTTAAAACCATAGACCCAAAGTTATTTTTTATAGTAATTTTTTCTCTGTGTTTTACACATGGTAGAATATTGGTGTACTTAAAGGAAACAGTATGATACATGCTGACATACCCTTTCAAATACATTTCATCATATGTTCACAAATTGAAAAGCAGACAGTTAATTGACAGTTATTTATTCAGTGCTACCAAAAGGTCACTTCAATAAATTACATGATTTGCTTGAAAGGAAAAAATCTTGTCTACCGAAAAATATATCTTGTGATATTTAATTTGTTCACTGTACTAAACCTACACCCATTTATTGATTAATCAATCAGGGTAGTCTGTTTGCTGATTGTATCGCAGGCTCATACAAAGGAATGAGTTATCATGTATTCAGTTGCTTCTTGAAAAGTCATACAAAAATATTTACAACTTGAAAGTATGTTGCTGGTCAGAAAGTGAAGAATTTGAAACAGGGATTTGGTTGACTTACTTCACTATACAGTGATTGAAGGTTGACGATTAACCAGTGAATATCTTACAATAGTATTTTTATTGTGAAGAACTCATTTCTACTATAATGACACCTAGAATGTATATTGTATGCAAAAAAGACACAGACAGGAATATTTTCTAAATTGTCAGTATGACGTATCAGCGAGCCAAACTGCTGCTGGACTACTCAATCCTTTATACCAGAGCAACCTCAGAAATTAATTTTTTACAGCAAATACAGGGTAACATGGCTGCCATATTTCTTCACTGCATATTCTTCAACTTCATCTGGAATCTACTCATCCATCGTGTATTGTGTACACACATGGAAGAAATGTACAGGATATTCTGATGAAATTGGATTTTTTTCAAAAGACTATGTCTCAGTGTTTGGGACATCACGAAACCTGTTGTTCATGCTCAGTATGTCCAATAACTTTAGACACCTCATCAGTCTATATCCCTACAATATATTACATCATTCGGTTATGCTACAATACTTACTGCAATATTGTCCTTGCAATTTGGTATACATTGAGAAGACTTCCCACTGAATGGGAACCCATATTATGGTTTCCCATTGTCTTGAATGCAACCATAATTCACAGACTTGCACTACAGTGTGATTGATGTGCAGTATAGGAATTGGTGTGGAGGAGACTTTAATAAGAGATTACTTTGCATTGAATAATTGTGGATCTATCGCCTTAAATCCACAGTTTCTACAGGACTGAATTCAGAGTTGGAGATAGTGTGTTTTCTCTGATACTATTTCTATTATCCTTTGAGCATGATGGTTTTGACTGTTTTTCGAGTTCATGTTCAGAGATATAAATTTTTAGTTTTGATTTTTTTAGAGCCAACGATCACCTACACTGCATGCTGATGACATCACATTGTCCTGATTTAAACTGAGTTACTCTGATGACCAATGAGTGAGACTCCATCTTTCTTTGAGACTGACTGGTTCACTTCACAGATATGTCTAGCACATGATGCAGTCTTTTTTTTTTTAAACCAGCTGATGTCGGGCATGTGGGACTTTAATACAATTTTATTTGCTGTAAAAATTCTTTAAAAAATGTCATTACTGAGGTTATTCTGGGGTAAATGATTGAGTAGTCCAGCAGCAGTTTGTTTTACCATATGTGTCATGACTTGCTGATACTCCTCCATACTGAGAATTTAGAAGTTATTCTCATCTGCACCTTTCTGCAAAGTAATATCATTATTATTTGACATTGTCTATGCACCTTTTCTAGATTTGTATATTTTATAGTACATATTAAAAATAACATTTTCAACTCCAGCATTAGCTGCTTTAAACTGCTGTAATGCTGTCACATATATAATACAATATACTGAGGGTCATCATGGGTTGCCATCAACTCTCTGTTGTATTCTTCAGATTGTCAGCAGTTTTAACAGCCAGCACCATGGCTGATCAGAAATCATCTTGACTGAAATACTTCAACACAGATAGCTGGCATTGTAACATGGTGTTATATACTAGACTAGGGTACTTTATAAGAACATCTTTGCAATTTGGGAAAAAGGCTCCTATGGGAGACTGGAAAGAAAAAAATTCAGTCTGCACTGCAAATGCTGCTCTGGGGGATGAGTTGCATGAGTGACTTTAGGGGAAGGGGAGAGTCAGAATACTATCTCAGCTGCTGAAAAGTCCAACACAACAGAAAAGAGTCACTTCTGCCTGATAAACTTAGTGCAATGAGCATTCGGTACTTTGAGTCATGCCTCTGCTCTCTTGCATTGCCTTTCCTAACGAAATTGGAATTACAAATCCTCACATGCAATTAGTAAAACCAGAATTGAATCAACCTGGGTCAAGCAGGAACTTCACATCCATCCCCAACACACACACAAACATTCTTCTCTTGTGCTGACCACACATTTGCTTTACAGAAATTCATATAGGGATAGATTTTAAAAGCAGCGTGCGCGGCCTACATGTACGCCCTCAGGGACGCCGAGGGCTCGGATATTGTTGTGGTGGTTTTGGTTGGATAGATCTTCAAAGTCCTGTTGTAATTTCTCTATGTCATTGTTGCATCCATCGGTTGCAGACGGCTTCAATTGCTCTGCCTTACCTCTTTTTCTCCCCTTTCACTCTCTTTGGGCAAGATGGCTGCCTCCGGTGCCGAGTGCCTCAGCGTTTCCAAACCAGCATGGGTGTCCCCATTCGCCATGCTCACTCCCATGGCCTCCTAGGACACGAGCGCGCATATCTCCTATGCTCAAATGCACGTCATAGTGGGAACCTCGGGGTGGCCCCACCGTACAATGTCAGTACCTTCAAGTATATCTAGACTCCGTCTCCACTACCACTTTGAGTTAGCAAAGACTTCGCTTCACTACTCTGACTGCTCTAAGCTGCACGCTTAGACGCCGTTTTCAAGCTAAGGGCCTTGCTCCAGTAAAAGCTCTAGACACCCACTCCTTGGGAGGGTCTCTCGCTTCCAACTTCCTTCGGGGTTCCTCACTAAGGCAACCGCTCCTCGGGAGTCTTTCTCTCTATTCTACTTTCAGGATATTGGACCATTGGGTACTCTTTCCTCGATGGCCTATCTACTTTTATATCCTGCACCACGGACCTTCGGTCCCACCATTCTACCACCAGGAAGACGCCTTCATTCTGTGAGTACCTCTACGATCCGGCGCTCAACTCCACCCACCAACTGCGGCGTTACCCGCACTGTGGCCTATTGTGAACATCTGGGTGAGACTAATCTTCTGAGCCAGTGGTAACCCTTAAGACCACTGTACTTTTATCGTCACCAACCCACTTCTCGGGTGAAGCCAAGATGTGCAGAGGGTTCATTAATCAATGCAGCATGCATTTTTCATTACTGCCTACCCTCTTTCCCACTGAGGCTTCAAAGACCACCTACATCCTGTCGGTCCTTGAAGGACGAGCCCTGATCTGGGCTTCACTGCTATGGGAACATGAAGATCCTATCCTGAATGACCTACCAGGATTTCTACAACTTTTTAAGTCTGTGTTTGATGACCCGGCTCGCCAGACCATTGCTGGATCCACCTTGCTCAACCTTCAGCAAGGTAACAAGCCACTTACAGAGTTTGCTTTTGAATTTAAGACTCTAGCATCCAAACTACATTGGGACACTGGATGCTTACGTGCCATACTCATGGAGGGTCTCAACTCTAGCATAAAGGACGAATTAGTGGCTTGCGATTTGCCTGATTCCCTTGAGTCCCTGATGAAACTAGCAGGGAGAATTGACCACCGTATCCGCGATCGTACTCAAGAGGCTAAGAGTCCACGAAAGTCTACAGTGGGGGCTAACCATCCTAAACCTGTGCCTATTGCTTCCAGCTTACTGTCTGCACCCCTAGAGGAGGAGGAGCCTATGCAACTAGGCTGAAGCCACTTGACCTCTAAGGAGAGACGTTATCGCAAGCACGTGGGGGTTGTGCATGTACTGTGGCCAATCGAGTCATGCAGTCCAAACCTGTCCCATTTGTCCGGGAAACTGGTGGGCATGGGATCTGCAGGAGTACTTCTCCTGAGCCTCACCTCTCCTGCTCCTTCATTACCATTACCAGTATTTCTGCTTTGCAGAGGTCTTGAATTTCAGACTCTTGCTCTCATTGACTCTGGTGCTGAAGGTAATTTTATTCTGAATCGCTTGGTCCAACATCTGAGGATTCCTACCACACCAATAGCTAAGCTTCTGCTATTGTCATCCATCCATGGAGAACCATTTCCTGGAGAAGTTTCATTGACCTCCCAGGCCATTGGCATTGACCTGCGCACTGGAGCCCTACACTCAGAATCAATTTCCTTTCTAGTGTTGGAAAAAGCCATGTATCCGGTGGTGTTGGGCCTGCCATGGCTTCCAGATCATATGCCACAATTTAATTGGGCTACCTTGGAACTGTCCCGGTGGGGACCAGCCTGTCATGGTCAGTGTCTTGCTGAAGTTTCACCGCTCATCTGCATGCCTACCACTCCATCATTACCTGGCTTACCTCCACAATATGCCTCCTTTCAGGATGTTTTCTCTAACCAAGCAGCTGATGTTCTTCCGCCACACAGAGAGTTCGATTGTGCCATAAATTTGAAGCCAAATTCAGACCCTCCTAAAGGAAGAGTCTACCTTCTTTCTGTAGCTGAGACCAAAGCTATGTCTATCTACATACAAGAAAATCTACAAAAGGGATTTATCAAACCTTCCAAATCCCTGCTGGGGCAGGCTTCTTTTTGTAGGGAAAAAAGATGGCACCTTATGCCCCTGCATCGACTACAGGGGTCTGAATGAGATTACCATCAAGGACAAGTATCCCCTGCCCTTAATATCTGAACTGTTTGATAGACTCCAAGGGGCCAAAATATTCTCCAAATTGGACCTAAAAGAAGCTTACAACTTGGTGCGTATTCGAGAAGGAGATGAATGGAAGACTGCTTTTAACACCCGTGATGGACACTTTGAATACCTTGTCATGCCTTTCGGTTTAAGTAACGCACCTGCAGTCTTTCAAAATATGATGAACGACATCTTACGTGACTTACTGTATCAATGCATTGTAGTATATCTTGATAATATACTGATCTTTTCTCAGGATCTGCAAAGTCATCATGAGGATGTTAAAGTCCTAAGATACCTGTGTGAGTACCACCTTTACGCAAAGCTTGAGAAGTGCAAATTTCGCAAAGAAGCTGTACCCTTCCTGTTATATATTGTTTCGAAGAACGGTTTTCAAATGGACCCCAAGAAACTTGAGAGTATCCGGGACTGGCCTCAACCCACAGGCCTGAAGGCATTGCGTCACTTCTTGGGATTCACCAATTACTACCGATCCTTTATTAAAAACTACTCATCATTGGCAGTCTCCTCTAACTGCTATGACCAAGAAGGGAGCCAATCCTGTCAATTGGTCTCCTAAAGCCATCTCAGCCTTCATGATGCTCAAGGAGGCTCTTCAAAAGAAGCCGTGTCTCAGCCACCCTGACCCACACCATCCTTTCATCATGGAGGTTGACGCTTCCGACGTTGTTGTGGGGGCGGTTCTAAGTCAGTATAGCGAATCCAATGTGCTCCATCCTTGCTCCTTCTTTTCTAGGCGATTCTCGCCTCCTGAGAGAAACTATGGGATAGGAGACAAGGAGCTTCTCGCGATCAAACTGGCTTTTGAAGAGTGGCGTCCCTGGCTAGAAGGTGCACAACACCAAATATTAGTATTCACCGAATAATAGAAGGACTAGGGGGCATTCCATGAAGTTAGCAAGTAGCACATTTTAAGACTAATCGGAGAAAATTCTTTTTCACTCAACGCACAATAAAGCTCTGGAATTTGTTGCCAGAGGATGTTGTTAGTGCAGTTAGTGTAGCTGGGTTCAGAAAAGGTTTGGATAAGTTCTTGGAGGAGAAGTCCATTAACAGCTATTAATCAAGTTTACATAGGAAAATCCACTGCTATTAATTGCATCAGTAGCATGGGATCTTCTTAGTGTTTGGGTAATTGCCAGGTTCTTGTGGCCTGGTTTGGCCTCTGTTGGAAACAGAATGCTGGGCTTGATGGACACTTGGTCTGACCCAGCATGGCAATGTCTTATGTTCTTATGTTCTTATCACAAGAATCTAGAGTACCTTTGACATGCTCAATGACTCAACCACCATCAAGCAAGATGGTCTCTGTTTTTCAACAGGTTCAATTTCCTTCTGAAATACTGTCCAGGAGAGAACACCACCCAGGCTGATGCCCTATCATGCTCCTTCTCACCACAGGACATGCCAGATGAACCCCATCATATCATTGATCCCGCAAGAGTGGTCCTCGCAGCCACACACATGGTACCTGCCGGATAGACAGTGGCGGCTAGAGCTTTAAGGAAAAGACTGTTGAAATGGACACATGATTCCTGTCTGGGAGGCCATCCAGGACAGAGTCATACCTTAGCAATGTTGCAAAGATACTATTGGTGGCCAACCATGAAGAAGGATGTGCAAGCGTTCGTGGGTTCCTGCACTGTCTGTGCCAAGCAAAAGCCACCACCCAGGTGACCTTGGGGTTTATTACAGCCTCTACCATCACCGCATGAACCATGGACCCATACCGCTACCGATTTCGTAGTGGACCTGCCATCATCCTGTGGCAATAACACCATGTATCCATATGTGGGTTGAGGCCAGTCCAGGATACGGTCCCGGATATCGTCGACCATTTCTCTAAAATGGCTCACTTTGTAGCATTAGCAGGATTACCTTCTGCTACTGAGTTAGCTAACACTTCATTAAACACATCTTCCATCTTCATGGGATGCCCAAACATATCCTATCTGACAGAGGAGTGCAATTTACTGCAAAGTTTTGGAGAGCATTATGTCAAAAATTTGGCATCGCCTTGGATTTAACCTCTGCCTTCCATCCTCAGTCTAACAGTCAGACTGAGAGGATGAATAGGAAGCTGAAACAATTTCTGCAATCCTATGTTGGCTCTAGACAGAATGACTGGACTGAATTACTGCCTTGGGCAGAATTTGCCATCAATTCACATCCTGCTTCTTCAATGGGGTCTTCCCCTTTCCAACCTGTCTATGGGAGACAACCTTTACCTCCGCTGCCTATTCCATTCACATTAGCCTCTCCTGCTGCCCAGGCTACCGCAGCAGAATTATCCCAGCTTTGGAGATAGACGAAGGAGCTCCTTCTTAAAGCAGGACAAAAGGCAAAGAGGACCTATGATGCTCATCATTAAAAGGAACCCCATTTTCAGCCTGGACACAAGGTTTGGTTAAGCACAAAATACGTCCAACGCAAGCTCCCTCCTGCAAGATTTGCTCCTCGCTTTGTGGGACCTTTCTCTATCCTTCGGTGATTAGGAAATCTAACATACAGTTTCAAATTGCCTCCATCAATGAAGATACACAATGCATTTCATGTATCTCTACTAAAGCCAGTGATACTCTCCGAGTTCTCCAGGAAAGAGCCAGAGCCTACCAGCCTGGACACAGAAGATGAAATTGAATATGCCGTAGACAACATCCTTATTGTGTGTAAAAGAGGCAAGACATGGGAGTACCTCATCTCTTGGGAGAACTATGGCCCAGAGGAAAACTCCTGGGAACCACTGGCCAATATTACAGACAAGGAGATGGTATGCCAATTCCACCTGGCAAACCCACGCAAGCCCAGACCACCTGGAAGAGGTCTTGGAGGGGGCCCTTTGAAGGGGGGTACTGTTGCATCTGTCGGTCGCAGATGACTGCGACCGCTCTGCCTTACCTCTTTTTCTCCCCTTTCACTCTCTTTGGGCAAGATGGCTGCCTCTAATGCTGAGTGCCGAGGGCCTCGGCATTTCCAAACCAGCATGGGCATTCCCATCCACCATGTTCACTCCCGTGGCCTCCTAGGGTGTGAGCACGCACATCTCCTATGCTCCAATACACGTCATGGCGGGGATCTCGGGGGCGGCCCCACCGCATGACGTCAGTACCTCTGGGTATATCTAGCCTCCGCTACCACTTTGAGTTAGCAAACACTTTGCTTCGCTACTCTGACTGCTCTAAGCTGCATGCTTGGACGCTGCTTTCACACTAAGGGCGTCTCTCCAGTAAGAAGCTCTAGACACCCACTCCTCGGGGGTCTCTCGCTTCCAACTTCCTTTGGGGTTCCTCACTAACTAAGACAACTGCTCCTCGGGATTCTTTTTCTCTATTCTACTTTCAGGATATTGGACCATTGGGTACTCGCTCCTTGAGGGCCTATCTACTTTTATATCCTGCACCACGGACCTTCGGTCCCACCATTCTACCACCAGGAAGACGCCTTCATTCTGTGAGTACCTCTACGATCCGGAGCTCCAACTGCACCCACCAGCCATGGCATTACCCGCACTGCGGGCTCCCACCTATCATGAACATCTGGGTGAGACTATACTTCTGAACCTGTTGAATGTACTGGCACTAAAGGTGTGCATCCGTTTTCCACGTATTTGTAATCCGCAACTTATTTTTTGCTATCTGTTAAATACGTGGGGAGGCGAAACGCATCGCGACTCCCCACGTATTAAACAGATTTCTGTTTAATTCGGCCTAAATAAAAATTTAAAACCCCCACCCTCCTGACCCCCCCAAGACTTACCAAAACTCCCTGGTGGTCCAGCGGTGGGGTCCGGGAACTCACTCACACCCTCGGTGCTAGTTTCATCATGGCGCCGATAGCCTTTGTCACAGGGGCTACCGGTGCCATTGGTCAGCCCTTGTCACATGGCCATCGGCGCCATCTTGTGCTCCTACCATGTGACAGGGGCTGACCAATGGCACCGGTAGCCCCTGTGACAAAGTATGGGCAAAGGCTATCGGCGCCATTTTGAGTCCTGGCGTCGGACGGCAGGTCGCTCCGGGACCCCCGTTGGACCCACAGGGACTTTTGGCCAGCTTGGGGGGGCCTCCTGACCCCCACAAGACTTGCCAAAAGTCCAGCGGGGGTCCAGGAGCGACCTCCTTGCACGCTGGCCGTCCGATCCCAATACTCAAAATGGCGCCGATCGCCTTTGCCCTCACTATGACGGCGATCGGCGCCATTTTGAGTATTGGCGGGACGGCGATTTTGAGTCTCAAAATGGTGGAGATAGCCTTTGCCTATACTATGTCACAGGGGCTACCGGTGCCATTGGTCAGCCCCTGTCACATGGTAGGAGCACAAGATGGCGCTGATGGCCATGTGACAGGGGCTGACCAATGGCACCGGTAGCCCCTGTGACAAAGGCTATCGGCGCCATGATGAAACTAGCACTGAGGGTGTGAGTGAGTTCCCGGACCCCACCGCTGGACCACCAGGGAGTTTTGGTAAGTCTTGGGGGGGGTCAGGAGGGTGGGGGGTTGTAGTTAATTTAGTAGTAACATATTTACAGATCGACAACTTATTGAATTCTCCATACTTCCGCATGTAACAGAATTGACCTCCCACGAATACCTATCGCGTAAGCAACGAAAAAGTTTTGCCTGCACATCCATAACTGGCACTTCGTGGATCAGTGCCTTACCTTCCTGCTTTCACCATCCATCTACAGCAGTACAATAAAGACTCTATCCATTCTGTGTCTGCTATCTGTTTCAGCCTATTGCAGTGGTTCCGCACGGGGTGGAGCCCCATGTGGTGGAGTCATCTCCATTGTGACCAAGGGACCACAATGCCTCAAACACAACAGTCGTGAATCACCTGAAGGAGCAGTGCGGTGGCCAGCAACAACGAAGAGGTTTGTGACTCCAAATCATCCAGCTTCAGTTGAAAATTCGACATCTGCTGTGCCATAGATTGCAAATCTCTGCAGATAGCTGACATTGCATCAATGTTAAGATAAATCATGTCTTTCAGTTGTTTCAGTTACGACAGGACGAAATCCACCAACGCCATTGCTTTTGGTGTTGGCAGCTTCTCTGGTGATGGTGAATCTTACTTTGTTCATTTTGAGCCCAAGGATGCCATGAAGGCAGCCCCGATTTGCCCAGATCTGGGGGTAGTCATGCTAAAAGCGAGTAGAGATTTCTGACAACTTAAGTGTGACGGCAATGTGGGTTTTTCTAGATAATAGCTCTGAGATTGAGGTCTGAGATTTTGCGGAGCCATGAGATTAGGCAGCCTTGTTGGTCGCTGCTCAAGAGTGCCCCCATGCAAGCAACACTTTTAAAAAAAATCACCTCATATTGTGCAGTATGGAAGCCCTAGTAGTTTAAAAAAGTTCAGTACTTGATAACTCAATACACCATGAGCACTGTCTGGCACTTGGATCCCTAGATTTCTCTGGAACCATTTTTTCCTACTCTACCTTCCAAATGGATCTCTTAATGTTAGACCAGATGGAGAAACAGGGAAGCTTGAGAGAACCGGTGACCTGCTTAGACCTTTCCCATGATGGTTCCTTTATCTCCAATTCTAGCTGGGGAGAATTGAACTGCACAGCTCAATCCACATTTGTGATTCTGGCCCCAGGGGCTTGAAAAGGACATCATAGTCACAGAAAGTAGTTTGCCTCTGATAGTTCTCCCTCTGTAGGAGCAATCCAAATGCCAAAGTAGATTCCTCCTTTTTTGATGATGAGGAAAAAACAAGGGAGTAATAATGCAACAATTATCTTTTGTTATTGTTTGTAAGGTTTTGGGTGGACCCTTGGACACTGGAGCAGCTGACCACGCCCACGGGGGGAAGTCCCATGAGTGGGCACAGGTCAGGCTCAGCTTTGGGACACACAACACAAAGTTATTTCTTTTATTAGACAGAGTTGAGAAGCCACCAGAGGTGGCAGTATTGAGTAGAGATGAAGCCCGGCTGGGCTAGGGTTCCTCAGGATACTGGAACAGCGGTTCCCTCTATGGCTGTGCTGTAGTGGAGAAAACAGATTGTGAGTAGGGATGTGAATCGTGTGCCCGATCTTCTTAGCGATCGGTTCGGTAGAGGGAGAAAAAAATCTGATCGGTGGTGATGTGAATCAGAATCGGTTCCGATTCACATCATTGTTTTTTTTTTTTTAGTGAGGCCCAACCCTTTAAAATTGACCCCTTACCTTCCCCCACCCTCCTGAACCCCCCCAAAACCTTTTACGATTACCTGGTGGTCCAGTGGGGGCGCGGGAACCGATGGCCCGATAAAAAAAAACAAAACACCCAACCCTTTAAAAATGACCTCTTAGCTTCCCCCATCCTCCCGAGCCCCCCAAAACATTTTAAAATTACCTGGTTGTCTAGTGGTGGTCCTGGGAGCGATCTCCTGTTCTTGGGCCATCGGCTACCACTCATAAAGATGGCACCGATGGCCCTTTGCCCTTAGCATGTGACAGGGTATCCATGCCATTGGCCGGCTCCTGTCACATGGCAGGAGCACTGGATGGCTGGTGCCATCTTTAAAGATGGAGGTGGCCATCTTTACGATGGCGGTGGCCATCTTTAAAGATGGCGCCGGCCAGCCAGTGCTCCTACCATGTGACAGGGGCCGGCCAATGGCACAGATACTCTATCATATGGTAAGGGCAAAGGGCCATCGGCGCCATCTTTATGAGTGGCAGCCGATGGCCTGAGAACTGGATATCGCTCCCGGGATCACCACTAGACCACCAGGTAATTTTAAAATGTTTTGGGGGGATTGGGAGGGTGGGAGAAGCTAAGGGGTCATTTTTAAAGGGTCGGGTGGTTTTTTTTTTTTTTATCGGGCCATCGGCGCCATTTTTGAGTGGCAGCCAAAATGGCGCCGATGGACCGAGAGCGGGAGATCGGTCCCCGCACCCCCACTGGACCACCAGGTACTCGTAAAAAGTTTTGGGGAGGTTCAGGAGGGTGGGGGAAGGTAAGGGATTAGTTTTATAGGGTCGGGGTGGGTTTAGGGGTTGTTTTGGTCTGCCGGTTTTCCCCGCCCTCCCCCCTCCCCCGATTTACGATTTTTCATGATAAATTGGGGGAATTTCTATTGTATCGCAACTCTTAATGATTTTTGACGATTTAAAAAATATCTGACGATTTTTTTAAATCATCAAAAAACGATTCACATCCCTATTAGTGAGTACAGTGGAGTATACATAGAGTTCTGGTATAGAGCCTCGTTGGTAAAGTTACTTACACAGCGGTTTCTCCCGGAAGGTGACACAGAAGCTAGAATAGAGGCAGGCCCTCGAGAGCGAGTACCTGGTTCCAGTGAACAGCTCTGAGGAAATAAAGTTGGTAACTCACTGATGTAGGCAGCGGTTTCTTCCAAGCAGAAGAGATAGGTTCAGGCAGTGAGTCAGGGAACATGGGCCCTCGAGGAGTGAGTACCGATTCCTGATAGTGACCTGAAAGAAATGAGAGAGGCCCCCGAGGAGCAGGTACCCCGTTAGGATAAAGTCCAAAAGTTAGAGAGGCAGCGTAGCTAGGTACAGAGAGCGAATCCCATCTGTAAGGATTCCTTTCTAACTCGATTAGCTAGCAAAAAGTGTAGGCTTTTGTATCCAGGATGCATGACGTCATCACAGGGGGACACCCCTGAGGTTCGCGCCAAAGAGAATAAGAAGCAGGGCCTTGCAGTGCGCACACCCTATGGTACCTGGACAACATGGCAGGATGCAGCGCCTAAGCTGGATTGGGGATGCCGGAGAGGACGGCAGGCAGACGCCGCAGTAGCCAGACGTCCATCAACCACGGGAGGAGTCGCAAAAAAGTTAAGGTGGATGGAGTGGAGATGTCGGGCAGCGACAGTTGTAACATCTTTAGAGGGTTAATTAGTTGCTAGGCTTCATGAATCGGTGGTTGATTTGTCTGGGTCTGTTTATTTAATATGGGTAAATCATAGAAAAGATAGGGTTTAGTAGTTTCTTTACCCATGAGAGAGGGGAGAGTGACAATAACTAGGCCTGAGAATTTAGTTTTAACATTTAATTATGATAATCTATTGCATTGATTGTTTTTTTTATAATCATGTATAACGATGTATACATTTTTTATTAAATTTATGTATAGTATGTATTAATTTCTAATATGATATAATTGATTATGTGTTATTTTTATTATGTATTTTACTCCTATTATAACATGAATCGAGCATAGACTGAAGATTGTAAAAAGGTAAGATCCAATCAAAAATAGAATAGAAAAGGAATCCAGCAAAGACAGTGAAGCACAATTCATTATTAAGATAATCATTGATCCGATTGAAACTGAAGATTGTGATAAATATTAGAGATGTGAATCGTTTTCCATATCGTCTTAACGATAGAAATCGTGTGGCAGGAGAAGAAAATCGTGTTTGGCACGATTATTTCGTTGAAAAATCGTTAAAAATCGTTTTTTCCGATTAGTGCGCACTAACTCCCCGTTAGTGCGCACTAACTCGAGTTAGTGCGCACTAACTCGAGTTAGTGCGCACTAACTCGAGTTAGTGCGCACTAACTCAAAATGATACAAATAGACACTTTCCAGGTCACTGAAGGTCAGTTAGGAATGAATATGTGTTCCTATTGGCTGGCAGCCCTCTTATCTATTGATGTTACCAAGGTTACCACTGAGGTGATGGTTGGGGGGATGGGAAATGGAACTGGAAACTCATGAACACCAACAGAAAATGAAACAAAGTGTTCACACTTCCCAGGTCAGTAAAGGTCACTTAGGAATGAATATGTATTCCTATTGGCTGGCTGTGCTCTTATCTATTGATGTTACCAAGGTTACCACTGAGGTAATGGTTGGGGGGATGTGAAATGGAAACAGTTGGAAGCTTGACATGTGATGATCAGCACTCACATGACTAGAACTTCTTTGTTTATTATTTTTGTTAGCAGACACGTGCATGTTGAATTTGCCAATCACTGTGCATTTTAGAAAGGTGGTCCTGGCTGGAACTGTACACAGTTCAAATATATGTAATTGATTGTTGGTAAGTGTATTTTTTAAGTAGCCACACTGGCACAAGTATGTTTACTTTTCCTCCTACTTAACTCACTAGCTCAGCTTTGTAAGAAGGGCTTCTCTGCTTGAGTGAGGGTCAGACAGCTCCCCCCTGTCTGTGAAGCCAGCCTCTCACTAGTAATGCAGGGAGGGAGCTGTCTCAGACTTCACCATCCTCCCCCCCCCCCCTCACCCACACACCATTCACTAGCTGGGACATGGGGGAAGTCAGGACGGTCAGGCAGCTCCCCCCTGTCTGTGAAGCCAGCCTCTCACTAGTAATGCAGGGAGGGAGCTGTCTCAGACTTCACCATCCTCCCCCCCCCTCACCCACACACCATTCACTAGCTGGGACATGGGGGAAGTCAGGAGTGAGGGTCAGGCAGCTCCCCCCTGTCTGTGAAGCCAGCCTCTCACTAGTAATGCAGGGAGGGAGCTGTCTCAGACTTCACCATCCCCCCCCCCCCCCCCTCACCCACACACCATTCACTAGCTGGGACATGGGGGAAGTCAGGAGTGAGGGTCAGGCAGCTCCCCCCTGTCTGTGAAGCCAGCCTCTCACTAGTAATGCAGGGAGGGAGCTGTCTCAGACTTCACCATCCTCCCCCCCCCCTCACCCACACACCATTCACTAGCTGGGACATGGGGGAAGTCAGGAGTGAGGGTCAGGCAGCTCCCCCCTGTCTGTGAAGCCAGCCTCTCACTAGTAATGCAGGGAGGGAGCTGTCTCAGACTTCACCATCCTCCCCCCCCCCTCACCCACACACCATTCACTAGCTGGAACATGGGGGAAGTCAGGAGTGAGGGTCAGGAAGCTCCCCCCTGTCTGTGAAGCCAGCCTCTCACTAGTAATGCAGGGAGGGAGCTGTCTCAGACTTCACCATCCTCCTCCCCCACCCCCTCACCCACACACCATTCACTAGCTGGGACATGGGGGAAGTCAGGAGTGAGGGTCAGGCAGCTCCCCCCTGTCTGTGAAGCCAGCCTCTCACTAGTAATGCAGGGAGGGAGCTGTCTCAGACTTCACCATCCTCCCCCCCCCCTCACCCACACACCATTCACTAGCTGGGACATGGGGGAAGTCAGGAGTGAGGGTCAGGCAGCTCCCCCCTGTCTGTGAAGCCAGCCTCTCACTAGTAATGCAGGGAGGGAGCTGTCTCAGACTTCACCATCCTCCCCCCCCCTCACCCACACACCATTCACTAGCTGGGACATGGGGGAAGTCAGGAGTGAGGGTCAGGCAGCTCCCCCCTGTCTGTGAAGCCAGCCTCTCACTAGTAATGCAGGGAGGGAGCTGTCTCAGACTTCACCATCCTCCCCCCCCCCCCTCACCCACACACCATTCACTAGCTGGGACATGGGGGAAGTCAGGAGTGAGGGTCAGGCAGCTCCCACCTGTCTGTGAAGCCAGCCTCTCAGTAGTAATGTAGGGAGGGAGCTGTCTCAGACTTCACCATCCTCCCCCCCCCCCTCACCCACACACCATTCACTAGCTGGGACATGGGGGAAGTCAGGAGTGAGAGTCAGGCAGCTCCCCCCTGTCTGTGAAGCCAGCCTCTCACTAGTAATGCAGGGAGGGAGCTGTCTCAGACTTCACCATCCTCCCCCCCCCCCTCACCCACACACCATTCACTAGCTGGGACATGGGGGAAGTCAGGAGTGAGGGTCAGGCAGCTCCCCCCTGTCTGTGAAGCCAGCCTCTCACTAGTAATGCAGGGAGGGAGCTGTCTCAGACTGGTATCAGGGTTAGGGCACTGTGTGCAGGAAGATCACAACACTCCTGGTATTAATAGGGATAGGGCACTGTAAGAGATGACTGTAGTAGATTGAATAAAGATCTGATGTTTCAGCTCTCCTCACACCAAACAAAAACAACACACAAGCAGAGAAGCCCTTCTTACAAAGCTGAGCTAGTGAGTTAAGTAGGAGGAAAAGTAAACATACTTGTGCCAGTGTGGCTACTTAAAAAATACACTTACCAACAATCAATTACATATATTTGAACTGTGTACAGTTCCAGCCAGGACCACCTTTCTAAAATGCACAGTGATTGGCAAATTCAACATGCACTAGCATTTCAGGTGCCTGCTAACAAAAATAATAAACAAACAAGTTCTAGTCACGTGAGTGCTGATCATTACATTACTTTTTTTGTCAAGCTTCCAACTGTTTCCATTTCACATCCCCCCCAACCATTACCTCAGTGTTAGCCTTGGTAACATCAATAGATAAGAGCACAGCCAGCCAATAGGAATACATACATACATATTCATTCCTAAGTGACCTTTACTGACCTGGGAAGTGTGAATACTTTGTTTCATTTTCTGTTGGTGTTCATTAGTTTCCAGTTCCATTTCCCATCCCCCCAACCATCACCTCAGTGGTAACCTTGGTAACATCAATAGATAAGAGGGCAGCCAGCCAATAGGAACACATATTCATTCCTAACTGACCTTCAGTGACCTGGAAAGTGTTTATTTGTATCATTTTCAGTTAGTACGCACTAAATCGAGTTAGTGCGCACTAACGGGGAGTTAGTGCGCACTAACTCCCGTTAGTGCGCACTAACACGATTTAACGATTTTTAACGATAAATCGTTAGAATTTCTATTGTATCGTGTTCTATAACGATTTAAGACGATATTAACATTATCGGACGATAATTTTAATCGTTGAAAAACGATTCACATCCCTAATAAATATAAACCCCCATCACAGAAAGATGAATAAATACAAGCGTACACTGATGTTACTATTATTACTATTCCCCTATTAACTAAAAACTGTTTTAGAATGGATGATGTCTTACTTGGGGATAACGTAGTAAGGTTTGAAATACTTTCCAAACATAATTATGCATGTAAAAATGGTAAATTATGTGCATGATTGTGTTTGCAAAAGTTTGCGCTCACAAATTGCTGTGTTTACACACAGAATTTTGTGTTTGCGAAGCCATTTTCCAAATTTATGCTAAATTCCTAGTAAGCTGAAAAATTATGCAAATAAACTCATTGGAAATTCTGCTCTTGCAAAATAACATGCAGAAAATAAAGCAAATTTGTAAATTGTCACAAAAGTTAACTATGCCTCATAGAAGTGAAATTATTTTTTTATTTGTGAAAATGTCTACAATTTTGCAGACATTTTCCCAAAACTTACAAGTGAAGCCATTTCCATATTATTTAAATGAGCCAGATACCAAGAAAACTGTATGGCACAAGCTCATTTCAGCCAAAATCTTCATTTGTTTAGTACATGAACCCCTTGATTTGATGACTTTTAGAAATTATTTTCATATTGATCAGAGATTATAATAAATTTCAATTGTTTCTCTTGGCATTATAGGTTTATTGTAGTTCCTTCTCCTCTTGTAGTTTACTAGTCATCTTTTTTTTTTTTATTATAGCTTCCCTGTTATGTTGATATCTTGGGGTTTAAATGGGGAAATGTTTGTTGACATTTCCTATTGTACATTGTTAAATAGTGGATCATGTATTTGTATCAATTTCATTAAAAATATTATGAAAACTATTGTTTATCTATGTTTCAATTTAACAGTATAGACAAGGCCCCTAGTTTTCTGCAGCAATGTAAAGATTCTGCAGCAAAGTTATAAAAGTATGCATCAACACTTTTTCTTTGCTCAAGGAGAGAAACCCCAATGCCACACTCATTGCCTCGCTCTATCAAGCACCTAGGAAGGCAGTACATACTAATCTGAGGTTTTAAAGAAGCTTTGAGCTGTGAAAAACAAGAGTTCTGTCCAGCTATTATCCAGTAAAAATCCAAAAAATCACAATTAAGTGGATAATTTTGTAATGGCTATGCTGGTGTAAAATCTGCAGGTATTTTTTTACCCAAATATTTTATATCAGTTTTCAAAGAGATAGAACACATGTACTTTCTGTTTGAAAATTATCTCACCATTATTACCCATATTTAAACGTATCATGTGTGTACATGAATATTTCAGGGAAAAATATGTGCATATTTTTGAAAATACAGAAGTATTTACATAGTTCTAAGCAGCACCTCAATCTTGCCCAGAAGAACTCTTCAAACTGCAGGTAAAAGTATAAGCATACTACAGAGCTTTTATACATATTTTTACACACATATTAGAAATGCCATTATATACAAGTTCATTTCTGCAGCTACAGCATTGTTTTATCTACTGATTGAAGTAAATTAGAATATTTTCTTATGTCAAAATCAAGATGATACCTTTGAAATTACTACTATGAGCCCAATTTTCAAAAGATCTAAGCTCCAAACTTTAAGTATTATTTGATGATCTTCAGGTGGCCAAACACAAACAGGTGGATAATGTGATGGCAAAATACATAAAGATGCATCACTGTGTAGGGAAAGAAGTGATCAGTAGGGATGTGCATTTGGAGGAAACAAAATAAGAAATGAGACAAAATTTCCTATTGAAAACAAAAATCTGATATTTCAGGCCCAGACCTCGGCCCAAAGCTGGGGCCTTGCCTAGACAATAGACCAAGGCCCAAAGAAGGTGCCTCAGCCTATGCCTGAGCATGACACAGGGGCTGGAGCTTGGGCATAGGCCCAAGGCTGTGACCTTGCCAAGGCATAGGCTGCAACCCGACGCAGGAGCCAAGACATAGACCTGAGTATGATGCCAAAGTCTTGGCCAAGGCCCAGGCCCAATGCTGGAGCCTCAACTGAGACCCCAAAAATTGTACAAACTTACTTGCTCCGTCAGGCTTCCAGGGCCGTGGTCCATGCCCTTGCCTGATGCTTGGGCCTCAGCTTAGACCAAGGCCTGGGAGCAGGCCCAACACCAAGGCCCGGTCTTGAGAGCAGATCCTGATGTTGGGGCATAACATGTAGGCTGAGTCCCAATGCCTGGGCCTCAGCATAGCGCAGTGTCAAATCTCATTCCCGATGTTACAGTCTGGTCTGGAGACCAGGTCCCAATGCCAGTGCCTTGGCCTGGACCCAGGCCTAATGTCTGGGCCTGACCCAGAGACCAAGACCTGATGTCTGGGCCTCAGCCAAAAACTAATGCCATGGCCCAGTCTAGGCTGATTCTGCTGTTATAGATCAAAATGGTGCCCTCCATTGGGGAGAATGTGCTGAAGTTCAATAACTCCAGTTCCTCCCAAGTGAATGGCATCATTTCATGTAGGAAGAAAGAAGACTGAAGACCTTTGAGGCCTTGGGGCCGGGCCTGGGCCTGATCCTGGGCCAAGACCCCAGCATCAGGCTTGGGTCTTGTCTGAAGCCCCAGCATCAGGACTTGGTCTCTGGACTGGGCCGCAGCATTGAGCCTGAGCCCAGGCCCAGGCCCTGCTCTCCGGGTCAGGCTGCTCTCCGGGTCAGGCCCCAGCATTGGTCCTGGGCTCGAGCCCTGGTCTAGACTGAGGCACATGTGTCAGGTCTAGGCCTCAAAGCCTGGGCCTTACTTAGGGCCTAGGCCATTGTCATGGTGACCTACAAAGGGCTAGGCCTAAGAAAGGCCAAGACTTTGGCCAGAGCCTAGGCATTAGGACCAGGCCTCAAAGGCTGGTTCCAATGCCTAGTACCAGGCTGAAGCCTTGCTTTAGTCCTAGGTCTCAGCATCAGATCCCCCTGGACCGGGTATGTTGGGGTCAGGGAAGATCCTGGCTCCAGCATTTTTTCAGGTGGGAGGGAAATGTAGGGGGCATGGGAGGCCTCTGCCATTTATTTTATTTTATTTTTATGTTTATTTTAGTTTTTTAACTAAACAAATTTGATAACCTCACTCTTCCTTTCCAAATCATTTAAATATATATTGAAAAGCACCGGTCCAAGTACAGATCCCTGAGGCAATATATATTTAAATGATTTGGAAAGGAATACGACGAGTGAGGTTATCAAATTTGAGGATGATACAAAATTATTCAGAGTAGTTAAATCACAAGCGGATTGTAAGACATTACAGGAGGATTTTGCAAGACTGGAAGATTGGGCATCCAAACGGCAGATGAAATTTAATGTGGATAAGTGCAAGGTGTTGCATATAGGGAAATATAACCCTTGCTGTAGTTACACGATGTTAGGTACCATATTAGGAGCTACCACCCAGGAAAAATATCTAGGCATCATAGTGGATAATACTTTAAAATTGTCGGCTCAGTGTGCTGCAACAGTCAAAAAAGCAAACAGAATGTTAGGAATTATTAGGAAGGGAATGGTTAATAAAACGGAAAATGTCATAATGTCTCTGTATCGCTCCATGGTGAAACCGCACCTTGAATACTGTGTACAATTGTGGTCGCCGCATCTCAAAAAATATATAGTGCAATGGAGAAGGTACAGAGAAGGGCAACCAAAATAATAGAGGGGATGCAACAGCTCTCTTATGAGGAAAGGCTGAAGAGGTTAGGGCTGTTCAGCTTGGAGAAGAGACGGCTGAAGGGGATATGATAGAGGTCTTTAAGATCATGAGAGATCTTGAACGAGTAGATGTGAATCGGTTATTTACACTTTCGGATAATAGAAGGACTAGGGGGCATTCCATGAAGTTAGCAAGTAGCACATTTAAGACTAATCAGAGAAAATTCTTTTTCAATCAACGCACAATTAAGCTCTGGAATTTGTTGCCAGAGGATATGGTTAGTGCAGTTAGTGTAGCTGGGTTCAAAAAAGGTTTGGATAAGTTCTTGGAGGAGAAGTCCATTAACTGCTATTAATCAAGTTTACTTAGGGAATAACCACAGCTATTAATTGCATCAGTAGCATGGGATCTTCTTGGTGTTTGGGTAATTGCCAGGTTCTTGTGGCCTGATTTGGCCTCTGTTGGAAACAGGATGCTGGACTTGATGGACCCTTTGGCTGACCCAGCATGGCAATTTCTTATGTTTTTGTGTACTTATGTTTAAAAAAAAAGATTTGGTAAGGAAAGAAGGAAGAAACTTAAAACAAGTTGGGCTGGGCTCTTGCTTGTTGTTAAAGTGTCACCGAGTGAGAACAGACAGTTTAATTTAATCTGTTCACTGTTACAGAGATATTGTATCATTTAACAGGCAGGAGTATAAGCATATGTGTCTCTGTGCACTTGCAGCACTTACTGCATTCTGACCAGCGACCACTGCCTGGATAGAAAACCAGCCTTTCTTTTTGCTCTTTCTCTGAATTTCTGTGTTTGAAAAAGGAGTCCGTACAATCTGACAACAGTATTTCTGTGACTCTTTTTCGACAGCTTGTGTTTCTTATACTTACTAGTGGAAGTCTACATAGTAAATGTCAGCAAGCACATTTTGTGTAGCATGCTTTATAACAAAAGTGACTGTGTGCTAGCTATCTGTTCTGCTCTCTGTGTGTCTCCACTACTGGTGCACACAGTATTATAGTGCATTACATTGTAAAATTAAAACCCCTAGATAGTTGGAGAAAGTACTGATTCGTATTAATTATACAAGGGATTATCAGACTGAAAGGATAATGATCTTTTAGTATCTCAGGAAGGTTTGGAGAGTCTACTTACTAGTGTGCCAACCTCTAGTAAACCAGCTGCAAAGGGCAGAAAGTGATACTGCTGAGATAAAGAGCACTCCACAGGAATAGCAGGTACTTGGGGCCATGAAAGATGCCCCTGACCTTATCCCTCCCAGTGATGCCACAAGACATCAGAAGGGTGGAGGCACTTTAGAGTTAGGGAGGACCAACATTTTTCAGAATGCTTTTACTCATGAGAAGAAAGATACCGGTCCATCCTATAAACAGTCACATGCAGCATCATTTCGAAAAAAAGAATACCCATTGTAATTTAGTTTTCTTTTAATATTATCCTTGAATCTGTAGTAGTGAGGTAAGGTTGCTTAACAGCTTGTTTAAATGAAAACTCCCAAGAACACACTGTTTTGATGTATCCATATTCATGCAATGTTAAATACTAAAATGCTTTGAATGACTATATATTACGTGGTGCTTAATTTTAAATCCTATCCCTTTACCTACTTCCTTTCAGACACTTAAATGCACTAGTGTTCTTAGACCTAATTATTTCCAGAAGGCAAAAGGATTTTTATATCTTGTTAAGATGATTATTATTGGTCTGCCTGCTCAGTGTGTTTGTATTAATGCAAAAATTGCCTGAAGCAGTCTTTAAAAATGCTGCTTATTTCAACAGAGGAAACTTTTTAATTTTGACCACATTTTCAGCTCTTTCTCTTCACTCAGTTATTAAAGTAACAATAGAGATTATTTTGATGAAAACTATTTTAAGTAAAGTCTGCATCCAGTTTGTGGTCACAAAATTCCAAGAAAATGGAGAGTCTTGGTGATAAGTATGATTATGGCTAATCTTGCTCAATATTCAGTTCCCTAAATAAGAGATTTGCTAATCCAGTAATTCATTGCATGGCCTGCCTACTATATTTGAACAGAGGACATGATAACAAATGAGAGTGGAATTAAATACTCTCAAATATTTCTGTTTCCATTGTCAGTTGGAGGATGGAAGCTTGGAATTTCAGAAGGGGTTTCTGTTGCCATTATTGGTCTGGATGACAAAAAGGAGGGAAATCTTTGGTGGTGGAGGAGGGGGTTGTTTTAACATCAGGGAATTCAGGACATTTTCGGTAGGGTACCATGTGCTAAACCTAGCCTGCTAAATTTTACATACACCTACCTTATTTAAGATAAGTACACTCACAATTTATCCTGCTAGGTTATGCCTATTATTCTAAATCTAGCTGACTAAATTTGGTTGACTATCTGGACCACTCAGCAGCTTACAAAATTTGCTTCATAATACATATTTCCCTAAGCCTCCTCCCATTGAAGCCTAACTTTCAGAATAGATCAACTCTCAGCTATCACCTCACTCCATTGGTTATGTCTGTTCGAGCAGAGGGCTCTCAAATGGAATTTCAATGCATGTTATCAGCAAGGCCTTGGCTCCACCTGAGGTCCATTCACTAAATGGATTAAGCAAGCACGTTGAATCCACTGATTTAGGGTAAGTTATAGTGACTGATTAATCATCTACATACAATACCCAATTGAGGTATTTGGACTAACTTGTTTCAGTCCTAGCAAACATAACAAGTCCAGAAAAAATTTACTTTTAATATAAACTAGCAGTACTTAACATCTTTGTTTTAATATTAGCTTTTAAATTCAAGCAACTGAATCCTTCTTTTCCTTTTAGAAAATATAGAATTGCCATATGATTAAAAATAGTAAAAGGGAAGATTTAAGAAGCTTTACCTCTCCTCACAGTTGCTCAGCTCTCAGTAGCTCACTGAGATTGCATTACACTCTGCTCTCTCTGAATCTTAATCTTAAGAAGTCTCTCTCTATTAGAGTGGGAAATTCTTTGTGAAGCCGAACAATGCTGAAATGAATGAAATTGTACCGTAGTAAGGACAACAAATCTTCATATTAAAAAACGAATAAAAAAGAGACCAGTATGGTTTTCTAAAGAGGTGGCTTAAAAAAGGTACAGTAATAAGATTAGTATTCAAAAAGTACAAAGGACCTCAGAAAAAGGAACTCAAGAAAGAATGGCTGGTAAAGCTGAAAGAAGCAGGGAAAGCATTCAGGTGAGAAAAAGTCAAAGCATATGAAAAGATAGCTCAGAGGATAAGACAAAATAAAAATAATTATTCAGGTATTGTATGAAAGCAAAATGAGGACTGAGAAGGTTAGCCTCAGCCTTGGGGTTCACTAGCTGCCATTTTTTAAATTTGGAGCTGCAGGGCAGGGAAATTTAAGGATTAATTCTGCCTCTAGAAAACATGCCAATGGTGTAAGAATGGGTTGGGTTATGGGGAAGTCAGAGGAGTCCTAGGTGCTGGAGGGGCCTTTGATTTGGGCAGGGAAGGAGAGAATTTCCTTTCATTTTGGGTTTTTCTGTTCAAAACATCTGCAGCAGAGTAAATATCCATGAAGGAGTAGACAAAATCAGGAGTAATCTAAGAAAACTCAAGGAATGGTCAAGTGCTTCAAATGCAAAACTGTAGAGTTATGCATTTAATCCAAGAGGCCATTACGCAGTAGCATGAAATACTCTATGCGCCAACTAGGAGATACATCTCAGGGTGATTGTGTCTGATGATGACAGTATGACAAGGACTCATCAGAGAAAGAGGAATACTAGGGTGCATAAGAAGAATAGCAAGCCAAAAAAAAGGAATTGCTAATGCCCCTGTATAGGTCATTATTGAGAATTCACAGAGAAGTTGATAATGAGCCATTAAGCAGCTTGATAAGTTAGCTGGATACATTTAACTAACTTAGGTCTGGATTCATCATTCTTTGCAGAATGATGAAAACGGGGGGCGGGGGGCAGGCCTGCGAAAGCCTGCAGCCTTCTTACCATGGCGGTGTGCCGGCTGCCGGCTTTCGCACCGAATAGCGCCACCGTGAAAGGCGGTGCTATTCGGTGCACTACTGCCGATGATATTGTTAGTAACATTATCGCCGGCAGCGAAGCCACCGCCAACTCTGCCCCCTCCCTGCCCTGACTCCTCCCCTCCCCCTAATTTGCATTATATCGCATGCAGCAGTGCCACTGAATATACCCAGCTATTTTAAAGTTAGCCTGATACATATATCAGCTAACTTTAGGTCAACCCTACAGCATAACTAGACAGCTGGATAAGTTAACTCCGAATAATAGTGATAACCAATTACCTTATCTGGCTAACTGCGCTCCTCCCCATAATACCTAGTGCCTTCCTGAGGAACACCCCCAACTTATCCAGATAAGTTATAGCCAGATAAGTCAATAAATATTGTGGTTAAGCCATTTAGATGGACAACATTTGAGATATCCATATAAATGGCTTTTAAATATCAGCATCCTTGAGAGCAATATTCAAAAGAGCCTCTAATGGCTAACTTATCTAGCTAAGGTTAGCTAGATAAATTAACCTGGATATACATAAGAGCATAAGATATGTCATATTGGGTCAGACCAAGGGTCCATCAAGCCCATCATCCTATTTCCAATAGTGGCCAATCCAAGTCACACAAGTACCTGGCAAGTACCCAAACATTAAATAGATCTCAAGTTACTATTGCTTATTAATTAATAGCAGTCTATGGATTTTTCCACTAGGAATGTATCAAAAACCTTTGTAAACTCAGTTATACTAACTGCCATAACCACATCCTCTGGCAATGAATTCAGGAGCTTAACCATGAGCTAAGTGAAAAATAATTTCTTCAATTTGTTTTAAATGAGCTACTTGCTAACTTCATAGAGTGCCCCCTAGTCCTTCTATTATCTGAGAGAGTAAATAACCAATTTATATTAACCTGGTCATTTTTGGTTTGTTTCATTTTTACAAACTGAAAATGGCCTCATTTGTCCCATTTTGCTCATTCATTTTAAACAAATGCATATCCATAATCCCCGTAAACAATTACAAGCCAGATAAACTTGGTTGTTTCTACTTACGTCTAGAAGTAAGCAACAGTGATGGACTTTCCTAGTAGGATATGCTGTTTCTTTCAAGTGACCCAAACTGGCTACTGTTGGAGATAGAATTCTTGGCTTGATGGACCATTAGTTTGGTTCAGCATGGAAACTCTTATGTTCTTATAAAGAACTATAGTCTTCTGGGAAATCCAAATATGGTCTGCTTACTGGTTTTCCAAGCACTTGATACAGATATACCCATCCAAGAACCCATTGGGAAACAAGAGGCACACAGATTGGCTGGAGCTCCTAAACCAATCCCAGGCACAAACTTCCTGTTGAAACAAGAACAGTCTTGCAAACTTTCTTTTGTTTCCTTTATTCCTGTGATAATCCTTCAATCCAAACCCAGGTGTAGCTCCAGGTCCAAGTATGCACCATTAATACAGTCTCAGAACTTGATCCAGATCTGAATCTTGCAAACTCCCAGAAAGGCACCATCTATTGAGCTGTTTTGGGAAATGTGTTTTGGATAATCACCTTATTCAATACAATTTTTTCCATCACAATGGTGAAAAGTTGCTTTTGAATAAGATCCATCTCCTTGTTCATTGATGAAGTCTCAATTGTTGTCTATGTATAATGCCAGCTGGAAATGTGGGATGGCACCTCTTACAATGTGAATCAATGTTTTCCTTAAACTTTCATACCTGAACATTTTTTTTAAATAAGCAGTCTTTAAAAATAGTAAAATATTTTACAATGGTTAATTCCTGGTTTGACTAAAAATACAAATTTAAATTAATTATAGTCTTGTGCCTGAAATGAAGATTATAAAATAAAAAAATAAATAATAAATGACATCTGGTGTGATATTTTGATGTTCACCTATCAGAACTATATTTAACTCTCATTATCAGTTAGATCATGAATATTTGGTTTATATATGAATTTTCATTAATAAAGTGATAAAGAAAAAATTGAAGTGTGATCTGTCAGAATATATATGTGAAATTCTTTTTCAGAAGGTTCAGGCCAGCTCAACAAGCTTGCACATTATTCCACAGATTCATGAAACTGGCTTGATTAATTTGTATTTAAATCTGCATTTGTGGTTACATTTGCTTCAGGTTTTTGTGAAATTTAAAGCACAAGACAGGATGCTGAACTCAATGGACCATTGGTCTGTTCCAGTATGGCACTTCTTATGTTGTAGATCAGGAGTGGGCAACTAGGGATGCACATTTGTTTCCAATGAATTCCAGAAATGCAAAAAATGAGGCCATGTTCAGTGTATTCTGCAAGGAACAAACCAAAAATAAACTCCTATGAAAATACCAGATCATTTACAGGTATTTTAGTATTTGTGACATTTAAAAAAAGAAACAGGCCTCCAATGGCTGTGGTTGAGTCTTCCATAACAAAATCTGTCCATACCCAATGCTGGGCCCAGTGCTGAGACAGGCCTGGTTCTGAGGCC
This sequence comes from Rhinatrema bivittatum, assembly GCF_901001135.1. Classification (NCBI taxonomy): domain Eukaryota; kingdom Metazoa; phylum Chordata; class Amphibia; order Gymnophiona; family Rhinatrematidae; genus Rhinatrema; species Rhinatrema bivittatum. The sequence continues at coordinate 146,202,306 of NC_042623.1, forward strand.
TAATTATGAGCCAGGCTCAACACTGAGGCCAAGCCGAACTGTGTCAAGGCCAAGTTGAAGCCAGGGCCAGGACACGTATAAAAATGCCAGGGTCTGGGAGCTCCCAAGCTGGCCTCTACTTACTCCCTACCCACATTCTGTTTGTAAAAGAGCAGGAGTGATGCCCAGTTGCTCCTTCCCAGGTCCCAGCACTTTCAAAATGGCACTATATGCCTGGAGGGTGATGTTGAAGTAATATCACTTTGGCACCTTCATCCAGTACAGCCAGGGCCATTTTGATATATGGCTGTATATATGCATATCACTCTCTACACCACACTAACCACATTTTCTCAACATTGGGACCATTGGTGCATATGATGATCCCTATAACTAAATACCAAGTAAGTCCTCTTATCCCTCTAACAATCATAAGACGCCATATACATATGCAAGCACTGTGTGACCATCATACTCGGCGTCATCGTGTAGTATTCAAACTTAAAGACACAGCTGTCTTTATAATCATCGATCTAGTTCACCGTGTAATCCAAACTCTCCACTTTCTTGTGAATCCTTGTTATGAAAAATGTTTGGTACTTTAACAATTACAATATGCTGCTACAATCTGAGAAGGTGATTAAAAGTTTTTTTGATCTTTTCAAATAATTGCTCAAACAACCCATATTCCTTCTTTAAGCAGAAGCCGTTGTGTCAAAAAAGCCCAACAAGGGACCATGTTTCGAACCTATGTCCTTTCCCAAGGGCTCAAAATCAGCGTCTGTAATAGAAATATTTGATAGCAACGTAATTCTAACTCTAATAAGGGAGTTGAAGTGAAATTATAGCTCAGGATGTATATATGCATAGTCATACTTGGAAATGGCACCATTTTACCAATGGAAAATGCCAAAATGGCATCACTTTGGTACTGTTATCCAGACAGATGGCGCCACTCCTGCCATTTTACAAGCACGATCCAGGAAAGAGTAAGTGGGGGTCATGGTGGGAGCTCCCTTGTCCTGGGAGAGAACCTCATCCCTAGCCCCAGAAGGCTGGACTTAGACCTTGATACCAGGCCTGGCTAAGGCCTAGGCCTCAATGCCATGCCTGGGCAGGTTTTTGGCCTGGAAATGTCCAGCCAGAAATACCAGGGGCTCATTGGTATTTTTGTTGGTTCTGTTTTCTTTTCTAATGGTTTTTTTTTTTTCAGTTTGTCAAATTAATCAAACAAAAAAGAAAACATTAAATGAATTGAATAACAATAAATCATCATACACCCTTCTCCCCCGAAATGAAAAAATGAACAGAACCAAAACATTTTGGGGCTCTACATTCTTTTCAGCAATTCTTTTCCTGGAGTACCACAAACAGGTAGATTTGCACTCATTGCCTCCGTTTTAAGCAAATATATCTATCCCATGTATAATCATTATGGAGAGCCTGAAAACCAGACATGTTTGGAGTACTACAGCACTGGAGTTGCCTACCCCTGTTCTAGATACTGTAGCTAAACATAAATGTGGATTCTCAAGATGATCACAGACACAATCTGATAAGAAACAGTAATATAGCTCAAAAATCTGGGATAAAATGGATTTTTAAATGACAAATTATCATAAGGTCATAGTAATATAAGAAATAGAGATAAAATATGGTTATTTTACCTAAATGTGAAGGGACTGAAATAATTGAAATACATCTTTTATCTTTGCATTAATGTCTCTTTTTGGTACAAGTTGTGCATATTGTTTTGCTTTTCAAATAAATGATTATGGGAAGAAAGGGCTCTGTGAATAATTTAGCAAGACTCTAAAATACCATATGTTAATTCACATGCATAATAATTTGTAAGACATTGGTGATCTCTACTGAATTTTGTTTTACTCTGGAAAAACAAAGATGTGGACACATTTTCATTCATCAAAACTAAGTTTCTAAAAGAATAAAATTAATGAATGAGAATTACTATTCAAATATGAGAATCAATCAAGCACTTGATTTGTAAGCATTTGTAGAACAAAAGGTTTATGCTTTTGGTATCCTTTAAATACTATGCTAATATAGTCCTAAAACAAACACATTAATATTTTGAGTAGCATAGACACGGTGACATGGTCACAATGCTTCTTCACTATAAATGCAGTGTTATGCTGCCAGTTCCTTATCAATGGGCTATAGCCAGCTCTGTTTCACTGGCTGATACACTCTCTGCTTCCATAAAATAACTTAATAAGAGACTCCCAAGAGCTTCTATGATCCCCCTCCAGTTTCTCATTCTATAAATGATACAGTGATGGTTATGCTGGGTTTGGAGTAATAAAAATGCAGAAGGCAAGCAGGTTACATGTGGTGCTCCTTGGAATTCAAGGCAGCTGCAGTGAAAGGCAGTCAATTGACAGAGGCTAATGAGTGATTTTTTTTTCACCAGTCAAAATGGAGAACATTCTCTAGTACATTTAAAATACTCATTATATGGCTATCAGAGCATAGCCTGCATCTTAAGTGCTTTAATGATTGGTTGGAAACAAGCAATTTAACAAAGAAGCTTCTCATTTACTCTACAAAAGACAAATTAAAAAAAAAGACTTGCTGTTTTAAACTATTTAATACGGTTTATGATAGCTATAATCCCCATGAAATTGGTGATATTACTTTAGTTTGTTAGAGTGTTAACTGCCCTTGTCTTTGCCTTGGGCCATTAACTACTAAACCAGCTAATGTTTGATTTCCTAAGGAATTATTCTTGCTTGTTTTGAGTTTGTTGAAAATTAATATTTTCAAACAATCTAAATACAAAAATTTGATATTCAGTGAAGTAACCTAGCCTGTACAGTAGATTTATAATAAAATTATCAGCCTGTGGCTAATAGACTGATTATCCTATGATTCTTTTCTATACACCATACATTTGTAGAACAACATTTAAATGAACATTATAAACCCCCCCCCCCTTCCTTCTACCCTACCTTTTATGCCAAGTTAAAAGGGGGTGGTTTTCTCTTGCATTAATTTATTGGAGTATAGTGTACTGTAGCAGAATTAAAACCTGAAAAGTAATTAAAATGGAAATTCCCATACATTCACTGTGAAAACTAGAATATTGTGAAAGAAAAGAACCAGAAGGCCCATCTAGTCTGCCCAATTTGACACCTATTACATGGTCATAAACTGCAGTTAATCTCTAGTTTTTCTTACCATCTTCACAATAAAGTATACTTTGTGCTTACACCATGCTTTATGAAATTCCATTACCATTTTAGTCTCCTCCATCAACACTGGTAATCCATTCCATGCATCTGCCATTCTTTCCAGGAAGAAATATTTTTTGACATTGCTCATAAATCTACTCCCATGGCACTTCATACTATGACCTGTTGTTCTAGAATATTTTTTCCTCTAAAAAAAAGTTTGATTCTTGAGCCTCATTTATATCTTATTTTTAAACTTTTATTTATTGAATGCCAATTAGAACTCACGAACAAGCTTGCTTAGTAATATAAGCCTGATATTACAAGAATGAAATACATTAATAAAAAACCTTAAATTAAAATAATAAATGTAACTAATATTCTCTTTTAGTCCACAATCCTAGAAAGAACCCAGGAAAGATTTGAGGGAAAAAAACATCCATAAATATAAACAAGAAAACTCTAATGGAGGATTAAGTAGAATTACAATTTAACAACAGTCTACCCAATTCCATATCAAGAATCAAAAAATTTCCTAGCATCAAGAAAAGTACACAGCTATATAGGCTCAAAAATCATATACTTTACAGCATCTAATTCCAAAATCCATTTACAAAAAAAAAAGTATAATAAATGTTACACCAAGTTCTAACACTTCCTGGTACAACGCACAAAATTTTTTTATTAAGAGCTTGAGTATTCCTAGAAATATATAGAAAGAGCCATATCTTATAAAATGCCACATCTCATAAAATAATGCATCTCTATTTTGGAAAAAATATTTCATAACAAATTTTTTGTTTGGGGGAAAACAAAGAAGATCAGTAATGACCTCTAAGCTTGATTTCAACAGAGCTAGTATGTTCTAAAACATCAGAAACTTCAGCTTGAACACCACCTGTTCTCAGTTTCCCCGAAGGCCTTGCACTAGGCAAAAAGTAGATCTTACTAATCAGTGGAATAATTTTTGATGAAATACCTTGTCCTTGAGTCAAACATTCTTTAAAAATCTCAATCGGATGGACCAGTGAGACTTTAGGAAAATTAATCACCTAAATATTCAAATACTACAAATAATTCTTAGCATTCTCAATTTTACATAAAACCATCAAATTGTTAGAGAAAATATCAGATTGCACTTCAAAGACTTGGTTAATATGATGCTAGAAATGTTCCAAATGTATCTACTGAAAACTAGTAGAAGACTCATTGGACTGGATTTTGTTATGTATGTCCACAGTTACATGTGCCAGTGAAGAGTGCCTTTTTCAAAGATGTCAGGGCATCCTATAATGAATCCATAGTAATAGGCTTGGGCCTGGCCAAGTCAGATCTTACCAGCAAGTTGACCAGAGGCAATGGAGAAGATGAAGCCACAATGCACCACTGTTCACCATAGGCTGGGGCAATTATTCAGACTAGGAACTTGATTGCATTTGAATCAGCAACTTTCCCTCAGACTTCTGCTCTCCTGCTACACATTCCATGGGCATTGGTGACTATCTCCCCTTGGCCAAACCTTTGAAGTCATGCTTCTTGACATCATCAGAATTGGCCAAATACTTCTGGCAAACCACATGAAACAAGGAGGACTTAGAGCTATTGCAGTGCCGAGACTAAGAGAGATATCTGCTCTGACTGTGGGCTACCATGACTCTACTCAGGCAAGGAGGAACTCATCAGTTAAAGGTCCGTAACTGGTATCAGAAATCAGTAAATGGTAGGCTGTAATACAGGACAACTTCCTGAAGAGTTTGGGGGAACTCCTATGTTTCCCTTTACATTTGCTCTTTGCAAAGCAAGAAAAGACAATTATAGATAATAGTATTATCTACAGCCTCCAGCATGCCCTCTCTTATTGCTACCTTCTTGGATATCCCCCTAATTTATATCTTTGAGATACTTGAATGTCTCTATTAAATCCCATCCTCTTCTCCTTTAGGGTATGTGTGTTTATGTCCTTAAGTTTCATCAAATAAGGTTTTAGTGTAGACTCTGTACCACATGATTAACCCTTCACTGAATCACCTCTTATGTTTATATCTTTTTACAAGTATAGACTCCAAAATTGGACTCAGTACTTCAGTTGAGGTCTCATTAATGCCATATACAGAGATATAATCACTAGAGATGTGCATTCAACAAAATTGTCTAATTCGACATGGTTTGGGGGCCCACAAAGTTTCCTGTGGTTCACCAAAAATGAAGCCCAAAACAAAATTTCAAAACTATGCACATCTGTATTAATCACCCACTATGGTAGCATAGTATACTATATTCATTGATACTATTGGAAATGTATTGTGCATGCTTGCTTTACTAAATATTAGGGATGTGAATCATTTTTCAACAATTAAAATTATCGTCCGATACTTATAATATCGTCTTAAATCATTAAGAAACAGAATTCAATAAAATTCTAACGATTTATCGTTAAAAATCGTTAAATTGTGTTAGTGCGCACTAACGGGAGTTAGCGCGCTAACTCCCGTTAGTGCACACTAACAGAAAATGATACAAATTGACACTTTCCAGGTCAGTAAAGGTCAGTTAGGAATGAATATGTATTCCTATTGGCTGGCTGCCCTCTTATCTATTGATGTTAACAAGGTTCCCACTGAGGTGATGGTTGGGGGAATGGGAAATGGAAATGGAAACTCAGGAACACTAACAGAAAATGATACAAATTATTGACACTTTCCAGGTCAGTAAAGGTCAGTTAGGAATGAATATGTATTCCTATTGGCTGGCTGCCCTCTTATCTATTGATGTTACCAAGGTTCCAACTGAGGTGATGGTTGGGGGGGATGGGAAATGGAAACTGTTGGTAGTTGACAAAAAAAGTAATGTGATCAGTCAATATGACTAGAACGTGTGCCCTATTCCTGATACCAGGGGTGTTGTGATCTTCCTGCACTCAGTGCCCTACCCCTGATACCAGGGGTGTTGTGATCTTCCTGCACACAGTGCCCTAACCCTGACACCAGGGGTGTTGTGATCTTCCTGCACGCTGTGCCCTATCCCTGATACCAGGGGTGTTGTGATCTTCCTGCACAGAGTGCCTTAACCCTGATACCAGGGGTGTTGTGATCTTCCTGCATGCAGTGCCCTATCCATAATACCAGGAGTGTTGTGATCTTCCTGCACTCAGTGCCCTAACCCTGACACCAGGGGTGTTGTGATCTTCCTGGACACAGTGCCCTATCCCTGATACCAGGGGTGTTGTGATCTTCCTGCATGCAGTGCCCTATCCCACCTGCATTACTAGTGAGAGGCTGGCCAGAACCACGCCCCCCGGAACGCCCCAAACATCTCGCCGCCCCCGACACGCCTCCCCCTAGCAAAGCCCCGGGACTTACACGCATCCCGGGGCTTGCGCGCACCGCCAAGCCTATGTAAAATAGGCTCAGTGCGCGCAGGGGGGGGGGTTTAAAGGGTTACGCGCATAACTTATGCGCGTAACCCTTTTAAAATCTACCCCATACTCTGTATGTGTGTACGTGAGACAGAGTTCTACATACAGGGCCAGATTTTCAAAGGGGTACGCACATACGATATGCGCGTACCCCCTGAAAACCTGGCCCAAACACCCCCCGAACGCGCCGAGCCTATGTTGCATAGGCTTCTGGCACACGCAAAGCCCCAGGACACGCGTAAGTCCCAGGGCTTTCCTGGGGGGGCATGTTGGGGGGCTTGTTGCAATCCACGCGTCATCGGGGGGCGTGTTTGGGGCGTGACGTGGCTGGCGCGTCATCCGGGGGCGGTGCCGTGGGCATGGTTTCGGCTCAGGGCCATTCCGGGGGCGTGGCCGTGGACTCCGGACCAGCCCCCGGACCGGAACATGGCGCACAGCAGCCGGCCCGGCGCGTGCAAATTTACGCCTGCCTCGAGCAGGCATAACTTTCGCGACAGAGGTGGGGGGGTTAGATAGGGCCGGGGGGGGTGGGTTAGGTAGGGGAAGGGAGGGGAAGGTGGGGGGAGGCGGAAGGAAAGTTCTCTCCGAGGCCACTCCGATTTCAGAGCAGCCTCAGAGGGATCGGAGGCAGGCTGCATGGTTCAGTGCGCGCAGGCTGCTGATTTTGGGCAGCCTTGCATGCTCCGACCCCGGATTTTAATGGATACGCGCGGCTACGCACGAATCTATTGAAATCCCGCATACTCTTGTTCGTGCCTGGTGCGCAATACAAAAGTAAGCGTTTGCGCAACTTTATGAAATCTACCCCACAGTGAGTGGCATTATGAGTGGGGGTATAGTAACAGTATCATTAAATAATGCATTTGTAATCCAAACCCCCAGTAGGCATGCACTTGAATGAATTCCATCATGTCAGTGAAAGGGAGAGGATGTTGTTAAGGGTAGAGGAAGTGGTACAGAGGCAGCCCAGCATAGTAGCAGTAATAAAAATGTCAGTCCTTCCCCAAAATTAGAGACTTTTTTTGGCCACAGAGTGGCAGGAGTAAAAGGTAGCTCAAGGCCAAGAATTTGGAATTTGGAGAGCATGTGCCACCACCGTCTGTTTCTCCCCCCTTGTTTATGTACAAAGGGAAAAGAGCAATCCAAGGCATTCAATAGCAGGGCAGGCACATGGACTGGCAGAATTGAAATATCCCAAACCAGTTACAAGCTCCTCTATGTTGGTATTTTTAACAACTGATTCTGAGGAAAAATATTTTCAGGGATTCTCTGAATCAGAACTAGAGGAGCTAGTAGTTGAAAACAAATTAGGAGGATTAAGGGTTAACATTTTATCATTCATTTCAGTGATGGGTGAGATAGGTGAGGATATTGATGGTGATGAGAGCAACAAATCAGCAAAAGAAGGCAATAAAGGCAGATAGCAAGAGTGATGCCCCTGGCATTTTTCCTCACGGTCCAACTTTGACCTCAACACCAGTGCCAGCATCAGCTCCCAAGGATATAGAGATGAGATCTTTAAAGACATCCTTGATCTTGAGGAACTTTAAAGGGAGAGAGAACCCATGCTTTGTTCAGTGTATTCACTACAGTAAAAGTATAAGATGAGGGAAGAAAGTGGGGCATTTGATAAATGCTGGTATGCAGCGTCTTCTGCAGAAGCAGCACCTGCTGTAATTAGCATCAGGGGAGGGTGGCAGTACCAGCCTGGGGACCCCTTCTGCCACTCCAAGTAAAAGTTAGAGGAAAGAATTTAAGAAGGGAAAGGCTTTTCCCCAAACTGATCCCACAGACCGTTTCATCAGTCAGGCGTCAAGCAAGCAGACCCCAGCCATGCATCCAAGTGGCAACTCATCATAGAGAAAAGAGGGTGGTGTTCTTTAGCAATGTCCCAGGTCAAGAGGAAAGCAGCATTGAAAGTAGTAATGAGGAGAATCATAGAAATGATTGCTCTTAATGACCAACCTCTGCAGGTAGTGGAAAATGTGGGGTTTAAGTGACTGCTCCATGTGCTGTTCCCAGATTACAAAGTCTCCTCCAGGATTACATTTAGAAGGAAGATCATCCCCACCCTGTACAACCAATGCCATAGTCACATGTAGACACAGCTCACTAGGATACAGGGGAGTAAAGTGCATATCAATAGTACTATCTGGACCAACACAAATCCTATGCATACTTACCTTTTTTTGATGGCACACTGGTGGGACCTGACTGAAGTAGGGACTGGCAGCAGCTCTAGCAGGGAGGGTGCATTCGGTTGCACATGACTTTGGCTGGATACCTAGTTGATATACAGCCCCCATACCTCATTAAATATTCTATCAACCATAAGAAAGATGCTGGAGGGTTGGCAGCTGGACCAGAGAGGCAGGAGTCTTCAGACAGGTTTCTTTGAAATAGCCACAGATTCAAATATAGTAAAAGCTAGGGATGTGAATCATTTTTTGACGATTTAAAATACCGTCCGATATATTTTAAATCGTCAAAAAATCGTTAGGGCCACGATACAATACCAATTCCTCCGATTTATCGTTAAAAAATCGTAAATCGGGGGAAGGGGAGGGCAGGAAAACGGGCACACTAAAACCCCCTAAAACCCACCCCCGACCCTTTAAATTAAATCCCCCCCACCCCCCCGAACCCCCCCCCCCCAATGCTTTAAATTACCTGGGGATCCGGCGGTGGTCCAGAACGGCGGCGGTCCGGAACGGCCCCCCTCAATAGAATCGTGTTGTCTTCAGCCGGCGCCATTTTTCAAAATGACCGCCGCAAAATGGCGGCGGCCATAGACAAAAACGATTCGACGGAGGAGGTCGTTCCGGACCCCCGCTGGACTTTTGGCAAGTCTTGTGGGGGTCAGGAGGCCCCCCCCAAGCTGGCCAAAAGTTTCCTGGGAGTCCAGCGGGGTTCCGGGAGCGATTTCTTGCCGCGAATCGTTTTCGTACGGAAAATGGCGCCGGCAGGAGATCGACTGCAGGAGGTCGTTCAGCGGGGGTTCCGGACCGCCGGGGTGGGTTTTAGGGGGGTTTAGTGTGCCGGCTCACGATTTTAACGATTTTTCACGATAGTTTACACACCCAAACGGCAACAATACGATTCCCTCCCCCTCCCAGCCGAAATCGATCGTTAAGACGATCGAGGACACGATTCACATCTCTAGTAAAAGCAATAAAAGATGGGACTTTCAAGTTATGTATTGCTTTGCACACTTGCTGCACTTGGCATTGAGGGTTGTCATGGGTTGGGGCCCAATGATGATGGGAATTTATTCCTGAAGGACCTGATAGATGGGTGCAGAAAAATAGTAGGGAGTTGCCATCGAAGCATGGAGGCATGACAGCTTCTTTGTAAACAGCAGGAAGGAATTTGTGATTCCTCATGAGCATCTGATTTAAGATGTTGGCACCTTCTGGAATTCGACTTATATAATGCTGCAGAGATTAGTGGAGCAGTAGATACCCTTAATCTTTCTCTGAAAACAAAGACAGGTATGGCCTGCTTTCCGGGGAATCATGACTTTGTAGATATGAGGCAGCTATTACAAATCCTGAAGCCCTTCTATAATGCTTGCCCAGTGTACGTGTTTTTCGATTGCAGGGGATATCTGTTACGGTTTTGGGCTGCAGCCTGGTGTGGTGAACGCCACCTGCAGGAGTGACACAGGACAGGAGGGTGCAATAGCAGGTGATCTGGTGAGGCTGGGTAGAGTCTCCGGAGCCAGGTACAGGATGATAAGGATTCCTGGAGCTGGGTCTCAGCTGAGAAGGCCCTCTGGGTGCTGGCTGAAAAGAGTCTCTGGAGCTGGGTGCTGGCTGAGAAGGGTCTCTGGAGCTGAGAGCATGGTTGTAAGGGTGAACTTCAGGAAACACTGGAACAGCATGTGGATATGCGTGGATGTGAATGCAGGTAAGAGTGAACTGTTATACTGGAACCGAGTGCAGGTATGGGTGAAATCAGAATAGCGTGCAGGTAAGCATGAGACTGGATGCAGGTAAGCGTGAGCTGGAGGATGGGAACCAGGGCAAAGAAGACAGACAATGACAGGACTAGACAAACCAGGACAAGGACTACACTGAACATGAAACCACAAAATGCCCGAAGGCAGCAAGGCAAGAAATTCTAAGGAAGCAGGGGGAAGCAGAAGAGTAATAGTGCAGCTACGGAAAGGAATTCAGGGACAGAGGGGACAAGAAGGCAGGCAAGGCTAGAATGCCTACAGAGCAAGATCAGCAAAGGCCCACAGAGCAAGTCAGGGAAGCGGGATGCCCGAAGGCGCGCAAGCAAGGAAGACAAGGCTAAAGCAGGGAGCCCAAAGGAACTCGATGCCGAAGCACTGAGGCATGGGCTAGGCGGGGTTAAATAGAGGGTTCTGGACATGGAAAAGGTAGGCAAGGAAGACCAGGCCAGCCAGGGGAGCGTGCTCATGGGGGGCCTCTGGTGGTGGGGAGGCTGCACAGCATCCATAGTTGTAACAATATCGTGAGCCCCATTTGTTTAAGACTGGCACCAGAGTTGATGGAAAAGCTGGCCTTTTTGAAAATCAATCTGCCTTTGCTTGGGTTACCAGAATTTCCATGCCAGTGACAAATGACTGAAGGCTTCTTTACTTACTTCCACTCTACTTACCTGCCATTCCCCAGATGACCACCTTAGGAGTCTTACTGCTATTTCTCTGACTCCCTTCCAGGCCCTTAGGGGCATAATACCACATGCTTACCTGCCATGCTCCTTAAGTATTTTACTGCTACCACTCTGTTCAACTACCATGCCCTTTATATACCACCATAGGGATCTTTCTTATACAGTCTACCCGTAATCCCTTATGTACTACCTTGGAGATGTTGCTGCTACCACTCTGACTACCTGCCATGCCTCTGATACATCATCTTAGGTGTCTTGCTGCTACTTGTCTGCTTACCTGACATGCACTTTATATACCACCTTAGGGTCTTTATCTGCCAGGCCCCAGATATAACACTTTGGGAGTCATGCTGTTAATCTGCCATGCCTATTATGTACTAGCATGGGAGTTTTAGTTCCTATGTGCTTGTTGGATCTCAGCCTAATTCAACCACCCTGTTTGTTTTTTTGTACATCACGTACATCTGTCCCTTTCTGAACACACTTCCAGAACCTTTACTGCTCTCTCATAACCTTCCGCTTAGCCTATTGAAACCTGTTCCTTACAGGCCTCCCTATGAACAATTTCTCTCCACTACAATGTATCCAAAATTGTGTGACTTATCTTTCACCAAAATCACTACACCCAAATAACCTCACATCTCCTGTCAATACATTGGCTCCATATATGTTTTTGCATACAGTTAAAGCTCCTCTTATTCACCTATAAAAGCCTTCACTCTGCAGCTCTCACTATCTCTCCTCCCTTATCTTTCCCTACACTCCTTCTAAGGAACACCACTCAATAAGCAAGCCATTCCTTTCTATGTCCTTCTCCTCTACCATCAATTCCTGACTTTGTTTTCCATCTGGCTATACCGTATGCTTGAAACAGACTTCCTGAGTTGATGCATCATGCTCTCCCTCTTGCCTTATTCAAATTCAGTCTAAAAACACATTTTTTTAAGACTGCTTTTAAATCTTAACCCTTGACTATCCCGCTTATAGCATTATAGATTTTAACCATTTTAATAACTAAAATTCCCAAAGTCTCTTTTGTCCTGAAGGTTTGTCTTGATTAGACTGTAAGTTTTACTGAGAAGGCACTGTCTCTTATATGTTTTTGTAATGGGCTGCATATGTCAAGTAGCTCTAGAGAAATGAAAAGTAGTAGTAATAGTAGTATGTGGAGCTGAACTACCTGCTCGACTGATTGAATTTTTTCTGCCATATAAATTCACTCTATTTGGCAGATATGCTTTGGTGGGAAAAGTAAAAATTAGACTTCTAAAATTTTTCTAATCAAAGTGTGCTGCCATCAGTATTGCAAATGGAAAGATGAATCAGAACCTGAAAGTTGTGTCCTTATTCACTGATTTATCAGGGATTGTGCCCAATAAATCAGCCAACCAAGCTTTACCTCTGCTCCTGGACTGTATTAACTCTCCCTTTGAAAGGCTGAGCTAAGTCTGCTCAGTCAGAGACAAGCTGCAGAACTCAGAAAATGGTTTACAAATCTGCACCCTGTTTTTTTTTTTTGTTTATTATTCATTTGTATAGCTAAAAGTCTACAACATTTTTTAAACAAACCCGCTTTTCAATAGCAGAATTAACCTAAGACTCCAGCATTTGTGAGACCAGAATGAAAATGGCTTTGCCTTGCACTTTTTCTTCATGATAAACGGATCACAATCTTTTAGGAGAGTGTTATTTATTATAGATCAGGGAAAATAAATAGTTGTTGCACTTCTTACAGAAATATATTTACTGGAGGCTTGCAGCATGTGTGTCACAAGCACAGTTTATAAGGAGCACATGCATATCACTGAGTCTACATGTATGCAGACAGATAACTATCATAGACAGTACCATACAGAATTATTCTGCTTTTAAGTACCGTTGTTTTTCCATAATATGTTCCTATAAGCTTGATGGCAGGTAGACAGCAATAAATATTTGTAAAATTTCTGGCAAACATCTCTTGATCATTTGAGTAAAATTAGCCTATGGGAACATAAGTGTGAACAAGCATATTGTTTCAGTATAGCCCTTGAACAATAATGTCTTCCATATTTAGCTCGGAGAGACACAAAGCATGTTTATTTTGGCAGGAGTTCAGTGTTGCCTACATCTGTCTTTGTGTGGGGTAGTTCTGACTTCCCAAACATTGTTTACAATGTTTGTGCCAGTTTTTAGAGCAGAACCAACTTCCCTGAATAAAGATCATAAAAAAAGGAAAGGGAAGTGCTCTGGGCAGTTTTCTGAGAAGATAATTCAAACTATTGCATTCCTCTAGCTCTAGGTCTAGTTCCAGGTCGGACACACTTGATCTCCTGCCAAGCTGCTGGAGTATTGGAGAGAGGGCTAAAATGTATACCTGCTTTTTTAATTAAAATTTTTCCCTCTACTAAGTTACATTCGCCACCTTATTCCCTATCTTGACAAAAAAATTATAGTGCTCAAAACAGCTGTATAGTTTCACAGTGCTTTATCACCATTTTATGTAATTTGTTCATAATTGCGAAGAATAATTAAACAGAATGCTGTTAAGAACTGCTCTGGCAAGGATATATCTTCTTAAAACAACTCCCTAAAGAAATATTGAAACTTAGGTCTAATAAATTCTGACTAAGCTCTGCAACAACAGAGTAGAAATGCTAGTGATTTAGTCTGATAAATAATATTGCAGCAAAATGTATGCTGCAGCATGTTTAGGCATTCAAGGCGATGTCTTGCACTCACAGCAATTCTGCATCTGTGACTTGGGAGTCACGGGGCAGAGTTCCTCTGGACTGGTGGTCCGGGGGATCCTGGGGAAGAAGATCTCTCTGGCTCAGAGGAACCAAACTTAAGTTCACCAGAGCTTAGCCCATTCTTTTCTAAGCTTGGAAATTAAGTCCTGGGTCAGAGATGGGATAAAAGTTAACTGACATTTCTGGGGCTATTGTTAGCTTCAGGTTTTATGCTCCAGTGTGATCCTGGACCGGGAGTTTCCAGGTATGATGGTCCACCGTGGACCTTTGAGATCTGAGTCCAAAACCCCATCCCCCAGAAACTTCAGGTCAAAGACTATACTGGGGAACAGCATTATAGACGAACACTAACCCCTACAAATGTAAGTTCATTTGTATTCTAACTCTGACCTAGGATTTACATTTTCAGCAGAAGAAAAAAAAGCTTGAGTTAAACCTTCACATCTTTAATACACTTTTATGCATTGGGCAGTAATACTAATGCATTCATTAACATTGGATTTACAAGGAGATGTGTTAATTTGTGTGCACATTTTTTCAGCAATAACATTTTAAATCTTGAGTAAAACTGCATGCACAAACATGAGCAAAACTGTGTTCAGCACCCTTATTACATCGGCCTCATTGTGATATCTGGACATCATTTTATCTCCCTATGCCTCAACTTCTCACTCATAGGTAGATTTGCTAAGCTGCAATAAGGGCATAACATGCATAAAACAGCATTTATCATACATAATATACCCAAATCACAACAAGATCATACAATATTCATGATATTACACTTTTTTTTCCCAAAAAAATCTGCCTCTATTGAAATTAGATGCTTTGCATGCATTTCAATGAATACAATTAAATATTGTATACAAAGCAGCTAATATATAGGTAATCTAATCAAATAATATAATGCTGCTAGCCTAAAAAAAGCCAGATGCATTATTTTAGCAGATTTCAAGGAGCAGTAGTTATCCAATCCTGGGAGCATTGCAATAGTAATGATATTTCTTAAATGGCCATGCACCCCACAAACAACCCCCACTCCCGCAATGAGCCAAATCCCTCCTGGAGGTCTTGCAAACCTCCACCCTCCCCCTCTGCTGCCTCCAGAGGCACCACAGACTAAAAAATGTTTAAAAAATCTAAAAATTAGTCACATAGTGATGCCCCGCCCATTTTGTAAACACCTCCCCTTTGATCAAAAATTACCTTGTCCAGAACAAAGGACACCCTCATATCAAAATCACCACCCCTCTAGTAGCAGGTCTCCTTGGCTTCCAATCCCCAACATACACCATAATCCCTGCTGTCTAGTGCTGTCTAGTACTGTCTTGTGTCTAGTGCTGTCTTCCACCCTCCCCTTACATGGACCAAAGACCCTGGTGGGCCCATGAACCCCTTGTACCTCAAATAAGTCCTTTATGATCTTTGGTCCACATAAAGATAGATAAAGTGGAGTCACCCACTAGACATCATGGATTATGGTTTATATTGGAGATTGGGGGCTGGAGGTCCTACAACTGTGGGGAGTTGTTTTTGATATGGGGGAGGGTCTTTGTAAAGGAGATAATTTTTTTTATAGCAAAGTGGAGAGGTTTGAGAAGAGAGTTGGGCATTTCTGAATGAGAAATTTTTAGGAGGTCCATATTCAGACCCAGTTTGTCTAGCAGAGTTAGTCATATAAAATTGAATTGAATATAGCTGATTATCTAAAAGTTAGCTGACTAACTATAGCCACCTAACTTTAGGACAGCTCTTTGGCCTGACCAGACATAGCCGGCTAAGTAATCTGGCTAATTCTGAATATTGAAGTTAGCTGGTTAACATAGCTGGCTAACTCAACTCCTCCTAGTTAGGGCCCTAACGCCAGCGATAATGCCATAACGCATGTGATAAATAACACATCATGCGATGCATATGCAAATTTGAAAAATTTAGTCAAGTGGGAGGAGTTTATGAACATGAGGGGTGCTTAACATTACATGCAATAACGTAATGCACAGAATTAACTACACCTTTTTTTCCCAGCATTATGTCTGCGATAGCTGTGCATTACAGCTGAAATAGGGTTTGCAATAAATCCCATTTCAGGGGAGGGAGGGAGAGAGAGAGAGAGCCTCTGGGGAGGCCCACATATTAGTCAACTTTTTATACCACTGTAAGAGGGGGCATTCTGAACTTGGGGTGAGATTTTGGTTTTGTGCTAGGTTTTGGGGGGCAGTTTTACATGCACAGTCAGAGATACGAACAGCACAGTTACCATCAGTAAAGATTTTATGTCATTTGGAGTGATAAAAGGTATACAAAATGAGATTTATACAATGTACTCTCAACCTAGCTTGAAGCACTCCCTATCTAGCTGCTATCATGCTAGGTCGAGAGTACAATGTACAAATCTCATCTTTGTGTACCTCTCATCATTTCAAGTTACATAAAATCTTCACTGATGTCTATTCAGGGATGGTGCTAGCTTTTTTGCTGCCCTGTGCAAACAATTACTGTCCCCACCCCCCACCCAAGCCATTCATTCATTCTCTGTCACGGGCCCTCAAAAAAACACACCCAATTTTCCTTTAGTGATACAAACTTTAAAAACTGACACCATCTCTCCCCCAAAACCATGGCTGTGCAAGGGTATTAGGTGCCCTATGCAAAACTTATAGCTTTGCACAATGCCCCACCTTGCCCGATTCCACACACACAGGTAAGAGTTATGCATTTATATTTTACATGAAAAACATCAAAGTACAGCTTTATGAGGTAAAAATATCACTTATATTATATTTACATGCACTGCTGTGATGCCAACCAGAAATCCATGCAAAAAAGGCATTTGGAACCCATATGGTATTTGGCCTATTGTGATGTGTATTGGGTGTGGGCTTGACCCTCTGAAAACTCAAGAACACTTCCTATTAGGAAAATGCCTCACCTGAGTCCCACATGCAGAACATAAACAGACTCTCACCAAATACAGAATAGAGCAACCATAAAGTAGAAATACAAATAGGCAGACAAAAACTGAACTGGAAATTGCAAGAAACCAGACACTCTATGCAGTGCAAAAATGAGAAAAAGAACCATCACCAATCCTCAAACATCAAACAATAAAATCAAGAAATAAAATAAATACATAATCATAATGTTGCGATTCGGCTCGTGGTTGGAGCCACGAGCCGCCTCACCTTCTTCGGCCGGCTGGCCCGCCTCCCTGATGCTGTCCCTTTGCGACCTGGAGGCCGCCCACATGGGCTCCCATGGTAGGATCCACGGACGCCATCTTGCCAGCGAGGCAGGAGCCATGTCGGGGTTCCCAAAGCGGCAGGAGCCGCCGCGAGACAGCCATCCTCTTATGGCCCAGGGGCCACAGTCCCCGGTGTTCTCTGCGGCGGGGAGCTGCCCTCGTTCCTCCTTGGGCGGCAGGGGAGCCGCCTCCCACGTTGGGGCCTGCCTGCGGCCCATTCTCCCTGCTTCAGCATCAGCGTCTGCAGGGCTGCCGTCCAGGGTCCTGCAGACTTCCTGCTTCCTTAGGCACAGGGCTGCACCTCCTTCTGCCTTTTAAAGGGACAGTGCAGGTGTGGTCCTCTTCTGACTCCTCCCTGGGAGTCATCTCCTTAGCCCTACAAAAGGGCTCCTCCATTCCTTCCTGGAGCTAGTCCTCTTGGAGTTGGTCCTACCTGGACTTCCTGCTTTCTACTCCTGCTTGGCGTTCTTCTTGGAATCCCTTTTCATTCCTGCTCTCTTCTCTGGATGTTCCATGTTTCCGGTCTATCCTGATGTGTCCAGTGTTAAGAACATAAGAACATGCCATACTGGGTCAGACAAAGGGTCCATCAAGCCCAGCATCCTGTTTCCAACAGTGGCCAATCCAGGCCATAAGAACCTGGCAAGAACCCAAAAACTAAGTCTATTCCATATTACCGTTGCTAGTAATAGCAGTGGTTATTATCTAAGTCAACTTAATTAATAGCAGGTAATAGACTTCTCCTCCAAGAACTTATCCAGTCCTTTTTTAAACACAGCTATACTAACTGCATTAACCACATCCTCTGGCAACAAATTCCAGAGTTTGTGTGTTGAGTGAAAAAGAACTTTCTCCAATTAGTTTTAAATGTGCCCCATGCTAACTTCATGGAGTGCCCCCTAGTCTTTCTATTATCCGAAAGAGTAAAAAACCGATTCACATCTATCCATTCTAGACCTCTCATGATTTTAAACACCTCTATCATATCCCCCCTCAGCCATCTCTTCTCCAAGCTGAAAAGTCCTAACTTCTTTAGTCTTTCCTCATAGGGGAGCTGTTCCATTCCCTTTATCATGTTGGTCGCCCTTCTCTGTACCTTCTCCCTACACCTTTGCCCTACACAGCCCAGCCAGCGTTCCTGGCTGGGCTCTTTCGGGCGCTGGTAGGATTCCTCCATCCCACTGGGCCAAAGATCCTCTTTTTCTATGTCCAGATGTCTTCGGTGTTCCTGGCGTCATCATCCTCCATTCTTGATGTCCTGATGTTGCCCTTTCCTGGGGCAAACCCCGCTCCCCTCATGGTCCGCGACCAGCCCACTGGCTATATAGGGTGCGTAGGGGACAGAGTGGTCTGTGCCCAGCCGGGCTGTGTAGGGCGCCTGAGAGACCTTGCTCGTCTCCTCCTTCCTTCTGTTCCTGGATCTCCTGAGGGGCTGTTGTTCATCCTCCTCTCCATGCTGCTCTTCACCGAGTGTCCTTGAGTGGTGGTGGCCCTGCACTCTCTTGAGAGTTCTGAACTTTTAACTTCCTGATTTTAACTTGCCTTGTCTTGCCATGCCATGCCTTGCCTTGCCATGCCATGCCTTTCCTTGACTCGCCTGAGTCTTCTTCTTCCTCCACACCTGAGTCTTTATCTCTTCATCCTGTGCCAGATGTATCCATCTGCCTGCCTCTGTCCGGCTGCCGCTTCTTGCTGTTACCCAGCGGCAAGTCCAAAAGGGCTTGGCGTGGTCAGAGGACCACTCAGAGACCACCATTGCATTGGTGGCCTCACGGAAGCGTGCAGGTCCAGTGGAGGGTCAGGGCCTCCAGATTCCCAGATGAGGACACGTCTCTCTGCAAGGGCACACTCATCTCGTCCCACACTGGGGAGCACCCCCTAGCACTCCCTTCCATCGCAGTGCAATACATAATACTAAAAACATACCAATAATATTTCAAAAAAGCTGATGAATAAAAGATCAAATAAATAAAAACTCATGTACACGTTTTTTTAAATGTCCCAAACACCAATAAAATATTTCAAAACAGCAGATACTTCAAATAACACCTAAAAAGTAAAACTGAAAAGGATTTTAAAAATTCACACTTTCCATACCTTGGAACTTTGATTTCCAGTCACCCTGAGCTTGTCATGGATTAGTGGGAAAGTGATGCACAAACTTTCTCCTCTCTTTCTTATATATATATATATATATATATATATATACACACACAAGCTCATATGTGTGTATATATATATATATATATATATATATATATATATATATATATATATATACACACACACACACAAGTTCATATATACATACATATGCTGCATCTCAGACAAACCCACAGGTGTCTCCGGCTCTTCTTAAGATCATTCAGCTGCTGGCAGGTTGGAATCCACTCGCAGCACCTATTCTCTCTCTCTCTCACACACACAACCCAGGCAGGCTCCCATTCTCCCTCTCTCTCTCATACACATATATACACCCCCCCAGACAAGCTCCCATTTACACTCACACACCCCAGGCAGGCTCCCATTCACATCCACCTAAATCCCATGTAGGCTCCCATTCTTACACACAAACTCCCTGCCCATCCTAGGAAGGCTCCCATGCATGCATGTGTGTGCGCGCGCACACACACACACACACACACACACACACAATCCTCACCCATCCCAAGCAGGCTCCCAATTACTAAAAATAAAAAAATGATTTTATTTTTTTACCTTTGCTGTCTTAGTTTCTAATTGGTTGGTCACAGGCTTTTTTTCCCCCACCTTCTCTTTCTTAGTCTTTTGCAATTCCTCTTACAGGGTCTTTTTTTTTCTGCTCTCTCTCTCACATTCACAAGCACAGTCTCTTACACTCACATGCAGTCACATACACACACATATGACAGACAGACACACACACAGCTCTTACTCTAAAATGCTTTCTCTTTCAAATGCTGGCCCACTCACACACATGAGCTCTCATTCTCACATCCTGTCTCACACAAACACACAAGCTCTATTACTCTTACATGCTATCCCACACAAACACAGGCTCTCACTCTCACATGCTGTCTCTCTCTCACACACACACAGAGGCTCTCAGGTGTTGTCTCTCCAATCATACAGGCTCTCACTCTCACACACATTCTCTCAACTCACTCTCACATACACTCAATCTCTCCACTCACTCTCTCTCTCTCTCTCTCACACACACACACACACACGCATAAACACACATTCTACAGGGCTTCAGCCTCTCTCTCACCTCTGGGTCTCCACTTCATGGGTCACCACAGGGTAGGCTCCATGGCACCCTGATCTTCTCAGACCACTGCGAGGTAGGATCAGCAGCAGCCATGCTGCTGGGCTTCCTCTTCTTGGGCCGCCTCGAAGTGGGATCCGCGGCAGCCCTGTTGCTGGGCCTTCTCTTCTTGGACCATCGCATAACGCGGCAGACCTGACTCAAACGCTGCTCTTCTTCTGTAGCAGCCATGATGCTCCTCCTCCTTCCTGCCTGTGTGGCTCCAGCAATTTTTTTTTCTGGGGCCACACAGGCAGGAAAGAGGAGGAATACCTGCATGTGATGTTTTCTTCTGCCGGTGGACCTGATCTCACCAGCGGCACCGTGAGCTTCCACTTCTTCTGCCGCCAGTGGGAACAGGCCAGCAGCATCAAGACGGGCATCTCCCTGCTCCCAACACCGCCCCATTGTGTGTGCCCCCTGTGCAGTTGCACAGTTTGCACACTCGTGGCGCTGGGCCTATGTCTACTGTGCTGTTTGTACCTCTGACTGTGCATGTAAAACTGCCCCATAAAACCTAGCCACCATCAAAATCTCATCCCAAGTTACCAGTTGCCTTCTTACAGTGGTATAAATAGTTTACTTATATGAAAGCCTTATAAATAGTCTCTATCTTTTTCTCTCTCTCTCCAAATATGACATGAATGGTAATTGCAGGTGCTATTTTCACAAAATTTTAAATCTAGGCCTTAGCCGTCTAATTTATTAGATGGCTAGAATTTAGCCGGATATGTACCCAAAATATTCATTTAGCTGGCTAACTTCTGAGTTAGCTTGCTAAATACTTTTGAATATGGATGTCCACATGTTTTTAAATTTTAGGGCTTGCTGGGGAGACTCACTCAATCTAATGTTAAGGAGCCCTTTGCAGCCCTGTGTCAAATTGTCAGTTGACACTTACCACTATTGCATTTAACATTGAGAAAAGTAAATAAATGACTAAGGCTCAATAAAATAAAAAGGTCAGGACTATAAGAAAATAGCACTGAAAGAAATTGTCAGAGATGTACTTGAGGTAATGTAAGCTGTTGTAAGTCTATATATGTAGGTCAAAAGACCAACACAATCACTGTCATGGATCAACACCTCAAACAAAAAGATGTTATGATTAAGTGTTATGGAGAGACTGTACGACTAATGTCTAAAACTTCAAGTTCAACATGGCATATCATGAGTTTGACCACTACAGCAATAATTATATATAATAATTATAGGCCAAGTCACTAACATTTTAGCATGCATGTTAAATTTACATTTAAATGTAATTCACATTTAATCATATGCAGAGTATGCAATTAAAATGTGGCAACATTTTTCAATGTACACTTTAAGAAAGCAATTTTGAAATTGTCCATTTTGGTACAAAATCTTCAAGTATTTTTTAACAATGTACTTTCTCTCTGAAAATTGTCAGTTATAAAGTACCTGCAGATTTTTGCACCTGCTTTTTCTGCGAATAGAATTTTTATGGAAACTAATCCATGTAGGCTTGAAAATACAACCTGTGGGGCAGATTTTCAAAGCCCTACGCACATAAATCCAGGAGGATTTATGCGCATAGGGGGGTTACGCATGCCGGGCCTATTTTCAAAAGGCCTGGTGGCGCGTGTAAAGCCCCAGGATGCGTGTAAGTCCCGGGGCTTGAAAAATCAGGCGGTCTGGGGGTAGGGCGGTTGGCCCTCGCACGCAAATTACACCTGCCTGTGGGGGAACGGGGAAAGCCAGCTGGTCTCTCTGAGGGCTCAGCGCGCAAGGTGCACTAGTGTGCATCCCCCTTGTGTGTACCAACCCCTGATTTTATAACATGCGCGTGGCTGATATAAAATCAGGCGTACATTTCTGCGCGCCGGGTAGCACGCACAAATGTAGGCCGTGCACATAACTTTTAAAATCTGTTCCATAGTGATTATTTTCAGAAGAAAAGTTTGAAATTCATGTAAGAAAAGATTCATCTAAGCTATGCAAATTAACCAAGAGATGGTAGGAATGTACAAAAAATGCAAGACCAATGGGTTCAGGATCATTTTTGCACATTGCACATAAGGTTGTTCCATTGAGGAGACAAGTTTTATATCCAAGAAAGATAACCATAGAGAGGTTGATATTCAAAACCTTAGGCACTACTTATGTGGATAAAAAGAAGCACTTATCCAGCTAAATATAACTTATCTGACTATAGGTTATTTTCAGTGGCAGCAACTTATTTGAATATCATAGATGAATGGCACCATTTAGCTGGATAAAAATATGGCATTTCGTGGTGAGAGTATCATGACCAAAACATTGCCAGAAAAGTCACATTTTCAGTTTCTCTGAGGCACATAATTCTGACATGTATTCAGCTAAACTTAGGACAGCTATTTAGATGTCTGTAGTAGTGGGCCTTTCAAAATCTTGAATAACTTTTTCTGGATAGTGTTTTAAATGACTGCTACAGCATAACATTTGGATACAGGCTTGTAAAGACATGGCATGCACCCCATTTTGTGATGGTGGTGCTGGTAGCCGCAAACGAGATGCGCTCAGCAGCAGAGGCATCAAACAAGGAGATATCACCCAGAAAGGATGTACAGGTCCAGAATTCATTATTTTGACCTTTCAAAAAAAGCAAGTGTTCACTAGGTATTATTTTAAAAAACAAACAAACTATTTTGGATATTTGTAGCTTAGTTAAAGTACATCTAGTGTAAATATCATGCAGAGAAGCCATGCTTTGCAGTTCACTTAAAAGTCACTACTGCATTGAATTTCTAAACCATTGTAGGTGACATTACTGGCATAACTCAGTCAGCCATCTCTGATTGTATACAATAATTTATTACTGCTCTGTGCCAAAGAATAAATGACTATATATCATTGTCAAAAAAATGTAAAAGATCTTGGTCATTTATTTCAGGTAAACTGAAGAGCATAACCATCTTAGGTGCTAGTTTTGTATGTAGGACCATCACTGTATCAGCTAATACTAAATGTATGCTGAAAATCAACTGGTTCACTTTTATTTTTAAATTTTTTTGAGTGAATGCAAATTAAAGTACTTTCAGTTTTATGTATCACATTCTAGTAGACCACTGCATCCCAGATCAATAAAAAGGAACAAAAGACTCAATCATTTAAATAGTGATACTTAGCTTGTATGAAGCTTTAAGGTAACCCTGACAAAAATTCATAGCCTGCTTCAGGGGGATTGTATTCCATTCAATAGCTCATTCCTAGATGGTCCTTCTATTGCTTAGCATTTAAAGGTCTCTACAAAACATGGAGAAAACCATTTGATTTAAAGGGGAACAGGAAATGACTTAAGCTAACCGCACTGAAAATATCAAATTAATGAATACTAGTTGATTGTCTCATTAAGACGCTCAGGGCTACAGATCATAATTGAAAAATCCAGAATTGTTCTTTTTTATTAAACAATGTTTGTATATTTCCCCCATGATGCACTAGACAAAACTGTTCAAGAATTGTCCATTTTAAATCCTGAAAACTGTGAGAGAATTGCTGACAATGCAAAACCATAGGAGCTGATATTTTTAATATATTGGTACAGCTCCTAGCTTCTATGTTCAATAAGTCTGACTCTAATGCTTCTTTTAGTTCAACCAATATAAATGTGATCATAGGGGCACTGTACAAGATAGACTATCTTCTGTGAAAGGCAATTAGTGCTGGATTTTAGTTTGATAACATGACATGTTCAAGGATGTGTCCATGTTGCACCTGATAAGGAAGTGAGACACATATCACAACTGCCACGAGGGTGATGACCTTTGAATGACTGGCGATAGTAATTACTACTTAGAAATTAAATTCAGAATGAACCACAATGTCCTTGATATTATGGCTCCATGAACATGATATCCTGGGAAGCTCTACAAATGCCCAGTGTAATGAAAACACATGTCAATGTGATTGCAAAATATTCACCACATCATTGGCACAATCTGTGTGGCGGAGAACAGAAATAAGATGGGGATTGTGGTCTTTAGTATTGTAAGATAACAATAAGGACCAATTGGCAAATAAGGTTCTCTTATAACCCTTCTTAATAATCATCCTAGGATACCCACATTGTAAAATCCATTGAAACATGACATCAGATTGTAGTTTGTATTTCTCAGTTGTAGAGAAAATGCACCTCAGTCGAAGAAATTGACTGACAGGTAAATTGTCTTTAAGTTTATTTGGATGGTAGCTTGAATAGGACAAAAGATTATTCAGATCAGTGTTTTTCCTAAATAATGCAATTGTAATTCAATCACTGTCCTTAATGATAATAATGTCCAAAAAAGAAATATGAGTAGAATTAAAATTCATATAAAATTTTAAATGGTTATCTAAACTGTTGAGCTAATCAGAAAATGCTCTTAGATGTTGTACACTGGATGTCCAAATAAAGAAAATGTCATCTATATATCTATATATTGAGGATTTATTCCTGAACCATCTCAGGTGCAACTGCCTCATCTTGCCCATATATAATTAACCCCACTCTTGTCCCATGCTGTCATATTTGTAACACACAACTGTCACTCCATTATTTGAAAGAATATCTTTATTGGATGGATATGGCCACAGCATAGGTCATAACATTCAACTAATATATTACAGTCAACTGGTATTCATTACATTTATATTTTCAGCCCGGTTGGCTTACGCCATTTCCTGTTTCCTTTTAAATCAAATGGTTTCCTCCCTGTTTTGTAGAGACCTTTAAATGTTGAGCAGTAGAAGATCTATCCAGGTGTGAGCTATTGAATGGAATACAATCCTCCTGAAGCAGGCTATCTTCAAAACATGATTTCATGTTGGGGTTACCTTAAAGCTTGATACATATATCAGATGCTAAGTATTGCTATTTATTTAAATGATTGACTCTTTTGCTCACTTTTATTGATCTGAGATGCAGTGGTCTACTAGATTGTGATATGCAAAATTGAAACCAGTTATTTTTATTTGCATTCTCTCAAAAAAATTTAAAAATAAAAAAAGTGGACCTATTGAATTTCAGCATACATAAGAACATAAGAAATTGCCATGCTGGGTCAGACCAAGGGTCCATCAAGCCCAGCATCCTGTTTCCAACAGAGGCCAAACCAGGCAACAAGAACCTGGCAATTACCCAAACACTAAGAAGATCCCATGCTACTGATGCAATTAATAGTAGTGTCTATTCCCTAACGGGTAGATTTTCAAAAAGCGCGATTTGGCGTACTTTTGTTGGCGCATCAGGCGCAAATAAAAGTACGCTGGATTTTAGTAGATACGCGTGTAGCCGCGCGTATCCACTAAAATCCTGGATCGGCGAGCGCAAGGCTACCGATTCCGTATAGCCGGCGCGCACCGAGCCTCGCAGCCTACCTCCGTTCCCTCCGAGGCCGCTCCGAAATCGGAGCGTCCTCGGAGGGAACTTTCTTTTGCCCTCCCCTCACCTTCCCCTCCCTTCCCCTACCTAACCCACCACCCCCGGCCCTGTCTAAACCCCCCCTTACCTTTGTCGGGGGATTTACGCCTCCCGGAGGGAGACGTAAATCCCCGCACGCCAGCAGGACGCGACCTGGGGGCGGGTCCGGAGGGCGCCACACCCCCGGACCGCCCCGGGCCGTAACCACGCCCCCGGGCCCACCCCCAAAATGCTACATCCCCCCCGAAAAACGCCGCGTGGATCGGGCCCGCCCCCCGACACGCCCCCCTCGGAAAACCCCGGGACAAATCATATGTTTCATTGCTGGAACCCCTTCATTTGTTTTGTTGACTCACAAATGAATTGATTAGGGTCTCACTCATAACATTTTACCCATTCATTTCAAATGAATGCACATCACTATCTTGCACTTCTAAGAGAAATCTAAATTTTATTCTATCTTGCTGTTGGGGAAATAAAACACCCTGAATAGGGATGTGAGAATTTTTACAAATATCCATGACAAAAATCTGTCTTTTCTTTAAATGGCATAGTTTCAACCAAATCTTTAGTAGCTTGCAGGAAATCTCCTGTTATTTGCTGTGGAAGCAGATTTCTGCAAATCCATTACAACCTTTACTGAATATGCTTTTTAAGAAAATCTGTGTGTATTCCCACAAAACTATTTTCCAAAGATTTGCATATATTTCACTATGAATGTCAGCGTTTTCTTAACTTGCTACGTTCCTGCTTGTGAATGACAAATCCTAAATTCTGACTGCAGTAGAATAAGGGAATTTGCTTCTTCATGCCCACAGATGCCTTTTAAAAATTAGATTAAATTGGATTATTGTAATCAGATTTTCTAACTTTATAAATATCATTTCTCTGGAATCCTGCCCGTCTCCAGCATCTGCTAGAACGGAATTTGACCTCAGCATTCCAGTAGGTCATATTTGGCTGCTGTGGTTGTACAAGGCAAGACTAGCCATGAGAGGTGTTTCTCTCAGTGATGAGAAGAGTAACTTTTCCCCAGAGAAGAAAGTAAAAAGCAGAGCCAGCCAGTTTTCTGCTGACCCAGTAACCTTACATGTATTCACAGGCATTGGCTCCAGTCCCAGCTTTTTGCAGCTGAAAAACAGCAATACACAATACTGTACCATCATCTCCTGGGAGAATTCTATAAATTAGAAAGAAGAGTACAAAACAAAAAGAAATTAAAATAACATAAACGTGGATGAAGGTTTCACTGATGCCTTGGGCTCTGGCATAGGAAGAGTGTCAGTCACAGCATTATTCAGTCATCACAAGAGACTGCTGTCAGGGGAGGATAGATATTTATTATTTACGCACATATTCACATCCAGGGAAAATGCTCTCTTGATAAAAAGACACATCATTTGATGGCAGGTGAGAACAGCTCTCTCCTTTCACCAAAACTTCATAGTCCATAACAAAGAGAAACATCTAACTACTTTATCAAATAAAGATGTCTCCTTCTTACAAAAGGTGTTTTGTATGTAGGGCAATTTAAAACTAAATATTAGTTTTCTGTGGTCATATATCAAGTACAGTCCCCCTCTTGGGCTGTGCTTTCAAACTGTCCGTACTGAGTCAAAGATTGCATGTACTTTTTTACCCATGGGCTTTGCACCAATTATCAAAGCAAAAGTATGATTTGAAATTGCCCTGGGTACAAATCATACACGATAATTTGCACCTGCTTTTTCTGAAGGTATGGTTTTGGTGGAAAAATATGCACATAGAGTTGAAAATGCTTTAATAATAATGTTACTTAATAATATAATTGAATTGTGCTAATAATTTAATTTAATAACAATTTGTGGATTTTTAGCCTGCTTTTCTAAATGATGCTCAAGGTAACATACCTTGCCTCCCCTGACCTAACCATGTCCCCAGAAAATCTTTGTCAATGTGACTAAAAGTGGAAGAAAGTATTGTCTTTTAGCTACTTTGAGGGAAGTCAAATGTCAGATAGCTGACTAATATGCAAATCATTTCAAAATTGTTCTCTTGATATCTTATCTTTTTGATGATTTAACATTTGCTGGTTATATATTAGAGATGTGAATCGTGTCCTCGATCGTCTTAACGATCGATTTCGGCTGGGAGGGGGAGGGAATCGTATTGTTGCCATTTGGGGGGGTAAAATATCGTGAAAAATCGTGAAAAATCGTAAAAAATCGAAAAAACGTAAAATCGCAAAACCGGCACATTAAAACCCCCTAAAACCCACCCCCGACCCTTTAAATTAAATACCCCACCCTCCCGAACCCCCCCCCCCCCCCAAATGACTTAAATAACCTGCGGGTCCAGCGGCGGTCCGGAACGGCAGCGGTCCGGAACGGGCTCCTGCTACTGAATCTTGTTGTCTTCGGCCGGCGCCATTTTCCAAAATGGCGCCGAAAAATGGCGGCGGCCATAGACGAACACGATTGGACAGCAGGAGGTCCTTCCGGACCCCCGCTGGACTTTTGGCAAGTCTTGTGGGGGTCAGGAGGCCCCCCCAAGCTGGCCAAAAGTTCCTGGAGGTCCAGCAGGGGTCAGGGAGCGATTTCCCGCCGCGAATCGTTTTCGTACGGAAAATGGCGCCGGCAGGAGATCGACTGCAGGAGGTCGTTCAGCGAGGCGCCGGAACCCTCGCTGAACGACCTCCTGCAGTCGATCTCCTGCCGGCGCCATTTTCCGTACGAAAACGATTCGCGGCGGGAAATCGCTCCCTGACCCCCGCTGGACCTCCAGGAACTTTTGGCCAGCTTGGGGGGGGCCTCCTGACCCCCACAAGACTTGCCAAAAGTCCAGCGGGGGTCCGGAAGGACCTCCTGCCGTCCAATCATGTTCGTCTATGGCCGCCGCCATTTTTCGGCGCCATTTTGGAAAATGGCGCCGGCCGAAGACAACAAGATTCAGTAGCAGGAGCCCGTTCCGGACCGCTGCCGTTCCGGACCGCCGCTGGACCCGCAGGTTATTTAAGTCATTTGGGGGGGGGTTCGGGAGGGTGGGGGATTTAATTTAAAGGGTCGGGGGTGGGTTTTAGGGGGTTTTAGTGTGCCGGCTCACGATTCTAACGATTTATAACGATAAATCGTTAGAATCTCTATTGTATTGTGTTCCATAACGGTTTAAGACGATATTAAAATTATCGGACGATAATTTTAATCGTCCTAAAACGATTCACATCCCTATTATATATATATACATTGAGGGCTTCATATTAAAAAAGATTTGCTCACATAAAGCCCCATTTTATGCATGTAAATAGCCTTTTGAAAATCAACCAGGGGCCTATGCATACAAAAGTATGCGTGAAACCCAGATTGGTACATACTTTTTGTGTGCAGAGGTAAAAAACATTCCAGGGGGTCAAAGCTGGGACAGAGAAAGTATGTGAGTGTGTGCATGTGCAGAGCAGGACAACCCACAAATTTATTTTAGTAAATATTATGTTTAGCTGTTATTTTATATTGTATTGCATTATATTATATTGTTTTATCTTTTGTTTTTTTTTATTATAAATTTAAAGACATTTATTTGGGCTGAGAAACTGAGATCACATTAGTTTAGGACTACATTTTCTAGAATTCCTTGCTGACTGACTTTGGCTGAGAGCCAGCAAGGAGAAGTGATCATTGGGTGTGGCCAGTTACATCTCTTTTGGTAGCTGCTTCAAAGTATAAGAGATTTCCACAGTAGTATTAGTGGGGAAGAGCAGAGTGAAACAGGCAGTGTGGAAGTCTCCAACAGCTTCTTTCCAGCCCTAGCTATGGAGGATTCACCAGAAGAGGACTCTGAGATTGACATGACAAAACACAACTAAAAGTTAAGTTAAATGCTATAATTACACAGGAAGAGATTATCTTAGTTTAATTACTGAAGACTGACTTTAGGGAAAAGCCAAAGCAATTTATGCATAAGTCTTTTTTGTTCAGTTATGTTAAAGGGAAAAGGAACAGGGAAATTAAGTTTAGCTGTGCAACATTGAGGAGTTTATGAATGTAGGAGTTGCGGCTTCCTTTGGTAACATGTTATAGTGTGACTCTGTAATAATCAAAAACTCTCAGGGGTGGATTTTAAAAGCCTATGCTCATAAATCCAGAGGATTTACGTGCGTAGGGTGGGTTATGCGTGCCGGGCCTATTTTAAAAAAGGCCCGGCACGCGAAGTGTATAAAGCCCCGGGACATGTGTAAGTCCCAGGGCTTGCCAAAAGGGGTGGTTCGGGGGTGGGGTGTGGTGGGGCAGGGCGGGGAGGGGGCGGGGCCAGAGGCCTCCGACACTGTGTCCATTACTGCTATGTTGGAGGATAGCGTGCCGGCAGACTGCTGGCGCACGCAACCTGCGCCTGCCTCCAAGTAGGCACAAAGGTACAATAAGACTTTGGGCGGGTTAGAGTAGGGCTGTGGGAGAAAAAGTTAGAGGAAGTGGTGGGAAGGTTAGGTTAGGGGGAATGGAAGTTCCCTCACAGGCTGCTCCACTAATCAAAGTGGTATTGATGGCCCTTTGCCCTTACAATGTGATGGGGCTATCGGTGCCATTGGCCGGCCACTGTCACATGGGAGGAGCAATGGATGACCCGTGCCATTTTTTAAGATTGCGCTGGCTGTCCATTGCTCCTCCCATGTGATAGAGGCTGGCCAATGGCACCCATAGCCCCTGTAACATGGTAAGGGCAAAGGGCCACCAGCACCATTTTGTTTACTGGCAGCCAATGGCCCGAGAGCGGGAGATCACTCCCGGGACCCCCGCTGGACCACCAGGTACTTTAGTCAAGTTTTGGGCAGTTGGGATGGTGGGGGATTGTAAGTAATTAAATCTAAAGGGTTGGGATGGGTTTTTTCAGTTCGGGACAGCCAAAAAAAATCGGTCCAAACCTCGGGAAGCAAAATTTCCTGCGGCGGGCCGATAACAAAGGCCAAACCAAAAGGTTCAGCCAAATCACATCTCTTCTGTGTATTGGGTTCAAGAGTTCTGTGCCAGATGGTTTGTAGTTTACTCAGAATTATTAACTAAATGGCCATTAGATGAGACTGAATCTTTAGTTAAAGAAGTACAAGGGAAAAAGTCCATAGGAGGTATGTTTGTGAAATGTTAAACTGTGAAGGCAGTTACTAAAATTAATGGAAGCTGTAACAAATTTAAATATTTCTTTCAGCCATTTTCCTGGTCTCAGGGTCTAACAATTGTATTGAAGCTAATTGAAGTTCCTAAACTTCCTAAACTCTGTGATATTTTGCGATAGCATCTTAATTCTGCAGGGGACTGAAATTGGTTGCCAGGGTGATAGGTGACCAGGGAGGAAGCTACTACTAAAGTGTATACCAGGACTTAGAAAAGGAAATAGCTCTGAATATTATGGACTAACTGATCTCATACCTCTACACTGCCAACCCCACTAGTTATCATAAGTTTCCTCTACAGAATCCAATCAAAGACATCAACCCCTGGAAGACCAGACACAGGCACGTCACTACAGCGTTGATGAGTGATGAACTGCAAGACATAATGTGGGGAATCACAAACAGCATAAAGGCATCATAGCCCCCTAGGCATACAGTGCAGGAAATAACAGAGAACACAAAAGCATCAAAGTCCCCAAGGCGTACAGTGCTAGAATTGCAAAAAGCCAAAATATGTCTTGCAAACAGGAAACAAATATATAAACTGTCAAGGTGTGGTATTCAGTCCATCACAATCAGCACAAATATACATTAACCCTCAAGGCATAGAGTATAATCCATTGAAAACCGCACAACGTTAGCAAAACTACCATGGCTGGACTACATTGCTTCACAAACACCATAAAAGAATATATATCCCCAAAGCACAGTACATCATAAATAGCACAAAGGCATCTAAACCCTCAAGCGGTTGAGTGAATTCCATTGCAAACAACACAAAGGTGTCTAAACCCCAAAGATGTGGTCCATCTCAAACAGCACAATGATGCCTAAACACCCAGTGCATGTAGTGTGATGAATTATAAACAGCACAAAGTTTTCTAAATCACCAAGACATGGAGTGTTTTGAATTGCAAACAACATAAAGGCCTAGACAAGGCTGGATAGCAAAATGGAAAACCATTACAGAGATGAGGAGAAGAAACTTGTATTTATTTTCTTTATTAAAATTGTATTTTCTAGGGTCAAAATATATCACTATAAGCGAAAAAGAAACAAGGTGGAAGGACTGGACTGGGATTTTAGAGAGAGAGAACAAAATAAAGAACCAGAAAAGAGGTGGGATGGTAGGAAAAAGTAGTATTATTTTTCATTCTTCACAGTTTTATTCTAGGGAAAAACACACCAGTATAACAAAAAAAAAAAAAAGGAGAACTAGGCTTGAATTACAGAGGGGTACAACATAATGAGGAAACAAAGAAGTGGGGCGGAAGGAGAAATGTTTTTTCTTTTTCTTTTTTTACAGGCTGAATGCACATTTTAACTTGGGAAGAGGGGTAGAGGCCTTCTGACAGGCTAAGTAGCAGAGAACTGTGCCAGATAGCTGGATAAATACTGACTTATCCAGCTATCTGGCTGGCAGCTTCTTTTCACTGCCAGATAGACAAATAAATATGTATTCAGCTAAGTGGCGGCAGTGATGACTGCCACCACTTACACAGATAAATCAATAATAATCCAGTTAAGTGGCGGCAGCTACCAACACATTCCCAGAGTATTCCTGACTTTTTCTTTTACTTTTTTGACTTTTCTCTATTTTTTTTTATAGCACTGAAAACTTAACTCCAGCTCTGACCGTAGGAGTTACGTTTCCAGCACTAGAAAAGATGTGCTGACCAGATGGATTTTTTCTGCATTGGGGAGTACTAGTACTTAATGGCCTCATTTGCATGTGATTCACATGTGAGGGCACTAAGCAGTATGCCCATTTAGGAACATACATTTTCAGTAGTATTTAAAATTCCTTTGTGCATTTGCAGTAAGTTTTACGCACAGTAAATGTATATTCAAGTTCAGATGTAAAAGTACTTTCGACTGACTATACCTTCCTGCATTGGCCTGTCAGTGTCACCTGATCTAGATAGCAGCAATAAACTCATTTAAAAGATGCTGTACCATGCTGGTCTCCTTGTCAACTTGTCCTGCATCAGCTCTGACAAGACTGTGATGTCATACAGGGAAGAATTGGTTGTTATAATTGCCAGTAGTTTTAATGTTTTTTTTGCTCAGCAGCATACATCCGTAGATTTGAATGTGACATAGACCTGAATGGGAAGCATAAATGCATGAGACAACAATTTTTGTCCAAATTTATGGGATCACTCCATTCATTAGAGACTCCACAAATGAAACAAGAATAGGCTCATTTGTTATGTTTTACCTATTTATTTCAAATGAATGCACATCCCTAGAAGGTATGTTTGCGGAGAAAGGGAGAAAAGGTATTTGAGGTATTAGGTACTGTGGCATAAACTGTAATTCTCCATGGTGCTTGCATGTATAATTTTGAAACATTATAAATAATGCATGTTAGTATTATCTAAGAATAAGAAAAGTAATACAAATCAGAATTATTGTTCGGTTTATTTATTTTTAGAATACAAGGAAGTATACACTCATCGCATTTCCAAAACCCATCCTATGCTGCCAAATATTTGATCCTAGAGTGGGATAGCAAATTTATGATTGAAACTAAAACAAGCATTCTGTATTTTTGAATGTTTAAAGCAATTTTCTGAGTGTTTTTTGGTAAAAGCTACATTGTAATTAAGCCAAGAGTTAGTTGTGATATAGATATTGTTCCAGTAATATCGCTAAATAAGATGCAAAAGAACTTTAATTATGTTTTCTGTGAAGGTAAACGCAGTCAAGTGAATGGCATACAATTTTCAAAAAGCCAATTTCTGTGGGTTAAGCATTGTTTAACCTATGGAAATGGCTTTGAAAATTACCTTCCTAATTTATAAACAAATGCATGTGAAAATGAAAATGTTCCTTGTTTATAATTGCTGGAATGAAACCCTTATTATGCAGATGTACTATCTCTGAAGGCAATTTTGAAAAGCCAATTACCCATATATATGTATGTTATTCCAAATAAAAGGGCTGTCTGAAAATTGCTCATCCTGTAGTAAGGTAAAGTGTGTATGGGGATCAACAATGTGTGTGTTCTTTTATCTGTGAGCAAAGTAGGTGGGATTAGAGATGAGGTGAGTCAGTAAGACTACCACATTTATAGTTTTGTTATTTGAAAACTATGCACATTGGGGTAGATTTTAAAAGGGTGCACGAGCTATCCGGCTCGCACACATGTACACCTGATTTTATAACTTGTGCGCGCAGACGCGTGCATATTATAAAATCAGGCGTTGGCGTGCGCAAGGGGGTGCGCAATTGTGCACCTTGTGTGTGCCAAGCCGTGCTGCCTTCCCCCGTTCACTCCCCCCTAGCCTGACCTTCCCACCCCTTCCCCTAACCTTTCCCCCCTAGTCTTACTCTAACCCCCCTGACTTTATCTTACCTTTTGTGCCTGCCTCTGGGCCGGCACTCTATCCTCTGACACAGCGGTAATGGCTGATGTGTTGGAGGCCTCTGGCCCCGCCTCACCCCGGACCACACCACCCCGGACCACCCCACCTACACCCCACCCCCAGACCGCCCCTTTTTGCAAGTCCCAGGATTTACACGCGTCCCGGGGCTTTACACGCGTTGCCGGGCCTTTTTAAAATAGGCCCGGTGCGTGTAACCTCCCCTACATGCGTAAATCCTCTGGGGCTATGATTTCTGATGATTACAAGGTAGCAAGATAATGCATCCAGGTGGTGGCCAGAGCTGAAAGGATACCAGAGAGTATAGAGAGAGGCATAATTGGTAGGAAAGAGGAAGAGATTAGGTCATTGTACAAATTGGTCATTGGTAAATCCTCACCTGAAGTATTTATCTGGAGGCTGTACCTCAACAAGGATACAGAGTGGAAGTAAGTGTTCCAGAGATAGGCTATCAAAATAGTGTAGAGTTTGTACCAGAAGAACTATGAAATGAGACTTAGGAATCAATATATGTGTATCCTAAAGAGAGGAAATGATAGAGATGTTTAAATACCTGAATGGTATTAATAATTAGGGATGTGAATCGTGTGCCCGATCGTTTTAATGATCGTATTCGGCTGGAGGGAGAACAAAATCTGATCAGTAGAGATGTGAATCGGAATCACTTTTTACATGTACCTGGTAGTCTAGCGGGGGGTCCAGGATCCATCCCCTGCACTCATACCCTCGGTGCTGGACTGGTTTCAAAATGGCGCCGATCGCCTTTGCCCTCACTATGTCACAGGGACTGACAGTCGGCCCCTGTGACATAGTGAGGGCAAAGGGGATCGGCGCCATTTTGAGTACTGGCATACGACAGCCGGAGTGAAGGATGTCGCTCCCGGACCCCCGCTGGACCTTTGGCAAGTCTTGTGGGGGTCAGGAGGGTCCCCCAAGACTTGCCAAAAGTCCCTGGGGGTC
Source organism: Rhinatrema bivittatum (assembly GCF_901001135.1). Lineage (NCBI taxonomy): Eukaryota > Metazoa > Chordata > Amphibia > Gymnophiona > Rhinatrematidae > Rhinatrema > Rhinatrema bivittatum. Next base: position 146,237,684 of record NC_042623.1, read on the forward strand.
CAGCGGGGGTCCGGGAGCGATCTCCTTCACTCTGGCTGCCGGCTGCCAGTAAGCAAAATGGCGCCGATCGCCTTTGCCCTCACTATGTCACAGGGGCTGACCGTCGGTCCCTGTGACATAGTGAGGGCAAAGGGGATCGGCGCCATTTTGAGTACTGGCATACGACAGCCGGAGTGAAGGATGTCGCTCCTGGACCCCCGCTGGACATTTGGCAAGTCTTGTGGGGGTCAGGAGGGTCCCCCAAGACTTGCCAAAAGTCCCTGGGGGTCCAGCGGGGGTCCGGGAGCGATCTCCTTCACTCTGGCTGCCGGCTGCCAGTAAGCAAAATGGCGCCGATCGCCTTTGCCCTCACTATGTCACAGGGGCTGACCATCGGTCCCTGTGACATAGTGAGGGCAAAGGCTATCGGTGCCATTTTGAAACCAGTCCAGCACCGAGGGTATGAGTGCAGGGGATAGATCCCGGACCCCCCGCTAGACCACCAGGTACATGTAAAAGGTTTTGGGGGGTGGGAGAAGCAAAGGGATCATTTGTAAAGGGTCAGGGTGGGTTTTTGTTTATCGGGCCATCTGTGCCATTTTTATTAATGGCAGCCGACGCCCCGAGAGCGGGAGATCGCTCCCGGGACTCCCAGTAGATCACCAGGTATTTCTAAAAGGTTTTGGGGGGGTTCGGGAGGGTAGGGGAAGGTAAGGGATTAGTTTTAAAGGGTCGGGGTGGGTTTAGGAGGAGTTTTGGTGTGCCGGTTTTCCCGCCCTCCCCCCAAATAACTCCCGTTAGTGGACACTAACCCCATTAACGATCTTTAACGATAAATCGGGGGAATTTCTATTGTTTCACGCACTCTAACGATTTTTGACGGTTTAAAAAATATCTGACGATTTTTTTAAATCATCAAAAAACGATTCACATCCCTATTAATAATATACAAGAACAAAAACCTTTTTCAATGGAAAGAACGTTTTAGATCTAGGGGTAATGATATGAGGCAGCAATGGGGTAGACTAAGAAGCAACATCAGGAAATATTTTTACAATAAGAGGTTGGTAAGTGCATGGAATGCCCCCGCCCCCCCCCCCCCCACCGAACAGATGATTGAGGCTAAAACAGTAACAGACTACAAGAAGACATAGAATAACTACAAAGGATCCTTAACATGCAGTGCCTCTATTGTAGACAAATCCATCATGAGGTCTATATTCAGATAAAGTCCAGATAGGAAAGTTAGCCAGATAAAATTATCTGGCTAACTTTGGAGGCGTATTCAATAGTGCAGCCACACTTGAATATAAACTGCTATCTTTTCCCTAGATTCATCAAAATGCATTATTAATGCATGGATAATGCCAGTGATAAGAAAAAGGGGTGTGCTTAGGGAAATTTTAGAATTACCACACCATGTAATAACATACTACTTTGCATCAGCAAGCTTATTATGGAGCACAATAATTCCCATTTTTGTATCTTGGAGAGAGAGAGAGGTGAGTTGTTAGTTGTGCTTTAGGGTTTAGAGGCCAGTTTCTCATGTAGAGTGAGACGTATGAACAGCACAGTACACCTTGGTGAAGATTGGAAGTCATTTGGAGTCTCACAAATATGCCATTTCTACTATGTTCTTTCACCCTAGCTTGATGGACTCTATAACAGGGTAGCAGAGTGACTGAGTTTGTCTAAAGCAGTGGTCCCCAATCCTGTCCTGGGAACCCACCAGCCAATTGGGTTTTCAAGAAATCCAAAATGAATATGCATGAGAGAAAATGTGCATGTTGTGGAGGCAGTGCATGCAAATTTTCTCTCATGCATATTCATTATGGATATCCTGAAAACCCAACTGGCTGTTGAGCCTGCAGGACAGGGTTGGGAACCATTGGTCTAAAGGACTGGGTTCAGAACCACTGGCTTAGCAGCATGTATTTAAAATACCCTACTTGAAATGATTCAGCAAGTATTGGGACTGCCAGAATGAATGAAGTTGAGACACATACTCTTGGGTTATTTCCTGACAGATAAAATAAAGTAATTTAAGGCCCTTAGGCTTTTAAGAAGTCTTCTGATATAATCAAATAAAATTAGCACAGTGTCATATAGTATGGTGGTGTTTAAAATAAATCCTTTTCTAGAGTAATTGATGCAGATGAATACATTAAGTCCTTCCTGGTCTTTGCATTTATTGCTACCTACTTTCTGGCGTGTGCATTTCTGAAATCCAGAAGCTAAATTGGAATTCTGTCTTGAGCATTGAGACTAGGAGTTTTCCCGTCGATAGCAGGGCTGAATTAGCCATGCTGTCATGGGAACTGTCCATCAGGGCCCGGGAGGCGGAGCTTAAGTAGCAGAGAGTTGATTTTAGTTCCCTCTGCAGCTGCGCGTTTGTTCCCGCGCAGGAAGTAGCAGATTCTCCTCAGTATGTCTTTTTTCCGCGCGCGGGAACGCACGCGGAGCTTGATTCTCCTCCACAAAAAAAAAAAAAAAATGTCCAAAAAGTCATCGGGCTTTAAGCCCTGTCCCTGCGGGAGAGTCATGTCCATCACCGACGGCCATGACCGTTGCTACCGCTGCTTGGGACAGCAGTATAATCAAGATAATTGTGAATTTTGTGCTCGGATGTCTCCTCGAGCAAGAAGACACAGGGCTACCGCATGTGGAGCTATCTCTCACAAACAGGCCGTCGACAACTCATTCTTCCCCGGGACAGGAAACGAGGACTCCGTTACAAAAAAGAAAATCTTCCTCCTACACTCAATCGAGGGAGTTTGGAGGTAGGTCCACTACTAGACATTCCCTCAAACGACGCCGCCACAGGTCTCCAGAACCTGACCGGGAATCTAAGTCTTCCAAATCGGTGCAGTCTATCTCACCGTCAGATTTGGCTCAAGCCGCGTGACCGAAACCGCCGGCGCCAAGAGAGGAGCCAAAAGAACACGCGGCGCCCAAGAAATGTGCGCCGGAAACGGCACGGGACAATGGCGGGCAGGAAACGGTGCCCATGAAAACCGCGCCGGGAGCGGCGCCGAGGGAGCGGCGCCGAAGGACCACGCGCCAGGGGCAGCGCCCAAGGAACGCGTGCCGGGAACGGCGCCGAAAGAACGCGCGCCGGAAACGGCGCCGACAGCGACAAGTAAGGACAAAACACCAACAACGTCTCACACAGTATCGGCGCTGAAAAGGACGTCGCTGGAAACCAGGCCACAGTCCATAGAAAAACCTAAACAGCACTCCACAAACAGGAAAGGAGGACACAATGAGAGGCATACAAGCTATAAGAAACGTAGGGAACGTTCTCATGTTCCCACTCCTCTCATTCACATAACACAGCGGAATCCATCTCCCGAAGTCATGAATCCAGTGACAAGGACAGTTCTCGTCATGCAAAAAGACAAAAACTGTCCAGGCGTCATAGACATCATAGTTCATTACATAGAAGTGTTGACAGTTCCAAATCTTCTCCATCTCCAAGTGGCTCTGTCCAATCCTCGACCAGACCACGTAGTATTTCATCGTCAGAATCATCCAGACCTGACTCACAACCTGCAGCAATTATCACGGCACAGCCAAAACGCTCCACGCCGCTTCTAACCACTCCCACATCACCGCAGTATACACCTATTAAGGAATTTTCAGATACCAGTAGAACTATGCCACCCACTACACAAAAAGCCTTCTGGGATCTTTCCCATTCACTGTCGGGCTTCTTCGAGACCTTAAAATCCTCTTTCACTTTGCCTCCAGAAGAGAGCCTACCACGGGAGGATACGTTCACCAAAGAACTGCAAAAACCAAGGATAGAGTTAAATCGTCCACATACAACACCACCCTCCCCAACTCCCTCCCACTATTCCTTATCGGAATCTATTCCATCACAGTCTTCTCGTTCATCCTCAACAGGATACCCTTCTGACCCCCCGGAACAGCCGGCGGAACCATACTCACCGCCAGAAGACTTATCTTACCCAAAGTTCGTAGAAAAAATGGGTACCATTTTAAAGGTAGAAGTCCAGAAGTTATTAGATTAAGGTTAACATCTTTCAGCGCCGCTATTTTATTAAAGATATTTCTTTGAGAAACTCCTATTTTTCCGCAGTTACCTGCCCCCCCCCCACAAGTTAGTGGTAAAATGGGTTTAAAAAGACAAAAGAGTTTGATGTAATATTTCCTTTATTGTTATTCTCAATGTGATTTGACTTGATACTCTTTTGTAAACCATATTTCTGATTTCAAAGTGGATGCTTTGTATATTATGTTTGGAAAATTGATAAATAAAGAATTAAAAAAAAAAGAAGTCCAGAAGTTACCAGAGCCTAGAGCAGAAACCTTAGGACTCCTTAAAATATTTGACACACCGGGAGAACCAACATCATTACCCCCTCATAACATGTTACATGGGGTCCTACAAAAATCTTGGGAGACTCCATTTACTCTCCCAGCAGTGTCTAGGAAAACGGACCTAAAATTCAAACTACAAAAACCTTCCACATATTCAACACCATAGCTGCCTCACAAATCCATAGTAGTTGAATCAGCACTGCAAAAATCAAAACGATCAAAGACTCACGCTACCAACCCCCCAGGCAAGGATAACAAATGTCTGGATGATTTTGCTAGACGAGTCTACCACAATGCAATGCTGAATGCATGGATTCAACATCACCAATTCTATATGGTACAATACATGTATGAATGTCTACAGGCAACAAAAGGTATGTTTACCGCATTGGGGGATACTATTCCAACACCCATTTTGGATATGGAAGCGTGCTCTCGCCATCTTCTACGAGCCGTATATGAGAGTTTCGAAACATCCTCAAGAGCATCTGCTATGGCAATCGCCGCAAGACGACTGGCATGGTTGAAGGCAAGCGCAATCCGTGAGGATCTACATGAGAAGTTGGCTAACCTTCCCTGTTTGGGAGATAATCTCTTCGGAGATCGTTTCCAAGACACCGTTAGTAAATTAAAAGACCAAGCGCTTGCGGTACAATCCTTAACTACACCATCCTCCTCAAAAAGGTTTTATACACCAAATTGTCGACAATCTTATAGGCGTCCTTACCGGACCTACCAACCTTTCAGACAACAGTCGTATTCCAACTTTCAACGATATCAAACACAACCTCCTTCCAACCAACAGCGGAGAGGTAAACCCAGAGGTCAAAGGACTCAACAACCTCAACAACAACAACAAGCAGCAGCAGTGGTGAAGGCCGCGTCTTCTTTTTAAGAACCAGGCCACCACCACTGATCACAGACAATCCGCCGGGCAGGATCACAGCCCGCTGGCCAGAATGGAAGAAAATAACCACAGATCAATGGGTATTGGACATTGTTCAAACAGGTTATTGCATACCTTTCACCCACCCACCCTTCCTTCCACATTATTCACGGCAGAAACCCAAAACCCTGCAACCTCAACTATCGCAGGAGATCACCCTTCTACTTCAACAAGGAGCGATACAACCTCTCCGTTGTTAGGACTACCATCAGGGTTTCTACTCCCCCTATTTCCTCATTCCAAAGAAATCGGGAGGTCAACGACCAATTTTGGACCTCAGAGACCTCAACAAATACATAGTGAGGGAAAAATTCAAGATGGTCTCCCTGAAATCCATTCTCCCGCTATTACAACCCAGGGACTGGATGTGCTCGATAGATCTGAAAGATGCTTATACCCACATTCCGATCCATCCCTCATCTTGGCAATACCTCTGTTTTCAATATCACAATTGCCATTACCAATACAAGGTTCTTCCCTTTGGCCTTTCATCAGCCCCCAGAGAATTCACAAAATGCATGATAGTGGTGGTGGCCCATCTTCGTCAACAAGGTCTAACCATCTTTCCGTACCTGGACGACTGGTTACTGACAGCATCGGACCCCAATATACTGCACTCACACCTCAACTTGACCATCAATTGCCTCCAGTCTCTGGGGCTCCTTATCAATTATCCAAAATCCAACTTACAGCCGACGCAAGTACTACAGTTCATAGGTGCTCGTCTGGACTCAATACGGTACAGAGCATATCTGCCAGAAGACAGAAAAAAGATACTTCGTACACTACTTCACTCACTGTTACACTCCGGGAACCCAACCGCTTGCCAGGTGTTGATAGTTTTAGGTCACATGGCAGCAGCAAATTTCACAGTACAAAACGCCAAACTACACATGCGCCGCCTACAGTGGGACCTGAAACGGCAATGGCGACAACATACACAACCCCTACGAACTCGAGTCACCTTAACGGCACCCATGACCAAAGACTTCAATTGGTGGCTCAAGGACTATGCATTGGACAAGGGAGCCTTGTTCAGCCCCCCACCACACAATGCAGTCCTCACAACGGATGCATCTCCATCGGGATGGGGAGCTCATCTGGACAATTTAGAGACTCAAGGTTTATGGACAACGAAGGAAAAGACCTTACACATCAATCTCTTGGAACTCAAAGCGATCCGTTATGCCCTCCAAACCTTTCAGATACATCTCAAAGGACGGAGACTAATGATATACACGGACAATCAAGTAGCCATGTTCTATATCAACAAACAGGGCAGATCGGGATCATGGCCTCTCTGCAACGAGACACTGCAGATCTTTCAACACGCCAACAAACACGCAATACACTTGCAAGCGACGTACCTTCCAGGAATAGTAAACACCAGAGCCGACAGATTAAGTCGAATCTTTCAGCCGCACGAATGGTCTCTTCACAAAAAGACGTGACCCAACAACTATTCGATCATTGGGGAACGCCACTGATAGATTTGTTTGCCACGGAACAAAACACATGCCTGCCGAAATTCTGCTCGGTGAGACCAAGCAACTACCGCCTTCCTCAAGATGCTTTTCTTCTACAATGGACAACACATTTACTTTATGTGTTTCCTCCAATTCCCTTGATTACCAGGACGATACAAAAATGCATCAGGGACAAGAGCGACATAATCCTCATCGCCCCAGCCTGGCCCAGGCAGACCTGGTACACCTTTCTGCTACGTCTCTCCATCGACGCCCCAATTCCCTTGCCGAACAGATCGGACCTACTCATTCAGAACAACGGATCATTAATACATCCTCTCCATACCTCTCTTCACCTGACTGCATGGAGATTGAAAGGAGATTGCTGACAACTCAAGGGATTTTGAGAGCAGCCCTGGAAGTGCTCCTCGCTTCCAGAAAACCATCTACTAAACGAAAGTATTCATTTAAATGGAGACGATATACCGACTGATGCACTAAACAAGGGATTCAACCAGTAGACAGTGCTCCAGCACAACTCCTAGATTACCTACATTCGTTATTTCTAACAGGCTTGGCAACATCATCCATTCGGGTTCATTTGAGTGCGATTGCGGCATACCACACACCGGTGAATACTCACTCAGTTGCGGAATATCCCCTATTCTCCAGGTTCTTTAGGGGACTAATCCATTTGCGACCACCAGTCCAAAAACCACCAGTCCCCTGAGACCTTAACGTAATCCTGGAACATCTCATGCTTGCTCCATTCGAACCTATGGACTCAGCACATCTCAAATACTTAACATTGAAGGTGGTATTCCTAGTGGCTATCACCTCAGCAAGAAGAGTGAGTGAACTACAAGCACTGGTTCATTATGCACCGTATCTACAATTTTTTATCCACATAAAGTCCTCTTGCGCACTCATCCAACTTTCCTACCTAAAGTAGTCTCGTCATTCCATCTCAACCAATCCATTGAGTTACCGGTCTTCTTTCCACAACCACACGCTAATGACAGAGAAAGATCGCTTCATTCACTGGACTGTAAGCGTGCTTTACAAATTTACCAACAGAGAACTCTCACACTTAACAGAACATCTCAGCTATTTGTTTCGTTCGATCCAAAAGCACCGGGGAAACCGGTAGCAAAAAGAACTATATCCAGTTGGATTGCTCAGTGCATTCAGTTTTGTTACAACAAAGCGAATCTTCCGCTACCAACACGTCCATGTGCTCATCAAGTACGTGCAGTGGCCACATCTCTGGCAAATCTTCAACATGTCTCACCAGTGGATATATGCAAAGCAGCCACGTGGTCTTCAGTTCACACCTTTACATCCCATTATTGCATAGATCAGCAATCAGCTAAAGATGCGACATTGGGACAAGCCATTTTACGTACTATGCACACCACATCACCCGACTACCACAATGAATAATATGCATGCCTCCCTACACGCGTGCCGAACTGCTTGGGACTCCCATGACAGCATGACTAATTCAGCCCTGCTATCGACGGGAAAAAGCAAGTTTGCTTACCGTAAACGGTGTTTCCGTAGATAGCAGGATGAATTAGCCATGCTGACCCTCGCACCTCCCTGGTAGTCGGAGATAATTCCATAACTTCAAGCTTAATTACAGACTGAGGAGAATCTGCTACTTCCTGCGCGGGAACATACGCGCAGCCGCAGAGGGAATTAAAATCAACTCTCTGCTACTTAAGCTCCGCCTCCCGGGCCCTGATGGACAGTTCCCATGACAGCATGGCTAATTCATCCTGCTATCTACGGAAACACCGTTTACGGTAAGCAAACTTGCTTTTTCTCCTGAAGGTAACTATAGCAACTAAGCAATACCTGAAAATTAGTAGTCTGAATGAAGCCAAGTTAAGAGAAGTAGGCATGTGTGACATGGCAGTTTAAGACATGTAAATCCTTGACCTGTATGATATGAACGTTTTATGAGGGTAGTTGTGGATGTGGTAAGAGTGGTTATAAACTATGCTGTCACGGTGATAAGTCAGAAATCAGAGAAAATTACAAGTGAAGGCAAGACCGTAGCAGATTCACAATCCTGCCTTCTCTCACCTCCACGTGCATTCTCCCATAGGTTTGGAAAGAAGGTAACGTCACTTACATGACATCACGACAGGCAAGGCCCTCACCTTTTGCACATAACTTCCTGTTAGTGTGCACTAACTCCCGCTAGTGCGCACTAATCGGAAAAACCGATTTTTTTACTGAAAAAATCGTGCCAATCACGATTTTCTTCTCCTGCCAGACGAATTCGATCGTTAAGACGATCGGGCACACGATTCACATCCCTAACACCCATTACAGATGTATTACTTCACCTGCACACCTTTAAGCACATCTGAATGAGGGACTAATATTTGCTATCTGCAGTAGAGATGTGAATCGGAATCGGAATCGGTTCAGATTCCGGTTCCGATTCACATGTGGGGTTTTTATCATCGGGCCCTATCGCAGTTTTGTTTATCGGCTGCGCCCAAGCCGATAAACAAAAAACCCACCCCGACCCTTTAAAACTAATCCCTTTGCTTCCCCCACCCTCTCAACCCCCAAAAAAATATTTTACAGGTACCTGGTGGTCCAGTGGGGGTCCCGGGAGCTATCGCCCGCTCTCGGGCCGTCGGCTGCCACTAATAAAAATGGTGCCGATGGCCTTTGCCCTTACCATGTGACAGGGTATCCGTGCCATTGGCCGGCCCCTGTCACATGGAGGGAGCACCGGATGGCCGGCACCATCTTTAAAAATGGCGCGGGCCATCCAGTGCTCCTACCATGTGACAGGGGCCAGCCAATAGCATGGATACCCTGTCACATGGTAAGGGCAAAGGGCCATCGGCACCATTTTGATTAGTGGCAGCCGACGGCCTGGGAGCGGGAGATCACTCCCGGGACCCCCACTGGACCACCAGGTACCTGTAAAATGTTTTTTGGGGGGTCAGGAGGGTGGGGGAAGCAAAGGGATTAGTTTTAAAGGGTCGGGGTGGGTTTATGGGTTATTTTTGTGTGCCGTTTTTCCCGCCCTCGCCTGAAGCGATAAGAGAACCCCCACGATCAATATCGTGGGGTTTTCCTATCGTTTCGGGGGAGCCCCTGATTTCTGACAATTTTGAAAATATCGACGATATTTTCAATCGTCCGAAGCCTGATTCACATCCCTAATCAGCAGTCCAACATTTAAGTGTGTCCTTGTTAGTTTGTCATGTATGTTGCATCTTCAGTGCTATTTAAGATTTATAGCACTTGTATAGCTGTAGCTCTCAAGAGTCGAGGACCATGTGAGGCACCAGCACACTTATGCCACAATGTCATCCACATGTGAGCGGGACAAGAGGTTCGCTGTTGAGGGCTCTTTACAGTCTGTATCAGGCGGAACACATGGTGGCAGCGACATGCCTATCATGTAATGTTTACTTGAAAACTTTTTCAAGTACACTGTAATGGTGCATTGGGCAGACAAATACTGAGCAGCCATACATGTTTCATGGACCATGGTGACCTACACAGCCAAGAAGTGAGAGAAAGAAAAGGGATAACAAGTAGAGCAGCAGCTAACAGGCTTGAGGTGGACCTCCTCTGGAAGGCGAAGTGGTGCATGAGGATTATCAGGCAAAGTGTGTTTGTTTAAGGTTTTGCTGAATCTGGCTGCCACTCAGCATGGTCTCCTGGGTTCATGCAGGGAATCATGGGCGATAGCATGGGAGATCGGGATGTAGGTCCATTGGTAGTCTGTGGTGTACTGCTACATTATGGAATGCACAGCACAGCAACATAATCTTTGCTACTTTGGGTGGGGCACACATTAAAGCTCCACCCATCTTGTCCAAACAGTGAAACTGGCTATTCAAAAGGCCGAAGGTAGCGCATAAGGCCTTGTATTTCATCTCTGCTGGCATGTTTGGCATGTGTGTAGGGGTGAGAAGCCAGGGCCTGCAATTGTAATTTGAGTCTCCAGCAGCAATGACAGAAGAAAGGCATGAATGATAGCATTGTCACTTGCAGATGTGAGTGGCTAATTACAGCATTCAGTAAGACTGTATAAGGTAGCCTGTACCTTTGCTGAGCCTTAAAGCCTGATTAGCATTGCCTAACAATGTCTAACATAGATGTTGTACCTGGTATCTCTTTTATATGCCTTATTCAAGCTGTCATACTACAAAAAGGTATATACAGAGAGTCTGGTAGAATACCTAGACCCTATGAGTAGTGGTCCTACAAAATTATATACCTTTTTGTAGTATGACAGCTTGAATAAGGCATATAAAAGAGATACCAGGTATACCATCATTTTTTGATCTATTGTTTACATTTTGGTTCCTGTAATACACATGGTGTGGAGAGTCTTTGGGTGTGATTGATAACATAGATGTTGGCCACTAGATGTGCAGGCAAGCTGTTGCCAAAAGGAACTCATCTGTTCATGACTACTAAATCTGAGGTGGCTATTGAAAGTATTGCATGACAGGCCCTCACAACCCAGTAAAGGCTACTAGTGTGTAGCTGCCTGCCAAACTTGAAGGCATACCTTAGAGGTGACACATCTGTGCTAGCAGCAAATGCCGTACCTCATGCTGTGCAGGCAAAGTCCATGGCAGCTGTGCAGTTTGTCCTCTATAGAAACCCATTAGTGAGCCCACACACACTGGGAATATGGCAGGCCAGAAACATGCACTGTAGATTGCTCGTGGTACATGTGTGTGAGGCTGTACAGAAACTGTATGCAATAGGGATGTGAATCGTGTCCTCGATCGTCTTAACGATCGATTTCGGCTGGGAGGGGGAGGGAATCGTATTGTTGCCGTTTGGGGGGGTAAAATATCGTGAAAAATCGTTAAAAATCGTTAAAAATCGAAAAATCGAAAAACCGGCACACTAAAACCCCCTAAAACCCACCCCCGACCCTTTAAATTAAATCCCCCACCCTCCCGAACCCCCCCCCAAATAACTTAAATAACCTGCGGGTCCAGCGGCTGTCCGGAACGGCAGCGGTCCGGAACGGGCTCCTGCTCCTGCATCTTGTCGTCTTCAGCCGGCGCCATTTTCCAAAATGGCGCCGAAAATGGCGGCGGCCATAGACGAAAAAGATTGGACGGCAGGAGGTCCTTCCGGACCCCCGCTGGACTTTTGGCAAGTCTCGTGGGGGTCAGGAGGCCCCCCACAAGCTGGCCAAAAGTTCCTGGAGGTCCAGCGGGGGTCAGGGAGCGATTTCCCGCCGCGAATCGTTTTCGTACGGAAAATGGCGCCGGCAGGAGATCGACTGCAGGAGGTCGTTCAGCGAGGGTTCCGGCGCCTCGCTGAACGACCTCCTGCAGTCGATCTCCTGCCGGCGCCATTTTCCATACGGAAAATGGCGCCGGCCATACGCGTATGGCCGGCGCCATTTTCCGTACGAAAACGATTCGCGGCGGGAAATCGCTCCCTGACCCCCGCTGGACCTCCAGGAACTTTTGGCCAGCTTGTGGGGGGCCTCCTGACCCCCACGAGACTTGCCAAAAGTCCAGCGGGGGTCCGGAAGGACCTCCTGCCGTCCAATCTTTTTCGTCTATGGCCGCCGCCATTTTTCGGCGCCATTTTGGAAAATGGCGCCGGCTGAAGACGACAAGATGCAGGAGCAGGAGCCCGTTCCGGACCGCTGCCGTTCCGGACCGCCGCTGGACCCGCAGGTTATTTAAGTTATTTGGGGGGGGGTTCGGGAGGGTGGGGGATTTAATTTAAAGGGTCGGGGGTGGGTTTTAGGGGGTTTTAGTGTGCCGGCTCACGATTCTAACGATTTATAACGATAAATCGTTAGAATCTGTATTGTATTGTGTTCCATAACGGTTTAAGACGATATTAAAATTATCGGACGATAATTTTAATCGTCCTAAAACGATTCACATCCCTAGTATGCAACTACCTTCCTCATGCCTCAGTAATGGCACACACATGACAGTGCTGTGCCAGCAGTGTGGACAGTGCAAGCTTAGGATTCACCTGAGACACTGTAATAGCTCCCAAGGGGAGGATAAGAATGGGGCCTTTAAAATAATAAAGACATGCTACGTGTACAGTGTCTCCTCAATCAGCAACCTTTAGGTTCTGTGCTTTGTTTGCATGAACAACTTGGTCAAGCCTCTGAAACATGGGCAGAAAAAGGCATGGTCTTGACCAATGACCTGCATACACAAGGCAGTTGTCATGCTACCGATCGTGTCCTCCCCCACAGCCCCCCCCCCCCCACCCCAATTTGGGTGCCATTAGCCACATACCCATAAGCAGAGATGGAATTGAGAAAGAAAAGTGTGTCTTACCTACGAGCCAAGTGTCACTGTGCAGGCCGGCCTCAAAATTGTCAAAGAGGCCCGACTGCCTAAGTATAAAGGAATCATGGGTAGCTCCTGGAAACCTGGCCACCACGTCAAGGATGCGCATTTGAGCATCATAGACCACTTGCACGTTGATTGAGTGGAAGAGTTTTCTGTTGCGGTACACCTCCTCCCTCTCATGGGGTGGAACGATGTGCCTAACAAATCAGCTTCATTTTTTTGAAGGGGTTAATAAACATGTGGATAAAGGTGAACCGGTAGATGTAGTGTATTTGGATTTTCAGAAGGGGTTTGACAAAGTACCTCATGAGAGGCTTCTAAGAAAACTAAAAAGTCATGGGATAGGAGGCAATGTCCTTTCGTGGATTACAAACTGGTTAAAAGATAGGAAACAGAGAGTAGGATTAAATGGTCAATTTTCTCAGTGGAAAAGGGTAAACAGTGGAGTGCCTCAGATATCTGTACTTGGACCGGTGCTTTTCAATATATATATATATATATATATATATATATATATATATATATATATATAAATTATCTGGAAAGGAATACGATGAGTGAGGTTATCAAATTTGCGGATGATACAAAATGTTTCAGAGTAGTTAAATCACAAGCAGATTGTGATACATTACAGGAAGACCTTGCAAGACGGGAAGATTGGGCATCCAAATGGCAGATGAAATTTAATGTGGATAAGTGCAAGTTGTTGCATATAGGGAAAAATAACCCTTGCTGTAGTTACATAATGTTAGGTTCCATATTAGGAACTACCACCCAGGAAAAAGATCTAGGCATCATAGTGGATAATACTTTAAAATTGTCGGCAGCAGTCAAAAAAGCAAACAGAATGTTAGGAATAATTAGGAAGGGAATGTTTAATAAAACGGAAAATGTCATAATGCCTCTATATTGCTCCATGGTGAGACCGCACCTTGAATACTGTGTACAATTCTGGTCGCCGCATCTCAAAAAAGATATAGTTGCGATGGAGAAGGTACAGAGAAGGGCAACCAAAATGATAAAGGGGATGGAACAGCTCCCCTATGAGGAAAGGCTAAAGAGGTTAGGGCTGTTCAGCTTGGAGAAGAAATGGCTGAGGAGGGATATGATAGAGGTATTTAAGATCATGAGAGGTCTTGAATGAGTAGATGTGAATCAGTTATTTACACTTTCGAATAATAAAAGGACTAGGGGGCATTCCATGAAGTTAGCTAGTAGCACATTTAAGACTAATCAGAGAAAATTATTTTTCACTCAATGCACAATAAAGCTCTGGAATTTGTTGCCAGAGGATTTGGTTAGTGCAGTTAGTGTAGCTGGGTTCAAAAAAGGTTTGGATAAGTTCTTGGAGAAGTCCATTAATGGCTATTAATCAAGTTTAGTTAGGGACTAGCCACTGCTATTAATTGTAACAGTAGCATGGGATCTTCTTAGTGTTTGGGTAATTGCCAGGTTCTTGTGGCCTGGTTTGGCCTCTGTTGGAAACAGGATGCTGGGCTTGATGGACCCTTGGTCTGACCCAGCATGGCAATTTCTTATGTTCCTATGTTCTTATGTAATGGGTTGCCTATAGGGAGGATTCTGATGAGTGCTTACCATCATGCAGCTTTACACATTGCATGTACTGAGAAAGCAGGTGCATGGGTTGTGTGTATGTGTGTGTGTGTGTGGGGGGGGGGGGGAGAGGGGTAGCTTGGTTTTGCCACATCACACAGGGGTTGGAAACATCTTATTACAGAGCCCCACTTTTGTGTCACTGTTGTCTGTTAGCACCTCTCCGTATTTCATATCTTGCACAGTTGACATAGATGTTGCTACACCAGCCCCCTTTTTTTTATCACTCCCTCTGTGCTGTCTACTGTCTTTCACCCATATAAACAACAAAAGCTTTTCTGTGCAAAGATAGATGTGCTGCGTCTATATATGCCTACTAAGGGAGGGGCCGTTTCCCATATACTATAGGAGCTTCACTTGTACAGTAACCAAATGTTCAGTTCCACTACGCTGTGTACTTGGTGACTCTTGCTACACAAATAGGGAGGAGGCGTAAGTGAGTACAATGTGCTACAGAATCTGCACAGCTTCAGAGCACAGGATGTAGAGGGGTGCTGCTTGTGCTGCGGACCAGGCAGACTTCCATAGATGGCTGCCATGCCTGTAGTGGCCTGCCTTTGAGATCTGGATGCTACCTGTAAGGCAAGCCTTACCTTAAACTTATTATACAGACCCCCAAGCCATGTCAGTACAGGGGTGGGATCCACAGTGTGGAAGGCAGCCTGGTACCCAGCAGCAGCAACACCCTTCTAGGCCCTCTGATGGACATTGTATAGCAGATGGTACTCCCTCAGTCATCATCCCTACTTGTGAGCCAGCAGCTCAGAGTGTGTACCAATACTCAGTAAGTGCACGTCGTATTTGGTTTCCAATGTAACCGACAAATGTATGTGGTCACATACCCTTGTACTCTGGACAGAAGTAATGGTGCAGAAATTAAACTTAAGGGTCATGATGGCTCCAAGTTCCCCCTTTATACCACACAAGCTGTACATGCACACTATATAATGTCTTGACCATGAAGGAACAGAGCAGGCCACATACAGGCACATGTAAGCTGGAGTTAGCAAACAAAATATGGTTTGTGAAGAAGGCAACAAGAGGCAATAGTGAAGGGTCACAGTAAGGAGATTCTTCTTTACCTCTGTCTGTCTTGCTTACCAGCATACACCCAGCTTTCATTGTAATGCCATAGGCCAAATGGCCTTGCAGGCATGCTCGATAATTGCACAATTGGAATGAGGCAGGGCATTCTAGCATGCAAGGTCATATGGAGAGCAAACCTTTTACCTTCGGTACCATAAACACAAAAACCACACAACCAGAAATAATTTTTTTCTAAACAGTGACCGCTATATTAGCAAACACATATAGTGGACTGTTTGAAATAAATGCAGTGCCTTAGGTAATCACAATCTGCAAGGACAAGATAGCTAATATAAAAAAAACAACATTGTACATTTCATGAACAGCACATTCAGTGTACACATGTATATATTAATAGCTTGAAATGTCATCATTACATAAACAGGCATTGAATCTTATCCTTTAGGCACAGTCATAATTACAACTAAGAATATAGAAAGAGGAAGTGGCACCCCAAAACCTATAGTAGTGCTGTAAAGTAACGGCTACATGCAGCACTACTATGTGCTTTCAAATCAAAGGGCCCACACAGTCTATGTTGAAAGAATGTACTCAAAGAGGTCAGCCTAAGAGCCACAGCACGAAAATTCAAGTACAGGGCCCAGACAGTCCATGTTGAAAGAATGCACTCAAAGAGGACAGCCTAAAGGCCACAGCACCACAATTCAGCATGAAGGCAGCAGGAGTAGGACACAGAGTACAGCTTCACTGCAGCAGGAGCAGCACAAGACCCAGCAGCAGGGAGGCAGGAGGCCCAGGAAGAGATCTAGCACCATGGAGGCAGGAAGCCAGGAGGAGACACAGCACCATGGAGGCAGCACTTGCAGGAGATGAGAAGAGAGGACACCTAGCAACATTGAGGCAGCACTATGTCATACGGCCCTTATGACATAGTGAGGGCAAAAGTAGCACCGGCGCCATTTTGAATATTGGCAATACGGCCCGAGTGCAGAAGGTTGCTCCCGGACCCCCTCTGGACTTTTGGCAAGTCTTATGGGGGTCAGGAGGCCCGCCCAAGCTGGCCAAAAGTCCCTGGGGGTCCAGCGGCGGTCCGGGAGCGATCTCCTGCACTCGTGACGTCGGGTGACAGGAACCAAAATGGCGCCGGCGCTACCTTTGCCCTGTCATATGGTAAGGGCAAAGGGCCACCGGCGCCATTTCTATTAACGCAGCCGTGGCCCGAGAGCAGGAGATCGTGCCGGGACCCCCCCACTGAACCCAGGTAATTTAAAACATTTGGGGGAGGGGGTTCGGGAGGGTGGGGGATTTGTTTTAAAGGGTCGGGGAGGGTTTTAGGGTTGTTTTGGTGTGCCGGTTTTCCCGCCCTCCCCCGATCTACGATTTTTTAACAAAAAAAACCATGACGATCAGATTTCCCTCCCCCCCAGCCAAAATCGATCGTTAAGACGATCGATCACACGATTCACATCCCTAATGGCTATGATACGAGCACATGGTGCTGGCTGGCTGCCTGAAGGAGGTGCCACTTCCTCTTCTGGAGAGGTGTCCTCCTTTCCTCGCTCTCCATCCTGCTCCCCTCTCCACTTCTTTCTGCCCTAACTCCTGCCCCTGCACTACTGACTCCCTTCCCCGCTGCCCTCTCTATCCCTAGCCTGTCCTACTCCTCCCCCCGAACTCGCCTGACAGCTCCTTCCCCCTCCTATCCCTTCCCTGCTGCCTCTCTCTACTCCTGTCCCTACTCCTACTCCTTCCCCTAGCACTCCTGCCCTCCTCCTGCCTCCTCCTCTCCTCCTTCTTCCCCCTCCTCTCCTCACGCCTTGCATGCTCCATCCTCTCCACAAGCTTGTTCACACACACACACAGACACACCCTCACAAACCTCCTTTATGAAAAAACACATACCTTCTCACCAACTCCACTCCACCTCTTCTCCTCCACACCACCTCCACTCCTCAACACACAAAAACAGACAGACAAGCAGGACAAACTGACAAAACCTTGCACTCCAACAAAGATCACAAAAGACTAAGAGAAAGGGAAGGAGATGAGAAACAAGACACAGGACACCTCACTCAGAACTCACTAAATATAAACTCCCAACTATCACCAATTCACCTACTCTCTAAACACCTGACACACTCTCAAACAGGCACGTGCAGGAGGTCCGTTTTTATAGTGGGAAAAATGATCTTGCACCTCGATGACGCACCACTGCATCAGTTATTTACCGATGCGATGTGGCAGGACAGAAATTTGAATATACATGCCCCTTTTGTTTCTCATGCATGTTTTTCGCGTGATAAACAAAGCATTTTGATGAATCTAGGGGTAGGCTGCTTATGGGCTATGAGTAAGAATGTATCAGTAAGACAATGCTCAATATTATCAGCTTTCAATTCAGATTTTTCCACAATTTAAATTTGATGCAATCATATTTTATGTCCTAAATTTAAATCACTGGTAAAACAAAACACAAATACTGTAAAAATCTGTTACAAGATCTTACAGCCTCAGTATAGCACAATAGGACTATTCAGTCAAATTTATGATTTTGAAACATTATTCTTCATTATCTGCCTTTAGCAAGACCTAGTTGATTGGAATTCTTTAGTTGAGATTTTTTTTCCCCTACTATGCGCTGATGAATAATAATGTAATGAGTGGTGAACGCACAACAATAGGAGAGCTGATTTAGTAAAACAATGTTTTCTTAAACAATAGGACGTTTGTTCAAATCACAGAGTAAGAGAGAGCAAGAGGGAGAATAATGGAATTAGAAAAGATGAGATTCTAATTGAAATACAATGAGCTTTGCATTTCAAGCAGCTGCACTTGAACTGGGCTCAATGTATTATTACATATTAATGCATTGAGGCTCAGCATTTGACAGGCCTCATTTTGATTTACATAAACAGGTGTGCTTTTGTCTTTAACCTTAATTCATACTTTGGCAAATGATCAAATGAAATACTGTAGATTTTGCAATTATATGCTTTCTTCTGCTTGTTTCCTACTTTCAGTTCATTTGTTGTTCACAGTACATGCATACAAAACTCTTTCTTCAAAATCAGACTATTAAAGACACATCAAACCCCTGCTTGACCCAGTTCACTTCCGCACCATAGTCCAATCAGTACTCCTTTCTGGTATAGATTATTGCAACTCCTTTTAGGTCTCCCTCAATCTACCATTCATCCTTTACAACTGTTACAAAATTCAGCAGCTCGGCTTCTTCTCAACACCTACATTTATGACCACAATACTCCTGTCTTCCATAAACTACATTGAATCCCAATCAAGTGGCGGGTCCAATACAAAATGTTAACCATCATTCACACCTTTATTTACAGCAATAACACATCTTGGCTCTCTGCTTCCCTACACATCTACACCCCTTATAAGAATCTCCGTTCTAAAAATAAACTTCTTTTACAAGTCCCCTCTCCAAAAACAACAAGACTAGTCTCCACCAGGTAGTATGCATTTTCCGCAGTTAGAACCATACTCTGGAACACAATCCCACCTGACATTCGATTAATCACAGACAAAAAAACATTCAAGAAATCCCTCAAACACTATCTATTTCTCCAAGCCTACCCTGATTTATGTATGTCCCAACAATTTAATGTTTTTTATTTTATTTAATAATTTTACCAAAACTTTATTTAATTATGTTATGTCAAAATTATTTTATGTTATTTTATTTCATATTATTTTAATTTGTTTTAATATGTAATTTTAGTTCTAACCTCATTATCTATGCACCTTGTAACCCGTCCTGAACTTTGGAGGGGCAGAATATAAATACATTTAAAAAAATAAATATTTCAGTGCCAAAATCTGGCAGATACAAATATAAATTACTGAAAGTAGTTAACTTGCATTTTTGGAAAGCTATTCCTCCTGAAAATTAAAAGATGCATGGACTTTTTAAATTTGATGTCCACCATGTGAAATTGTTAAAGATGCTTTGTGCTTCATAGCATGTTCATCTTGATCTTGCATCACACAAATTAATTTTTGCCTCTGCAGTGTTAATATAAGAAAGAAAAACCCTTGAATAATAATTGTTATAAAAAAAAGATATTCAAGGTACATTTGGTAAATAAGAAAAATGTTGACATGTTGTGATAAGATATTTAGAGCATATTATTATCATTATGTGGGAGAAGTCACTATAATCACTCTGGCCACATTTACTTGTATGGCCAAAACAATTTTTCACCCAAATATATGCATGCCTTTTACTTCCATCATTAATAGTAAGATATTGAGAACATATACAGACAGAAATGTAGATTATTGTGAATCAGGCTGCAGCACAATTGCCCAGTCAATTTGATGGCGGCTGCTGCTGCTGCCTATATTGTGCTGTGTTCTCCTCCACCCCTACCCCTTTCTATTACCACTGTAAGTGGAGTACAAAGCTGCTGATTACTGTGGCCCACATTTTAGCTCTCTATTTATTAGGGATGTGAATCGTTTTTGACAATTTAAAACAATCATCAGATATATTTTAAATTGTCAAAACTCATTAGAGCCGCGATACAATAGCAATTCCCCCGATTTATCGTCAAAAAATCGTAAATCGGGGGAGGGGGGAGGGCGGGAAAACCGGCACACCAAAACAACCTTAAAACCCACCCCTACCATTTAAAATAAATCCCCCACCCTCCCGAACCCCCCCAAAATGTTTTAAATTACATGGGGTCCAGTGAGGGGTCCCGGCGCGATCTCCTGCTCTCTGGCCACAGCTTCGTTAATAGAAATGGTGCCGGTGGCCCTTTGCCCTTATCATATGTCAGGGCAAAGCTAGCGCCGGCGCCATTTTGGTTCCTGGCTCCCGACGTCACAAGTGCAGGAGATTGCTCCCGGACCCCCGCTGGACCCCCAGGGACTTTTGGCCAGCTTGGGGGGGGCCTCCTGACCCCCACAAGACTTGCCAAAAGTCCAGCGGGGGTCCGGGAGCGACCTCCTGCGGGTAAGCAGCCCTGATCCCTGGCCACAATTCAAGCCCTTTTCTGAACCTCCCTCCCCTCACTCTCTCCCCAACCCCCAAAAGTGTTCTGCTAAGCAAGTGGGAAAAAGAGAAGTTTGTCCTTCTCCCATTGGCTTCAGTGTTAAATGCCTACACTGCAGAAGGCTGTAGCTGTATTTAATATGCATTTATTCACTTCATTGATCCTTTCACTGACAGCTTCCTATTCTCCACCCTGATTATTACTTTAAATACCACCCCCTTCAAGTCAGATTCATGTATCTCATTTACAATAACCCAGGGCACTAGGGCTGCCATTCCCCCCCCCCCCCCCCGAACCTGGCTTCTGGTCCACTCCCCCAAGACATAGAATACTAACAAGGAAAAGTAGTCACTAGAGTCACTTTGGTATAGTATGGCCTCAGCTTTATTATTTAGCAAACAATTTTACAATTAAGAAACCCGGGGCTAAGCTGCAGTACCTCCCCTCTTTATACCTCTCCCTCTCTTATCCTCCCCCCCACCCCCACTGGGGCTGGGATGGAACTGAGAAACTTGCCTGGTCTCCCAGAGTCACTGCCAGGACCACTAGCTCTGAGCCACCATTTGCGAGAGCTCATAAGCCCACATCTAGCAATGGGGTTGAACCCGCCTTTAGGCAGAACTTCCAGGATCCACCATGTCTAGCAAAGCTCTGTGAGCCCTAGTGCCAGCTCTTGCTCTTAGTAAGATTATCTAAGTAGACCCCACATCAGCCTAGACAGAATGATCTCCCTCCCCCGAGGCTCAGACATTCGCTGTGATAGAGACAACCAATACAGGTCATGAACAAGAAACAATTATACAAAATTAAACCAGCTGATCGTGTGGGCAGAGAGGATGGGACACAAGAGCTGGCTGGCGGCAGCGATCACAAAAGGGCCGATTGCTGCCATTGGCAGGGGTTTAAAGCCCCTGGCTGGCCCACCCCCAATACTGCTGGCTGGCCAATCCCTGGCCCCCGACGGAGCCAGCGACATCAAGCTGCCGCATGCACTTTCGAGATATACAGGCCTACAACGCAGAGGCCCATGTGGCGGCTGCCATGATGCCAGAGCCAGGAGTGGGGGGGGGGGGGGGGCGCTGATTCATCCATTTCTGCATGGGAAAGGGACACTTCACTGCTGCAGCCTGTGCAGCCTGAGGCGCTGCCCTGCTAGGCAAAGTGGACAGCCCGTCCACTCCCCCAACCCATCTGATGAGTTCCCAAAGCAGATGGGCTGTCCAAAAACCAGATGGGGGGGGGGGAGGAGGAAGTGGGAGGAAAGTCGCAGTCCAAGGCAGGTAGGCCTCCAGTCGCCCCATGTTTGGCGGCACCTGCTAACCCACCACATGCCACATCGGAGGGGACAGCAGTCCACCTATTCCTGATAATATTGCAAATAAAATCGCAACGCCATTCTTCATTCTTAGTTCAGTGATTATGATACAAAACCCAACCCAGTTTTCTTTCAATGTTAAAGATTCTTGAAATAATAAGTGAGAATCCTATAATGCCACTAATTCTGCCATCTCTTTTCTGAGTTAATTTTGTTCCATTTTTTTTATTGCATGGTTAAAACCATTAACAACGACTGTACTATCCTAAGATCAACCCTAAGATCACCGGAATTGTCTATATACTCATAAGAATAAAGAAAAAATGAGCAAATCCAAGCCGTGTACAAAAGAGATTTTGAAAACTTGCCACCTTAAGAAGCTGATGTATGAACAGCAAGAAAATAGTGTGCAGCAAAATCTTTAACTATATGTCACTGATGTATAGTTAAAGATTCTTGCAAAATTGTATTTGTGAAGCTATTTTTGCAGAGCTCATATTAAATGAACTATTTTGCATAATTTTGCACTCAGTCACTCATTAACTATAAATTTAAATGAGCTTTTGCATGGAAAGCGCTACGTGCAAATTGTAGCTATTTTCATTAAAAGATCAGAGAGCACATACTATCACAAATAAATGGGATGAATTTTCAAAGGACATGTGCATAAAATTATCATATATACACGTAAGAAGCTTGTACTCATGCACATGCTATTTTATAAAAATCAAAAGTGTGCATGTATTTACAGTTTTATGTGCACATTTACCTGTGCTAAAAAGGGGAGATTTAGCAGCATTCTGGGGCAAGGCCAAGGTGTAAAATTTGCTATTTTATAAGAAATTTACATTTATATTTTAGGCAACTTATTTCCTCAGTTTGACACCTACTAATTATCTAGCACAATTGATAGACTAGTTCTTTTCTGCAATTGATTGGCTGGGAGGTCTGGGTGAACTGGGAGGAGTTCAGGGCGAAAAACCAGGAGAATCCTGAAGATTTACGTGCGTAACCCTTTTAAAATCTGCCCCTAAGCTTTCATTGGCAACTGTCTGTGGATTTTTTTTCCCTATTTTGTATCTCCTCTCATGTTGCCTAGCCCAGCCATTGCAGCAGCAATCTTTGGGGGTCATTTTTCAAAATGCGATAAGGCGTTTTTGCATGCGTTAAGGGCTTATTGCATGCGAAAAGCCCTGTTAACACATGTGATAGGCCCTTACCGCATGCGAAAACGTGTTTACTGCATGTGATCGCACCATATCGTATGGTGCGATGCAAATTCCAAAAATAGGAGGAGTTAGAGGTGGAAAGTGGGCTGGGTTAGCCTGTCTGCAAAGAGCTATTGCACAGCCATAACGCTGATTTTAACTACACCTCTTGAGACCTCCAAGATGAGATTTGGCCAAGGTTCTCTCAACCTAGCTTGATGGACTCTCTACCTGGGTAACATCAAGCTAGGTTGAGAGAACATTGCCCAAATCTCATCTTGGAGTGAGTTTCCTCACTCCGAAGGCCAGCAAATCTTCACAAGAGACCACTGTTCTGTTCGTAGGTGTCATGTAGAATGTCAAAGTGGCCCCTAACCCCCTACACTCTTACCTAATCCCCACCTCAAGTTACTAGGTGGGCCGACCATAGGGATACAAATACCTGCCTATGGGCCATGATATTATGGCCAGTCTCTCTCTCTCTCTCTCAGGATAATTAAAAATGGGTCCCCCAGTGGTTGAATGCAGGAACTACAACAGGTCTGGTAATTAGCACAAATTGTGATAAACACACTGCATGTGGTACTTACCACATTTTGATAAATCCACCCCTTTGATTGGAAGCCATAGCTTCTCCAACCCTGCAATCTTGGGCCCTATATCTGGCAACTAGGTGTTGCAATAGCATGATGGCTGAGACTCCCTCAACCATAGTACTGTGACCACTTCCTCTGCAGCATCCACAGCCTGCCTGTCGATCTTAAGGCCTAGCCAAGGACATGAACCCATATCTTCTAAACAGCATTGCCACTAGGGCAGGCCTCACCTCTTCATAATTCAATTAACTGAAGTAATGACCTGCCCATTATAATACTGGAGTCAATAATGAAGCCATCAGATTTGTTATGCTTTCCAGGCTCTTAGTTTTTAAAAAGCCACATCTATGAAAATGTGAAAATATTAATTGAGAAACACTAGACAGTGGTCTCAAAAAGCTGGGTCCTATTGTTGAAAATGACTGATTCTTTATCTAGTGCTATTGTTGTTCTACAGTATATATGTGTCCTATGATGAAGGTGTTTGAGTGCCATGTATGACTGATTCTAGATGTTCCACATGAGCAGTATTGAACACTTTTTGTCAATCCAAATTTTGGGGAGAATCAGGGGAAGAATATTCACAGAGCTGCCATTGCGCTCACCACAGAAGTTTAACTTTTAGAAATATAGGGCTCTATTTTGTTGTCTTGGAAAACATCAAATGCCAAGTTAGTGTAGTCTACTGTTGCTAATAATTTGGCTGTTCTATTGAAGTAAATATTTTTTTCAAGGATATTCTATGCTTTTTTATTAAATCACAATGTTAATATTGTTTATGCTAATGATGTTTAGGACTGCATCTCCATTTGTCTGAGGAGACTACTAGACAGAGTTGGTGAGAAATGTATTCATTTGTTTGACATGCTCATTATGCTATCGGTAACGTGCTGAAAGATGAGGGTATTGTATGTAGAACAATTGCATAAACTGCTATAGCAAAAAGGTATTCATTTTAGAAATCTGAGCTACATTCATTTTTTACTGGTTGAGGAGTAAGGTATTCATTATTTGTACAGGTTTATTTCTATCTTGAATGTTGTTTAATTTTAACAATAGCAATTTACACTAAGTAAATGTTCTGTTTGAAGATATATATCATTTGCTTAAATGACCATTATCCTTGTATTATAGTTTATTTATTTCTTTTTACAAACTATGAGGGTCATTTTCAAAGTCATTTACATGAGTCAATAGATAGGTATGCACCCTGATAAAATGGCTTGACTCAAAATTGCACTCCTCTGATTTAACTTAAAACATGCACAGGTTCTATTGTACGTACATAAAGCAGCAGGGAAAAAGAAGTGTCCCTGCGGCCATTTTTAGGTCAGGGAGGAAAACAAAGAGCTGTGCTTTTATTTTGTTCTAATCTTGCTTTTGGTGTTTTTCTGATAGGATTCATTTAAGATTTTATATTAGTACTGAAGTATTATTATTGTAATAATTGTGATAGAATTTTTGTTTTGAATTGTTTGTTATTGTTATATGTGTTTATGACATTATTGTGTAATTTTATGTTTTATATATTTTATGGTTTACCTTGTAATCCACCTAGAATAGGAGGCTAGTATGGAAAAGCCCGACACTGGATCCGTATTTCGGCGCGTGCCTTCGTCGGGGGCCGAAATGAACGATATTGGAGCGGCTGGAGATGGCGGCTTCTGCCGGTGGAAGAAAAATATGGCCGGTGGAAGAAAAATATGGCGTTTCTTCACCATCATTACTAAGCTAAGTGTTGGTTAAACATGACTTAATGATCAAAAATACAATCAAATGAACAAAAAAAAGTTGTGTTCTTTCAAGTAATTATTTTATTCACAAGATTCACAAGTTTGTTTGCACAGAAGCAAGAAAATGAAAAGAAAAATTCAATTTGTCAAAGACCTATGATTATATATGCTGGCAGACTCAATACATGCTAAATTAGCATTACTTATTATGCCGTGGTATGAGGTCTGGTATCAGGCTATATTGTTTCTCACTTGAGGTGTTTAAATGTGACTATATCTCATATGTGGTTGCACAGATATTTTTTTCAAGATTTACAGTTGGCTGTCTCCACATTACATAAATGTAAGAGAGTCTTATTGGTATTTATAAATTGAATCACACATCTAATTGTAACAGCTCTCATATTGTATATGTATTAATGTACCCATGTAATTTGGTTTATGTGGGAAAAACTACATGTAAATTTAATGTTCGACTAGCAGAACATAAGAGCTGTTTAATAAATCAAAGAATGGAAGCACCTCTCCTCCTACATTGTACCACTGAGGGCCATACATTTGAATAAATCAGAGGCTGTGTGCTGGAACTTGTTTTAACACATCTCCAGTGAGGTAACCGCAGTTTGAATCTTTTGCAGCGTGAACGATTTTGGATTTACCGATTGAGTACTGTGTCACCCATAGCACTGAATGCAACAATTGATTGGCATTCATTTAAATAATATTTGGTTCCTGTATTTTTTGTGACTTGAAAGTAATGGGCTGAACATTTTTGGGTGATTTAAATCAGTGTCCTCAATGATTGGCGGAAAGAACTTGTGAAATTCCCTGATAGGCTGATAAGCTGTTATAACATAGCTTTTTTTCAGATTTGTTCTAGTGGCCAGAAATGGCGAAAGGAACAGAATGCCCTGAAGCAGCAAATCACATTATTTGGTCAATAAGTAAATGAAAATAAAATATAAATAAATATAGTTTTCAAAACCCTTCTGCGGAGACAGGTGTTTATTTTTCTTATAAGGTAATTTCACAACATGTTAAATTTAATGCACCCACAATATTTGCAAATCACAAGCTAAGAAGTGCCCTGACAGACTCTTACCACATTTGAGAGAGAGAGAGAGAGAGAGAGAGAGAGAAGGAACCTCTTTTTAAGGCTTGTGTATAAGTAAACTATTTTTACCACTGTAACTAGTAACTTGAAGTGAGGTTTCGGTGGTGGCCTAGGTTTTGGAGGGCAGTTTTACATGCACAGTCAGAGGTACCAACAGCACAATAGACATCAATGAAGATCTGATGTGATTTGGAGGTACACAAAGATACACAAAGAAGAGATTTGTACATTGCACTCTCAATCTAACTTGATAGCAGCTAGGTAAAGTGTGCATCAAACTATGTTGAGTGTACATTGCACAAATCTCATCTTTGTGTACCTTTCATCACTCCAAATCACCTCAAATCTTCACTGATGTCTACTGTGCTGTTTGTACCTCTGACTGTGCATGTAAAACTGCTCCCCAAACCTAGGCCACCACCAAAAGCTCACCCTGAGTTATTAGTTGCCCCTCTTACAGTGGTATAAAAAGTTGATTAATAGGTGTGCTTCCTTAGAGGAGCTCTCTCTCTCACTCTCACTCTTCTACCCACCCATCCATCCATTTTGGGCATTATGCCCAAAACAAAGGTATAGTTATATTTGTGTGCATTATGCTATTACATGCAATATTAAATGCCCCTCGTTTTCATAAACTCTGCCTAAACTCCTCCCTTTTGATTATATTTTTTAAATTTAATTTGCATCTCTCAATGTGTTTATTTAGCATATGTGTTATGGTGTTATCGCAGGTGTTAGGGCCCTAGTGCTTGCAATAAGGCCCTAATGAGGTTTGATAAATGACCCTGTATGTTTTTATCTTTCCTGCGGCCATTAGCACAGTGTCAGCTGCAGTGATATAATCCTACCTTGTTGATTTACAATAATCCTTTGACAGAGAATAAAAACTTTCACCTGCTACTAGGCAGTAGGAATGTGCTTCCTAAAATTTTTCAGCCTGTTTTATATTTTGCTTTTGGGAGGGGGGGGAGCCATGATTGTCATTTTGTTTAATATTTGTTTCTAGGGATGTGAATCGTGTCCTCGATCGTCTTAACGATCGATTTCGGCTGGGAGGGGGAGGGAATCGTATTGTTGCCGTTTGGGGGGGTAAAATATTGTGAAAAATCGTGAAAAATCGTGAAAAATCTAAAAATCTAAAAATCGGCACATTAAAACCCCCTAAATCCCACCCCCGACCCTTTAAATTAAATCCCCCACCCTCCCGAACCCCCCCCCCCCCAAATGAGTTAAATAACCTGCGGGTCCAGCGGCGGTCCGGAACGGCAGCGGTCCGGAACGGGCTCCTGCTCCTGAATCTTGTTGTCTTCAGCCGGCGCCATTTTCCAAAATGGCGCCGAAAAATGGCGGCGGCCATAGACGAACACGATTGGACGGCAGGAGGTCCTTCCGGACCCCCGCTGGACTTTTGGCAAGTCTCGTGGGGGTCAGGAGGCCCCCCACAAGCTGGCCAAAAGTTCCTGGAGGTCCAGCGGGGGTCAGGGAGCGATTTCCCGCCGCGAATCGTTTTCGTACGGAAAATGGCGCCGGCAGGAGATCGACTGCAGGAGGTCGTTCAGCGAGGGTTCCGGCGTTAGAATATCTATTTTATTGTGTTCCATAATGGTTTAAGACGATATTAAAATTATCGGACGATAATTTTAATCGTCCTAAAACGATTCACATCCCTATTTGTTTCTGCTCCTTACAGAACATTCAGAATTAAACAATCACCTTCCTCCCAAGAAAGCAGGACCTCCGCAGGCTACCATGCATCCCCTCCCCCCAAAACGTTTCATGGCCAGGGACCACTCTGGCTCCCACTTACCCCATCCACAGTGGTGCTTCATTTTAGGAGGGCAGAAGAGATGCCCAATAACCTCCTATCCCTAAGTTCCTTTGTAATTCAATGTCACTGGTTACTTAGCCCTGAGACTGGTGCCATATTGTGACAGGAAATGAAAATGTGTAACGCTGGCAGGGCCCATTTTCTTGTACTGCCACACAAAATTTGTCTGTACTAGGAAACGGTGCTGGCCAGCCCTTGGATGTTGACATTTTACGTCACAGTATGGCAGGAGGCAATTTGGCATCTCTCCTGCCCTTCTACAATGATGTACTGCTGTGGACGGGGTAAGTGGAGGCTGAGGTAGTTCCTGGGCCCAAGACTGTTTTTGGGACAGGAGAGGAGAAGGATGGAAAGGGGAATTGGAGATTGAGAAGGCCTCATTTTTTAATTTAAATTTTCAAAACAAAACTGAAGAAATCAGCACAATTTTGTTGGGTTTTCTTCAGTTTCATTTTGAAAACATTATAAGATGAAATAGGAAATATTGTTGACATTTTCTATTTTGTTTTAAATGAATGCACATCCCTACTAGGCAGCAAGCACTCAATCACAGCTAAGTACAATGTCAGTGACCCTAAAGCAGACTTTGCTTTCTTTTCTAAATGAAATCTGTTTTCTAATGTTTTCCTTTCTTCTAATTTTTCAAGCAAAGAGCTTGAGAATCTCTGTCTTCCCTCTCTGAAATCCAGCAGAGTAATGACTGAATAAAATGTTCACTGCTCAAAGAGTTCATAGTTTCACCTAAAAAAAATCTATGAAGTCAGTCCATGCATCTGCCAACTGGTTTATAATTGGTTGAAAAAAATGCTGAAACATGATTGGCCCTACTCCTTATTTCTCCATCCCCAACAACCCTGCTCTATATGGCTTGAAATAAAAAAAAATGCTTTGTTTGCTTCTCCATACACTTAAATGGGACACAACCAATTATTTTTCAAAGAACTGCACACACTTGGTTCAGATGACCTGAATCAAACCAAATGTCACCTAATTTGGATCAATTTTCATATTTGGGTCATCCAAAATTCATATCCCTAATTAGTAAGACAGAAAACCAAATTATTTTTTCACTACTTGAATAGCGAGGATATTAAAAAGATAAAAAAAGACTAACCCGTAAAAGTAATATTTCAAAAAGGACTTCAGAAGCAAGGATGTGATATGTGAACGAAAGAAAAGAGCTTTTCTTTTCTCTTGTCTTCCTGATGCCTACATCACATATTTTTAGATATGTTTGTGATATTTCTCCTGCTCCATATTCTTCAAATGTATTTGTGTTTCAACTCATTGAGCTACAGAATAGGAAAGATTTCTATTTATTCTTTGAATTTAAGATATTTCAAGTGTGCATGTGTGCTACCATTTAAGGAGGCAATTTTCAAATCATCCACATTGAGAGAAAGATCTTGTGTACTTTTACACACGGGATTGCATTAATTCTCATAAAGAAGCACATGGACACTTTCATTTTGAAACTTGTTGCTAGTGCAGAATACATATGACCATCTGCTTTTTCTGTGGCTATAATTTTGCTGAAAACTATGTAGGAGCATACAAAAAGTAAATCTAAATGTGTTTTTCCTCCCCCAGCTAAATATACCCCAAGGAATGCCTCCTCTCAGTGTTGCTAAAAGTGTGCATTCTATGGAAGAATATGCCAATGTTTAGCTGCATTGAGGGGCAGTCAATTAACATAGATTAAATGCTTTATACCCACCTAAATTGCTTTCAAAATTGACATACACATGGAAACAGTAAAACAGACTTAGGAACAGCATATACCTTTTCTTATTTGCATATTCAAATAGTCTCTAATTCCTCTCACAAGTCCTTGTACCATTCACCATTAGAAAGCAATTGTCTTCAACCCCAGAGAAGGCTCAGAACATCATCTCTATAATTTCAGGTTTGAATTGCTAAAATGAGGAAGGATTTTATGCATTACTAAATGATCATGAAATACAAAATTAGAACTGTGTTGTTCAATTCTATTTTTTTTTTATTTTTCTCCTTGCAATGAAGGCTTTGAATGACAGCTTTGCGTGGGATACGATGTTTGTACCTTCTCTAGTATGGTGCAAATAGTATTTGGGAAGGAGAACTTGCATATTGTTTCTGTGTAGGTTGAAATACTTAAACACTGCAGTGTACTGGGGGAGGAATGAGTCAGGCAATTTAAACAATAGTTTTTAGATGTTTTATTTCATTCTACTGTGCATCTTTCCTTTAGAAATTACAATTAGTTGCCCAGTGGGTGCTAGTTTTTAGACTAATTTTAGTCTTAATCGGCCTTTCTCTGATGCCTTTGTTATACTATTTCTTATTATTCTTCTACCAGCTTAGCAACACCATGAGACTTGTGCTCAGTTCTTACATTTAAGGCTTAACAACAAAAGTCACATAGAACTTTTTGCTCAAGTACTTGTATGTGGAATGTTTTCCCTTCTAGAAAAGCAGTAAAGTAAAACACTGATCAAGAGATCAACTATTTCACAATTGTGCAGGCAAATTATTGTACCCTAATTTTGCCCATTCTAAAAGCAGAAAACCCACTGAGATCTCCACTAAGAATTGCCTCTAGTGTTAGGATCCATCAGTGACGTATGAGGAGAGCATACCATTTTCTCCATTTCACCCTCCATTGGAGGATGATGCAGTTGTAAGTTCTTGCCATTTTAAGAGCAGGTAACTGCTAGGTTCAACACAGGATTTTATTAATGTTTTGAAGAGAAGGATGATTTTGATTAGTTCCCTAATCATTGCTCAGTATGGCTTAAATCATGTGTTCAATAAGTTTTGGAACTGAGAAAATCACAGTTTCCGAATCACATCCAGTGGTTAAAGTGAAGCTTTCAGTGTTTTTCAAGTAATTTTGGAGAGCATAAAAATACATCAACATAAGGTTTGCCATACTGGGTCAGACCAAAAGATCCATCAAGCCCTGTTTCCAATAATGGATTGGTCAGGACCAATCCAGGTCATAAGTACCTGGAAGGATCCCAAAAGGTCATTAGATTTTATGCTGCTTATCCCAGGATTAAGCAGTGGATTTCCCCAAGCCCACCTTAATAATGTTTTATGGATTTTACTTCCAGGAACTTGTCCAAACCTTTTCAAATCCCTCCACATTAACATATTTTATCACATCCTCCAGCAACAAATTCCAGAGCTTAATTATGCATTGTGTAAAAAACTATTTTCTCCTATTTGAATTAAATGTTCTACCTAATAACTTCATTGTATGCCCCCTAGTCTTTGTACTTTTTGTAAGAGTAAAAACAGACTTGCGTTTACCCATCCCACTCCACTTATTATTTTATAGACCTCTATCATATCTCCCCTCAGCTGTTTCTTCTCCAAGCTGAAGAGTCCTAACTTCTATTGTTGTTTCTCATAGGGGAATCAATGCACCCAGTTTATCACTTTGGCCTCCCTTCTCAGTACCTATTTTTAATTTTACTATATTTTTTTGGAGCTGTAGTAACCAGAATGGCACATAATGCTCAAGGTGTGGTCACACCATGGAGTGATAGAGGCATTGTGATATTCTCTATCTTTTTCTCCATTCCTTTCCTAGCATTCTATTTAATTTATTGGCTGCCACTTCAAACTGAATTGAGAATTTCAACATATTATCCATGATGATGCCTAGATCCTTTCACTCCTAATGTGGATCCTTTTATTGTGTAGTTATAATTTGGGTTGTTCTTTCCTACTTGCATCACTTTGCTTTTGCCCACAGTAAATTTCATCTGTCATTTGGATGCCCGGTATCCCAGCCTTGTAAGATCCTCTTCCAATTTCTCACAATCCTCTTGTGATTTAACAATTTTGAATTTGTACCACCTGCAAATACTAGTAATTTCTATTTCCAGGTCATGTTTAAACATTTTAAAAAGAAGTTGTCCCAGTACAGATGATTAAGTCTCTCTGCTATTCACATTGGGCCAGATTTTAAGATTTACGTGCGGGCGTAGATTTGTACACGCAACCCGGTGCGCACAAATCTACGCCCGATTGTATAACATGCATGCGCAGTCGCATGCATGTTATAAAATCCGGGGTCGGTGCATGCAAGAGGGTGCACACTTCTGCGCAAGGGGGTGCACACTTCCGCGCAGTCTTCCACTGTTCCCTCCAAGGCCGCTCCGAAATTGGAGCGGCCTCGGAGGGAACTTTCCTTCCGCCCCCCCCCCCCCCACCTTCCCCTCCCTTCCCCTACCTAACCCGCTCCCCAGCCATACCTAAACCCCCCCTTACCTTTATCTGATAAGTTGCGCCTGCCTCCGGGCAGGCGTAGGTTATGTGTGCTGGCCGACGGCCATCCCGCGATCCCGGGCACACTGGCAAATGGCTGCTGTGCCTGGAGGCTCCAGCCCCACCCCGTCCCCACCCACTCCATGCCCCCTTTTTCATGCCCCGGGACATATGCACATCCCGGGTCTTGCGCGCATCGCCGGGCCTATGCAAAATAGGCTCAGCGCGTGCAGGAGCGGATTCTCGGGGTTACGCACGTAACTTACGCGCGTAACCCTTTGAAAATCCGCCCCATTTAATTTTTGAGAAAATTGACCATTTAGTCCTACTCTCTGATTCTTTTTTTAATCTTTTAAACAGTTCCCAATCCACATGAGGTCATTGCCTCTTATCCCATGACTTTTTAATTTTGTCAGGAAAGTATTTGGTGAAACTTTTAGTTTGGGAAAAAGTGTATGCCCACTGTTTCTGCCTAAGAGAGGAGTGGGGGAAAAATTGAAATTTGTGAGGGTGTCTTTTTGGGATCAAGGGAGCATGGAGAGTCCTGCTCAAAGGTTATTTACCTGAGTGGCCTACTGCATGTTCAGGTATGTTGAGGGTAAGGGAATTAGGGGGTAGTGTGGGGGAACCTGTGGAGTTATCAATAAGATCTCACTGTTTCTTCAGTGCCCCACAAGACAGGCATCAGGGAATACGGCACTCTGGGAAAGGATTAGTATCGGTGGCAATTGTCTTTCCAAGTTGGCTGTTTGGCCTCTGGATGAAGAGATATTGGGAGGTCAGACAGGTGGTACACTGCTCAGTGCTCACCTCTTTTTTGTCTGTTTCTACTCCAACCTTCATCCCATAGTAGTCTTTTTACTGTAAAATGTTCTCTTCTTATATTGTACTGTCTTCTGTGCAGAATTCTTCCTATCCATTGCAGCTCAGGTTCTATTCTGGAATACCATGACAGATATTTGATAACAGCATCTTATCTGCTCATCTATGAATTGTGTGTATATATTAGGGGTGTGCATTCGGATTGACCGCATTAGTAAAACGCAACTCATATTTTTTTTTTACTTAAAAAATTGATTCGACATAAACGATCGGATTTCCCACATATCGAACATAGATATGTTCGATATGTGGGAAATCGCGATTGTTGAGCCAAAATAAAAATATAAACCCCCTCACCCTCCTTAATCCCCCCCCCCCCGACTTACCACAACTCCCTGGTGATGGAGCGAGGAGTGAGGACGCCATTTCTGCAATCCTTGGCGAGAAGCATGTGACGTCGGCGGCACGTCGAGTGACGCCGGCGTCACGTGATTCCCGGCTCGTTCGCGCCGGACGGCTCGTTCGGCCCAAAAAGAACTTTTGGCCAGCTTGGGGGGGTCAGGAGGCCCCCCCAAGCTGGCCAAAAGTTCTTTTTGGGCCGAACGAGCCGTCCGGCGCGAACTCGCCGGGAATCACGTGACGCCGGCGTCACTCGACGTGCCGCCGACGTCACATGCTTCTCGCCAAGGATTGCAGAAATGGCGTCCTCACTCCTCGCTCCATCACCAGGGAGTTGTGGTAAGTCTGGGGGGGGGAATTAAGGAGGGTGAGGGGGTTTAAATTTTTTTTTTGCACATATGTACATATACCCAACTCATTGGATTTTTTTTATGTCCATATTGGCCGCAAGTGGGACCCCCTTTCGGACATAAAAAATATGAACATAAAATTTTGCTCTGCACATCCCTAGTATATATATATATATATATATATATATATATATATATATATATATATATATATATAACAGCACTTCATGCCCCAACCTATTTCCAGTAAGCAAAAAATGCCAGTAGTTACTCTGCTTTGTTTAACATATACGTATTTTTTGTATGCTGCTTTATCTGAGATCTAACATCCTTGCAATATATAATTATAGACAGAGAATCTGCTCATTAATCACTTAAAGGTGAATTTTAAAAGCCCAGCACGTGCATCAATTAGGGAACGTGCGAAGAAGTTGGGCTTACGTACGCTGACTGTATTTTAGAAAGCGCCCATATATGCTCGTAAATGCTGCGGCGAGAACGTCTTCCAAAAAGAGGTTGGGCATGGGCATGGTCTAGGCTGGGCATTGGCATTTTGGGGTCTGGCCAAGAAATGCTCATGTAAATAGTTACGCACCCTGGTGCGTGCCGAGGTCCCCTGCCGTGTAACTTTACGTCTGCTATGGATTACGTGTAAGTCATAAAATAAAAGCATTGAGCCATTTCTGAGGGGTTTAAAGGGTCTGGGGTAACTGGGGGAGAGTGTATGCTATCAAACTGGGGGGGTTGGAGGACCTAGCTGTTAACTGGGTAACTGGTAGACGAACTGATAAACTGGGAATGGTGGGGTTGTGTGCTCCTTTTAAATACCCCAAATTACCCGGTGAAGGCGGGATTTGCAAGCTCATGTGCGTACCCACTTACAATTTGGCGCACTTGTGCACGTTGCCAGGCTATTTCATAACATGAGCGCATATACATGCGTAAGATATAAAATAGCTGTGACCCTGATCATGGGCCAAACCCCATGCGCAAATGTATGCCTGTGCGCTGGTTTGAAATTGATTGTCTTAATGTAATGCAAGAGTTTCACTGCTCATGTTATGTTCTCTTCTTTCTCTTCCTCCATTCCCATATCTCCTTGCCCCATCTCATTCGGTCTGCTACGATAGAAACTGATGCAATAAACTGTGCATTAAAACTATGTTCCGAAATGTCATGCACAGTTTCTTCCTGCATGTGATAAAATATGTAAGCTAATGGTATGCTAATACATCAAGAGTTAAAAAAGTATACTTACCTGAAAATGTACATAAAACATTCTTGGTATGCATAAAAATATGATTTATGTACAAAAAACATGTTTTCTGTACAATTTTTGTGAACATAAATCATATTTTATATGTAGAATATATGATAGGTACATCAGTGCAGAAAATATTTTTTGTGTATAGATCCCAAGTAACTTGAGTTAGGAGCACAAAGTGATGTTCCTAACTCATGTTTTGCATGCACAGCTTTTTAGAAGTACAACTTTTATTCCCTCAAATCATATTCTACACACAGCAATGTGTACAAACCCTATTTTATGTGCAGAAAACTTGATTTGTACACATAAAACATATTTTCTACACATAAAATATTAAGTGCACCAAAATGTTTTCTGCACGGAAACATTTTGGGTGCACATAAATCAAATTTTATGTGCCAAAAATGATTTTTGCAGAAACCATGTTTACTGTGTGTAAATAAAGAGTTCATAACCCCACACCACCAGTTCCAGGATCAGCCCCATTAGACTAGCTATGGCCCCAGGAGCTTTGCTTCACCTCTGTCCAGGAGTTAAATTTTGAGCAACTCATGTAGGTGTTTTTTTTAAGGCAATGATTCTCGGTTTGGAATTGTCTCCTGGGTGTACTTTTGGAGGGTGCAGCAAGAATGATGGGTTCAGTTCATTTTTAAATGTTTTTTTTTGCAGGCTGTTGGCTGCTATTATACCCAGAGACAGTGTAATAGAGTGCAGTTGCCCAGCAGGAAGATTTTCTGAGCAGAGACTTTGGAAGTGAGGGTCTGGTGAACTACGTTTCTGATAGGTTTACTTATTGGAGTCCATAAGTATGTCTTGGTTTGCACACACTAGAAGAGAAATTACAGGATGTGACAGGGCAGGTATGTAGTGAGGGATTCTCGGGGCATTCTTCAATGTAGACCTGCTTGGAAACCCTGGGTCTTACACTTGAGGATGGAGTGGCAGGTATGTTTGGTTTGGTGGCAGAGCAGACAACTCGGTTGAGATGTGGCAGTGGGCTATAGTATCATGTGGGTGCAATCACTCAGAGAGCACTCAGCCAAGACTTATTGGAAGGAGAGAACATGTGGCTGGTAATTTTTTTAAGGCTGACTTGTCAGACTGTGTCTGTCTAAAGACATTGTGCATTTTGTTATTAGCCTGGAGAGGTATAATTGTTTGCATATGGTGTTGCGATTCCACTCGTGGCTAGAGCCGCAGGCGGCCTCTCACCTCCCTGCCATCCGGCACTCCAATGCCATTGCCATGCGGCAGATGCTACCACCATCGCTGCCTCGGTCTGCGGTCGGGAATCGCCACCGCTTCCTTCTCTCTCCTCCCTCACGGATGGGCTGCTGATGCCGGGATTTCCTGTGGCAGGGGCTGCTGACCAGGCTCCTCTTCTTGCGGCCGGGAGGCCACCTGAAACTCCTCTTCAGGCCAGAGCTGCCCCCGACGTCGGGCCTGCATCTCCAGCCTCAGCATGGTCGCTCTCCAGGGTCCTGCCTCCTTAGCTGCGAGGCCGCGCCTCTTCAGCTCATTTAAAGGGCCAGTCCCCTGGCTCCTCCTAGTGACATCACCAAGGGAGTTCTTCTTTGGCCCTATAAAAAGGGGCCTGCAGTCACTTGAGCTTTGCCTTTGCAACAAGTATCCTCGTTCCTTGTTGCCCTGGGCTTCCTAGCTCCTGTGCCTTCTCATTATCTTCGTTTGATCTCTATCTGGTACCGACCTCCGCCTGCCTGACTATGCTGACCTCTCCAGGCCTGACCTCTGCCTGCCCGACTACGCCGTCTTCTCCAAGCCTGACCTCCACCTGCCTGACTATGTTGACCTCACCAGACCTAACCTCCACCTGTCCAACTACGCCGTCTTCTCCAAGCCTGACCTCCACCTGCCAGACTACATTGACCTCTCCAAGCCTGACCTCCGCCTGTCTGACTATGCCGTCTTCTCCAAGCCTGACCTTCGCCTGCCTGACTACGCTGACTTCTCCAAGCCTGACCTTCACCTCTCTGACTACTCCGTCATCTCTCCGGGAGACCCCCAAAGACTAGGTGGTCTGGGTACCCAAGGGCTTAACCTGTGGAAATCCTGGACTGTTATTAGCAAAGCTCCAGCTTGCCTCTGTCTCCTCATGAGCACCGCCTCCTGGTAGCAGATGCTCTCTGGGTCTGACCAGAGGGCCATACCAACTCTGCACCAGGCCAAGGGTCCACCTCCAATGCAACATATGGGGCTTGCTTTCACACTTAATATTTCTGTATCTGTTAAGCACCTGCGCTACGCCAGAACGGATGCAAGAAGTCCCTTTGCCTGGTGAGATTACTTACTGCCTTACCCAAGGCCCAGAACATCTCTGTAGCCACTTTGATTAAAGGCAGCCGAAGGCCCTTTGCCCATACTATGTCACAGGGGCTACCGCTGCCATTGGTCGACCCCAGTGACATAGTAAGGGCAAAGGGCCATCGGCACCATTTTGATTGCTGGCAGCCGATGGCCCAAGTCCAGGAGTTCACTCCCGGACCGCTCCTGGACCCCCGATGGACCACCAGGGACTTTTGGCAGGTCAGGAGGGAGGGGGCTGTAGTAAATTAATTTGGAAGATCTTGGGGAGGGGTCAGGATGGTGGGGGGGTTGTATTTAATTAATTTGGCAGGTCTTGGGGGGGTCAGGAGGGTGGAGGTTGTTAATTAATTTAAAGTGTTGGGATGGGTTTTTTTTTTTTTTGGGGGGGGGTTCCCACAGAATTAGAAAGACAAAAGTTTTCTGATCTGGGGAAAGGACTGAAATGGCCCTCCCAAGACCCGAAAACAAAATGGGAAGAAAAAAAACGTTATGCACTCTCTTAATTTGCTCCATAAGACGTACAGACGCCCGGGGACAGAGCCAGTTTAGCACAATTTTTTTTTTTTTTAATTTTCCCCCTCTGAATCCTAGGTGCGTCTTATGGTCAGGTGCATCTTATGGAGCAAAAAATATGGTAGGTCATATAAACTGCTTCATGGTATGATTCATCCATTCCATCTGGCCATTTGGCTGAGGTGTAGTCTAGATTGATGTCAAACAACTTTCACAAAGCCTTCCAGAATCGTGCCGTGAATTGGGAATCATGGTCAGATCGATGTGTGAAGGTAGGCCGTGGAGGCGGAATATGTGCGTTATGAAGAGCTTTGCAAGTTCCAAGGCTGAAGGTATGCCAGGAAGCGCCACAAAGTATGCCATCTTGCTAAAGCGATCCACAGTCACCCAGATGGTGTTCATTCCTCCGGAAGTAGGTAAATCGACTACAAAGTCAGTAGCGATGTGTAACCAGGGCCGATCCGGAACTGGCAATGGTTGCATCTGACCCCACGGTTGTCC
This sequence comes from Rhinatrema bivittatum, assembly GCF_901001135.1. Classification (NCBI taxonomy): domain Eukaryota; kingdom Metazoa; phylum Chordata; class Amphibia; order Gymnophiona; family Rhinatrematidae; genus Rhinatrema; species Rhinatrema bivittatum. The sequence goes on from NC_042623.1 coordinate 146,276,667, forward strand.
AGAAGCAGGTTTGTTCTTAGCACAATTGGTGCAGGATGCCACATAGGAATAGGTATCCTTTTTGATAGTAGGCCACCAATACAGCTCCTGTATCTTGAGCAGGGTTCGGCGTTGACCAGGATTGCCAGCCAGCTTGGAATCATGCGCCCAGAAGAGTACTTTCTTCCTGAGGTTCTTTGGAACGATAGTCTTTCCAATGGGCACAGACTGAGTGGATGTCAAGAGGATTTTCTTCAGGTCAATTATGTGCTGTGGCTCATCAGGCACATCCTCTGAATGAAATGAGCGTAATAGTGCTTCTGCTCTGGTGTTTCGATCTCCAAGGCAGAACTTGAGCACAAAATCGAAATGGTTGAAGAACAAAGACTAACTGGCCTGTCTGTAATTTAGCCATTGTGCGTGGCGGAGATACTCAAGGTTCTTATGATCCATGAAGACGGTTATTTGATGTTGAGCGCCTTCGAGCCAAGGCCACCATTCCTTGAATGCAAGCTTTATTACCAAGAGCTCCTTGTCGCCAATCCCGTAGTTCCTCTCGGCTGGAGATAATCTTCATGAGAAGAATGAACAGGGACAAAAGGCTTTTGAGTCTCCAGCTTGGCTTAACACAGCCCCTACCCCCACATCTGAAGTGTTGACTTCTACTATGAAGGGCTTATTGGGGTCTGTATGCCGTAAGCATGGTTCTGCGGAGAAGGCAGTCTTCAATCTATCGAATGCAGAAATGGCCTCAGCTGACCATTTTGAAGCCTTGGCACCCTTGCGAGTCATTGCAGTCAAGGGTACAGTTAATGAAGAGTAGTTCTTTATGAAGCTTCGATAATAGTTGGTGAACCCCAGGAATCTTCTTAAAGCCTTCAGACTGGTAGGTTGGGCCCAATTCTTGATACTTTCAAGTTTGTGAGGGTCCATTTGGAAACCTTCCTTAGACAGAATGTAGCCTAGAAAAGGCACTGAGTCTTTGTGAAATTCACACTGAGAGAATTTGGCATACAGCCGGTGTTCACGAAGATGGTGGAGTACTTGTTTGACGTTTGTAATGTGGGTGTCCAAATCCTGGGAGAAGATTAGTATGTCGTCCAGGTATACCTCAACGTTCTTATACAGCAGATCCCGCAAGATGTCATTCATCATATTTTGGAAAATGGCGGGTGCATTGCACAACCCAAACGGCATTACAAGATACTCGAAGTGGCCGTCTCACGTATTAAAGGCTGTCTTCCATTCATCGCCACTCCGGATGCAAATGAGGTTGTAGGCCCTCTTCAGGTCAAGCTTTGAAAATATCTTGGCCCCTTGCAACCTGTGAAACAGCTCCACGATTAACGGCAAGGGGTAACGGTCTTTGATCGGCGCAGGCTTTTTCCCCACAAAGAAAAAGCCTGCGCCGGCCGGCAATTTTGATGGTCAGATAAAGCCATTCAGGAGATTTTCTTCAATGTATTCCGACATAGCTTTATTCTCTTTAGCTGAGAGGGGGTACACCCGTCCTTTCAGTGGCTCAGCATTGGGCTTCAGCCTTATGGCACAGTCATAGGACCTATGTGGAGGAAGAATATCAGCTGCTTCTTTGGAGAATACATCCCCGAAGGATGCGTATTGGGGCGGCAGTCCTGGCATCGCTGGAGTCGTAGGCATGCATACAATAGGAGAGATCTCCTTAAGGCACTTCCCATGACATTCTGGGCCCCAGCGGGAGAGATCCAGGGAAGTCCAGTCAAATTGAGGTTGGTGCACTTGCAGCCAGGGTAACCCCAGAATGATAGGGTGCATAGCCCTCTCCAGTACAAGGAAAGAAATTGATTCCGTATGGAGCGCCCTGGTGCGAAGAGTAACTGGTACAGTTTCGCAAGCCACGTTGTCTGGTAAGGGCTCCCCATGAATGGAGGATAACAGTATTGGATCTTTCAACTTGATGAGGGGAATCTTCAGGTCTTCCATTAGACGTCTGAGAATGAAGTTGCCTCCTGCCCCTGAGTCCACCAGGGCAGGAGTCTGAACCGTGATCGGTCTGTAGGTCAAAGAGACGGGGAGAGAGAGTAGAGGAAATGTTGCGGTATGGCCTAAGAACAGTCCTCCTGCAGGACTTAGGTCCATCCATTTTCCAAACGAATGGAGCATGTGGAGACATTATGGCCAGGCTGACCACAGTACATGCAAAGGCCGTGCTTCTTCCAAAATCTTCTCTCTTTGGAGGTCAAGCAACCGTGACCAAGTTGCATAGGTTCATCTGTATCAGCAGCAGGGACTACTGAAACCATCCGAGGTGTAGAGACAGCACTGGCATGTTTCAACCCGGGTAACACCCTAGGCCGGAATTCCTTCACCTTGTTCCAGAGCCGGTGATCAATCCGAGTAGCCAAGGCTATTAATTCATCCAGCAAATCAGGTGTCTGGCGAGTGGCCAGCTCGTCCTTCAAACGATTATCCAGGCCTTGGAAAAGAGAGTCTTGAGACATCTGGGGTCCCAGCCGAGTTCTGCTGCAAGAGTTTTGAACTCTATGGCAAATTCAGCCAATGATCTGTTGCCTTGCTTCAAATCCACTAAAGCAGAACCGGCTACAGACATTCGAGCAGAGTCATCGAAAACAGATTTAAATAAGTCCATAAATCCTTCTATGTCATGCAAAATGGAGTCCTTGCGTTCCCACAAGGTAGATGCCCAAGACAAGGCCCTACCATCCAGGTATGAAAGGATGTAGGTAGTCTTGGAGACAGCTGTAGGAAATAGAGACAGCTATAAGGCAAAGTGCATGCAGCACTGGTTCAAAAAGCCCCGGGTCATCTGGATTTCTCCGGAAAAGCGGATTGGAGCTAGTGGTACAGCAGTCTTCAAAGTTACCTCCAATGAATGGCCTTCTTGGTTGGAGGCAGTGCCTTGAACCTTCTTGTGTGTAGCTGATGAGGATAGCAAATGTAACCCCAATATTTAAAAAGGGCTCCAGGGGCGATCCGGGAAACTACAGACCGGTTAGCCTGACTTCAGTGCCAGGAAAAATAGTGGAAAGTGTTCTAAACATCAAAATCACAGAACATATAGAAAAACATGGTTTAATGGAACAAAGTCAGCATGGCTTTACCCAGGGCAAGTCTTGCCTCACAAATCTGCTTCACTTTTTTGAAGGAGTTAATAAACATGTGGATAAAGGTGAACCGGTAGATATAGTATACTTGGATTTTCAGAAGGCGTTTGACAAAGTTCCTCATGAGAGGCTTCTAGGAAAAGTAAAAAGTCATGGGATAGGTGGCGATGTCCTTTCGTGGATTGCAAACTGGCTAAAAGACAGGAAACAGAGAGTAGGATTAAATGGGCAATTTTCTCAGTGGAAGGGAGTGGACAGTGGAGTGCCTCAGGGATCTGTATTGGGACCCTTACTGTTCAATATATTTATAAATGATCTGGAAAGAAATACGACGAGTGAGATAATCAAATTTGCAGATGACACAAAATTGTGCAGAGTAGTTAAATCACAAGCAGATTGTGATAAATTGCAGGAAGACCTTGTGAGACTGGAAAATTGGGCATCCAAATGGCAGATGAAATTTAATGTGGAAAAGTGCAAGGTGATGCATATAGGGAAAAATAACCCATGCTATAATTACACGATGTTGGGTTCCATATTAGGTGCTACAACCCAAGAAAGAGATCTAGGTGTCATAGTGGATAACACATTGAAATCGTCGGTTCAGTGTGCTGCAGCAGTCAAAAAAGCAAACAGAATGTTGGGAATTATTAGAAAAGGAATGATGAATAAAACGGAAAATGTCATAATGCCTCTGTATCGCTCCATGGTGAGACCGCACCTTGAATACTGTGTACAATTCTGGTCGCCGCATCTCAAAAAAGATATAATTGCGATGGAGAAGGTACAGAGAAGGGCTACCAAAATGATAAGGGGAATGGAACAACTCCCCTATGAGGAAAGACTAAAGAGATTAGGACTTTTCAGCTTGGAGAAGAGACGACTGAGGGGGGATATGATAGAGGTGTTTAAAATCATGAGAGGTCTAGAACGGGTAGATGTGAATCGGTTATTTACTCTTTCAGATAGTAGAAGGACTAGGGGACACTCCATGAAGTTAGCATGGGGCACATTTAAAACTAATCGGAGAAAGTTCTTTTTTACTCAACGCACAATTAAACTCTGGAATTTGTTGCCAGAGAATGTGGTTCGTGCAGGTAGTATAGCTGTGTTTAAAAAAGGATTGGATAAGTTCTTGGAGGAGAAGTCCATTACCTGCTATTAGGTTCACTTAGAGAATAGCCACTGCCATTAGCAATGGTTACATGGAATAGACTTAGTTTTTGGGTACTTGCCAGGTTCTTATGGCCTGGATTGGCCACTGTTGGAAACAGGATGCTGGGCTTGATGGACCCTTGGTCTGACCCAGTATGGCATTTTCTTATGTTCTTATGTAAATGCCACAGTAAGTTTCTCCAAGGCATCTTGCAGCTCCACAATGCGCTGGGCCAGGCCCGGTATGGCCTGCAAGGCATTCAGTTGTGCCGGATCCATGGAGTTAGCAATCTGTTCAGTTCAACAGTCTGCTTGGGATTAGCAATCTGTTGTTATTTAGGAGAGTTGTGGCTGGATCCTTGGACTGGTGGCAGATGACCACGCCCTCAGGGGAAGATCCCGAGAGGGACCACCAGTTAGGCTCAGTGTATGGAGACAGACACACACTAGTTCTTTTATTAGACAGTATACTGAACCACCAGAGGTGGCAGTAGTGAGCTGGAATGCCCGGCTGGACTGTAGTCCCTCAGTTACTGGAACAGCGATCCCTGGAGGCTGAGCTGTAGAGAAACTGAAATATAGTGAGTAGGTAGGGTATGCAGAGTTCATGTACTGAACCAAATGGTAACACTCACACAACGTCTCATAGACGCCCAGGAGCTGGAATGTATAGGCCCTCAAGGAGTGAGTATCTGGTTCCAGGGAAAGCTCTGAGAGAGCGATGGTAACTCACTGATGTAGTTGGCACTGATGACTTCCAGGCAGAAGAGAGTACTGAGTAAGTCTAGGAACGAGGGCCCTCGAGGAACGAGTACCGGTTCCAGACTGTCACCTGAAAAACAAAGGAGAGAGCAAGGCCCCCGAGGAGCGGGGCCCCCTAGTAAGTCCGAGGAGGCAGAGTAGCTTAGGTAGAGTAACCCTTGCTAACTCAATCAGTTAGCAAATTCTAAGACCTTATATATCCGTCGCGGGTGACGTCATCTTCGGGGAACGCCCTCAAGGTTTGTGCCATCACCGGTACTTCAGTCGGAGCCACGCCGCGCGCGCGCACCCCAGGCCTCCAGGAAACATGGCAGTTTGCAGTGTCTAGCCGGTCCGGGGACGCGGGAGGACTTCGGCAGAAGAACGCCGTGGCAGTCAATCTTCCTGCGGGCGAAGAGGGAGGCACCAAAGAGGTAAGGAGGGCGGAGAGAGGGCGTTGGGAACCAACGGACACAACAACGATTCCTCCCCAAGACTTACTAAAAGTCCTGGTGGTCCAGCGGGGTCTCGCGAGCAATCTTTCCTTCTGGGCCCTCGGGCTGTCGGGCCTGCTACGAATCAAAATGGCGCCAATGGCCCTTTACCCTTACTATGTCACAGGGGCTACCAGTGCCATGGGTCGGCCCCTGTCACATGGTAGGAGAAGTGGACGGCCAGCGCCATCTTGTACTCCTACCATGTGACAGGGCCCGACCAATGGCACCGGTAGCCCCTGTGACATAGTAAGGGCAAAGGCTATTGGCGCCATTTTGAATACTGGCAGCCTACAGCCCGAATGCAGGAGATCGCTCCAGGAGGAGGTCAGGAGTCCCCCCCCAAGACTTGCCAAAACTCCCTGGTGGTCCAACGGGGGTCCTGGAGCAATCTCCTGCACTCGGGCCGTCTGCTGCTAGTATTCAAAATGGCACCGATAGCCTTTGCCCTTACTATGTCACAGGGGCTATCAGTGCTATTGGTCAGCCCCTGTCATATGGTAGGAGTCCAAGATGGCGCCAGCCATCCATTGCTCCTACCATGTGACAGGGGCCGACCAATGGCACCGATAGCCCCTGTGACATCGTAAGGGCAAAGGGCCATCGGCACCATTTTGATTCCTAGCAGGCCCGACAGCCCAATGACCCGGAGGGAGAGATGGCTCGCGGGACCCTGCTGGACCACCAGGGCATTTAGTAAGTCTTGGGGAGGGATCGGGATGGTAGGGGAGGGGGTTGTAATACAGTAAATTTGAAGGGTTGGGTTGTTTTTTTTTCCAATTCTGAATTTTTTTTTTTTATTCATTTTTCCAGTTTCAGGTTTGGGTTCCAGCTTCATTTTTGCTGAAAAATGATCCGTGGGAAATCGAGTTTTCCCACAAAGTGCCTGAACTGAAACCCAACCCGACCCAGAAAAACGAAGCTCATCTCTAAACAGTAGTGGGGCTGCTTGTCAATAGTGATCATAATATGATCAAATTTGAATTAATGACTGGAAGGGTAACAGTAAGCAAATTCATGGCTCTCGTGCTAAACTTTCAAAAGGGAAACTTTGATAAAATGAGAAAAATAGAAAAAAAATTGAAAGGAGCAGCTACAAAGGTAAAAAGTGTGCAAGAAGTGTGGTCATTGTTAAAAAATGCCGCCCTGGAAGAACAGTCCAGATGTATTCCACACATAAAGAAAGGTGAAGGAAGGCAAAACGATTACCAGCATGGTTAAAAGGGGAGGTGAAAGAAGCTATTTTAGCCAAAAGATCTTCATTAAAAAATTGGAAGAAGAACCCAACAAAAGAAAGTAGGATAATGCATAAGTGTTGATAAGACAGGCTAAAAGAGAATTTGAAAAGAAGTAGGCCGTAGAGGCAAAAACTCACAGTAAAATCTTTTTAAAATATATCCGAAGCAGAAAGCCTGTGAGAGAGTCAGTTGGACCGTTAGTTGATCGAGGGGTTAAAGGGACACTTAGAGAAGACAAGGCCATTGCAGAAAGCTTAAATGATTTATTTGCCTCAGTGTTTACTGAAGAGGATGTTGGAGAGATACCCATACCGGACAAGGTTTTCATGGATAATGATTCAGATGGACTGAACCAAATCACGGTGAACCTAGAAGAGTAGTAAATCACCTGGATCTGATGGTATATACCCCAGGGTTCTGAAGGAACTATAAAAATGAAATTTCAGACCTATTAGTAAAAATTTGTAACCTATCATTAAAATCATCCATTGTACCTGAAGAATGGAAAGTGGCTAATGTAACCCCAGTATTTAAAAATTGCTCCAGGGGCAATCCGGGAAACTACAGACCAGTTAGCCTGACTTCAGTGCCAGGAAAAATAGTGGAAAGTGTTCTAAATATCAAAATCACAGAACATATAGAAAGACATGGCTTAATGGAATAAAGTCAGCATGGCTTTACCCAAGGCAAGTCTTGCCTCACAAATCTGCTTCACTTTTTTGAAGGAGTTAATAAACATGTAGATAAGGTGAACCAGTAGATGTAGTGTATTTGGATTTTTAGAAGGCATTTGACAAATTCCTCATGAGAGGCTTCTAGGAAAAGTAAAAAGACAAGGGTTAGGTGACGATTTCCTTTCGTGGATTACAAACTGGCTAAAAGACAGGAAACAGAGAGTAGGATTAAATGGACAATTTTCTCAGTGGAAGGAGTGGGCAGTGGAGTGCCTCAGGGATCTGTATTGGGACCAATATTTTCAATATATTTATAAATGATCTGGAAAGAAATATGACAAGTGAGGTAATCAAATTTGCAGATGATACAAAATTGTTCAAAGTAGTTAAATCACAAGCAGATTGTGATAAATTGCAGGAAGACCTTGTGAGACTGGAAAATTGGGCATCCAAATGGCAGATGAAATTTAATGTGGATAAGTTCAAGGTGATGCATATAGGGAAAAAATAATGGATAACACATTGAAATTGTCAGTTCAGTGAGCTGCAGCAGTCAAAAAAGCAAACAGAATGTTGGGAATTATTAGAAAGGGAATGTTGTGTCCGTCGGTTTATGACGTCTTTGCCCCACTTGTTGCACCCCTATCTCGGCTCCTCCCGCTTAACTGGGCAATATGGCTACCGCAGCATCGTCAAGCCGACTTCTCTGGCGTCCCCAGAATGACTATGGTGCAGCCGTACGCCATTGCTCCTACCAGGTACCTGCTAGGGTGAGCATGCACAACCCATGTCTAAGTATGCCCAGTGGCGCGAGCCTCGAGGACGTTCCCTCATCTGACATCACGCCAATCCGGGTATATCTACTTCTCAAGATTGCTAGCTTGTTGAGTTGGCAAAGGCTCGAATGGTCACGTACTGCTCCTGTCTGCGCTACTCTGCCGCTTCCCTGCTGCCTGCAGGAAGCTCTCCTTCTGCCCTTCAGGGTTTTACTACTAACTTGGGTACCCGCTCCTTGGGGGCCCTCTATTCTATTTTCAGGTGCCATTCAGGAAACAGGTACTCGCTCCTCAAGGGCCTGCTCTCCCTGCCTCAGTGCCTGTACCTACAACAACTATCTGGTGGAATCATATCCATATCAGTTAACACCGAGTGAGTACTCTAACATCTCATCTGTCTCATCCACTGTATCCCTTGCTGCGGAACCTCCTGATGTCACCTAGGAGAGAAGGGCTCCCTCTGCCGAGGTCCCTGAGACTACAGCTCACCACTGCCACCTGGTGGCTATCTTCAAGCTGTATAAATAAAGAGTTCATTCCCGGTGTTTTGTGTATAGAGTCTAGCCCAGTGCTGTGGCTCCTCACGGGGCTCCTCCCCATGGGCGTGGTCATCTCCACAGCACCCAAGGATCCACTAAAACACATGTGATAACAACAGGGAATGGTGAATAAAATGGATAATGTCATAATGCCTCTGTATGACTCCATGGTGAGACCGCACCTTGAATACTGTGTACAGTTCTGGTCGCCGCATCTCACAAAAGATATAGTTGCGATGGAGAAGGTACAGAGAGGGACGACCAAAATGATAAAGGGAATGGAACAGCTCCCCTATGAGGAAAGACTAAAGAGATTAGAACTTTTCAGCTTGGAGAAGAGACGGCTGAGGGGGGATATGATAGAGGTATTTAAAACCATGGGAGGTCTAGAATGGGTAGATGTGAATCGATTATTTACTCTTTCAGATAATAGAAAGACTAGGGGGCACTTCATGAAGTTAGCATGTGGCACTTTTAAAACTAATCGGAGAAAGTTCTTTTTCATGCAACACAAAATTAAACTCTGTAAATTGTTGCCAGAGGATGTGGTTAGTGCAGTTAGAATAGCTATGTTTAAAAAAGAATTGGATAAGTTCTTGGAGGAGAAGTCCATTACCTGCTACTAATTAAGTTGACTTAAAAAATAGCCACTACTATTACTAGCAACAGTAACATGGAATAGACTTAGTTTTTGGGTACTTGCCAGATTCTTATGGCCTGGGTTGGCCACTGTTGGAAACAGGATGCTGGGCTTGATGGACCCTTGGTCTCACCCAGTATGGCATGTTCTTATGTTCTTATATATCCAGCTGATGACTCAGGAGTAAACTGTGTATCCTACAGAATCAGCTGTGGACTGTTGACAAAAGTTTGCTATAGTTCAATCAGTGTCCACACGTGGAAGGTGTGATGACCTGTCACAATCTCTTTTTAAGATGTTTAATCAGATAACAGTTTTCCACTATTTAAGGGTTCATGGGGGGGGGGGGGCACAGATAAATCTACAACCTGAACCAGCAATCAAAACAAATAATAATAATAATGCTGGATAGGTGAGTTATGTACTAGGTTCAGAGTGGTGTGAATCCACCTTACCCAGCTAGCTGTGGATAACATTGGCAGACCCTGGAGAGTTGTCCATACAATTAGGGATCAGTCACACAAGAGGATGGTGAATAATGGTTCAATAAGGGCAGAGTGGACGTGATTGAGGCAATCACGCTCATTGTGAATGACCTCATTGGTGTGGCAGGGCCTTGGTTAAAGGCCAAGCTGGTCTTAAAAGTAGTCTGCTTGCTGGGATGTGGCAGATGGGTTACTCAGAGGTCATGTGGTGGTGCTTTGTATTATTTGTTGGCTCAGATATGATCATATATTGGTGCATATTAATAAAGCTGTGATTCTTGATATCCATAATTCAACTATGTACCTTTTTGTTATGTGATAATGCAGATGTCTGGTTTGTGAAGGAGAGTATGTAATGGGGAGATCGGTAGTCCTGTCTGCATTTGTATTAAACTTTTTTCCTGTAGACTAACTAGTTTTATTCATTGCTCATATGAAGATATGCCCACTAGAGTAATATAATATTTTTTTCTTTTTTTGTATGTTGCATGAAGAAAACCTTTTTTGTTACTGCAAAATAAAAATGGAGATGCATTTGGCAAGACGTAATACGATTTTCATATGAGCTAAACTCGTCAGCATTATTATCATTATTAATGCCACAAAAAAAAAAACCATTATGCAGTATGTGGTAAACTGTTTTCACTAGTTTCCCCTGCAATTCAAATATAATATTTTGTTCTTGCCTTTTTTTGTGCAAATTGCTTAATATGGAACATGCCTATACTTTGACTAATCATTATATTTTACATTTGCATTTAAATCACGTTAATTGTGATGATGAGCCTGAAAAATGTATAAATGAGCAAATTAGTCACTCAGGTTGCTAGCATTTATGTGAAGCATATTTTTCTCTACAAATATCACTCTGGAATATAGTTCAGCTATTGAAGAACTGCAAAGAGTGTTCATGCTATTTACTAAGACAAATCGTTGTTAGTGCAAAAATTAAAAGGAATAGTTAACTAAAGAAAATAGCATCAAAATGAGCATTTTGCTATTATGCTACAAATTAGTTGGTATTATGCAATTATATTGTAGTAGTCACAACAAACAGGATGTTATGGAAGAGGAAGGAAAAATAGGGAACATAATTTTCTCCATTGTGTAAACGTTATGGGTGTGAGGGGATTTTTTTTTAATTGTCCATTTCATTTCATTGAAGGCAGGGGAAGAGACAGATTCATTTTTTTCTGCTTTGTGTGTGTGTGTGTGTGTGTGTGTGCGTGTGTGAAATTGTCTATTTTGTTTTTCTTTTAGTATGTGCTATTGGAAAATAGTGTACACTAAATTGTTTTAGTCTACACTATTGGCAGCGCATGCTAAAAGCAAAAGCAAAGCCTTATACTAAAACAAAAATGCAAGCCCTCTCCCCATCCCTATTCCTTACCTCTTACCCCATCCAGGGTGTAAAAATAAGACAGGACTGATCTACAATTGCTCCTGCTCCACCAATGCTGTATTCCAAAGTGGTGCATGCTGACATGAAGCCAGAGCCATTTTGCAATATGGCCCTACTCTAAATATGGCACCAGCAGAGCAGGAGTGACTAGACATTTCTCTTGCCTCCTTTTTACACCATAGAGAGGTAGGAGGCAATAGACGAGGGGCTATGAGCAAGGATTGGGGAGAGAGTCTGGGGTGCTTTTAAACATTTTAAGGGGTGTTCGTGTTTGGTGGGGAGAGGGCTTTGAAAATGAAGTGTAAAGCAAACGAAGGCCTAGATTCATCATTCTGCTGATGAGCCACGACGAATAAAAGGGGTCTGGAGGAAAAGTGTGTACCTAGCTGCATCACGGCAGTGCATTTTTGCCCACTGTGGTTGTGGTGCGGTGCATTCTATCGCCCCCAAGTGCCACCGTAAAAGGTGGTGTTATTTTCAGTGCTGCTGCCGGCAATAATGTCTAAAACATGATCGCCCACAGCGGTACTGGAAATATTTTTTTCTTAACCCTGCCCTAACCCCTCCCCTTTTCCTCATTTAAATTTTAACATCGCAATGTGGTCTCTATTGAGTGCAGTGCATTAGGGCGTTGTCACACGCAATAAGGCCCTATCCCACGCGATAAGGCCACATCACATTTTAAAGAAGGACCCCCGAAATTTGGGGGTTTGTTTCATTTTCAGAACAAACTGAAATGAAATGGGAAAGCTTAAAACAATAATAAAAGCATATTCTTAGTAAAAATGGTAGATCTGATATATATATATACCATGTGTAGCTCAATCTATATTTATTTCTGTAAAATACTAAGCTGGTCTATTTACTAATCATTTTCCATGCAGCTGATATTTACAAGAAGTAATAACATGATTTCATTCTAGGTGAGAATCCATATACTAGGAACTATATACCAGCAAATAAAAGTCATAGGAGAAATGAAGAGTAGAAGGAACTTTGGTGTTCTATTCGGAGGAAAGTATGGCTGGAATAGAATTAGTAAAATAGTAACACAGTAGATGATGACAAAATATTACCAACCAAGGTAACACTACAAGGATGTATCCCAACTGCCAGGCTTAGGAGTGTGACCACTTGTAAGATATCTCTCCTTAACCAGGTCAGTTTTTGTCATCTTGCTCACCTGTACTCTATTATCTGGGCAGCTGAGCATACAGAAGTCCTCACACTTAAGACCAATTTGTTCCATAAGAACAAGGTTATAAATGGGGAACTGATTCCAACACCAGGCCCCATACTCTATTTTCACCAAAATAACCTGGAATTTAATTATTTATAGTATTGTGAAAAGTATAGACACATTTTAAAGCATTACTTTGTCTGGAAAGGAAAATGCCTACAAGATGTTATGATTTGTGGGCATGTGGGCTCTTGGCCCGAGGTGCAAGTTGACACTACCTGTGGGAAGGACCCCCACAGGTCTGCACCGTTGGGAGGCGAGGTCAGAGACAGCGGAGAGCTCTGGGTTAGGCAATAGAGAGATCCCGTGGCACCAGGAGGGGATCCCCGCGAGAGTAGAATAGAGGCAATGCCTGGGCAGGGACCCCGAGGGAAGTCCTTGGGGAATACAGTGGTGAAAGCTGGCTCAAGCCGCAAGCAGCCCCAGGGAGAGCAGAGCAGTGTAGGAGGTAAGCACATGCGAATGCAGCCATCTGTGATTGGGGGGCGTGAGGCTTGACCAATCAGGAGGTACTCCAGAGGGCAACCCTGAAGGGAGGAGCTGAACAGCGTAGGATGATGATGAAACACATAGGTTAGCCCACAGGACAGGGAAACCTGAGCTGAGCCTTTATGATGATGTAGCATCACCCTGAGGAGCGGGAAAGTGGAGGCAGTCCCAATGTCGTTCGTAGGCGAAACCCAGAGGAGCGGGGAAGCAAACAACTCGCAGGGAAGATGGAGAGCATTACCCCAATGAGCGGGAAAGCTATGGCAATCACTGTAGTATGAAGACGCAGTCCCGAGGAGCGGGAGGCGCGGCCAATCTCATTCAAGATGGAAGCACAACCCCAAGGAGTGGGGGAGTCCCCTAGTAGAACTCACGAATGGTAGATGTGTCCCAGAGATAGTCTCGAGGAATGGGGGACCTTGGAGGATAGAACCCAAGAGACGTGGAGCCAGCCCGAGGAGTGAGGTAGGCCAGGAGAGTGAGTCCCCGATGCGTGCACTGGCCCCCGAGGAGCAGATACCAGTCAAGGCACGAAGAGTAGTCTCAGGAACAGGAACTTGTTGCCAAGTTGGCTAGCTGAGGGCAAAGGTGGAGTTTAAATACACCGGTCTGTCATCAAACAGAGATGCCTCAGAGGTTCCCACCGAGGAGGTTAGAAAGGAGGGCCCAGTGGCGCGTGTGCACGCCTTGGAAGGCCCGAAGTCGAGGAAGATGGCGGCAGCATCCAGCCCGCCATGAGGAGTCCCGGGGAATGCAGCGGTGAAAGCTGGCTCGAGCCGCAAGCAGCCCCGGGGAGAGCAGGAGAGCAGTGTAGGAGGTAAGCACATGCGAATGCAGCCATCTGTGATCGACGGTCATAACAGTACCCCTCCTCTTAAGGCCCCTCCCTGGGGGTTTGGGTTTGTGAGAATGTTTGGCATGGAACTGTCGAATGAGATCCTTGTCCAGGATATTGGCCATGGGCTCCCAGCTGTTTTCTTCAGGCCCAAATCCCTCCCACAACAGGAGGTACTCCCATCTCCTGCCATGTTTCCTGATGTCCAGGACGTCTCAGACTTGATAGGAGACATCAGCCTCGGAGGATAGTGATACGGGATCTGGTGGTTTCTTCGAAAATCCAGAAAGAATCAGAGGCTTCAGCAGGGAAACATGAAACGCATTGTGAATTTTGAGTGAGGGAGGCAACTGAAGTCGGTAGGTAACAGGGACCAGGTGGTGTAATACTGGAAAAGGGCCATATACCTAGGAGCAAAGCATGCTGATGGCAGTTTGAGGCAAATGAACTTAGTGCTCAGCCACACTTTATCTCCAGGTTGAAACTGAGGTGCTGAGCGATGGTGAGCATCGTCCTCTTTTGATCTCTGAGCAGTGCGTTCGAGCAGTTGTTGGGTATCGCGCCACAGTTGGTGTAATTCTTGCGCAGTCGCTTGGGCTGCTGGAGAGGCCACGGACAGCAGAAGAGGAAGTGGTGGTAAAGTTTGGCGGTTGTAAACCAACAGGAAAGGAGACGAACTGGTGGACATGGACACATGAGAATTTAATGCACATTGTACTGGGGCTGATAATATTTTCTGTGGGTCAGAACCCAATGACCCCAAAGTCTCATTACATTTTTTTATCAGTCTATTTGCCACTCTACAGCATCCCAAAGCCAGCTTTTATCTCAAAATGTAATGTAAAATATCCTCTCAAATAGTTATTTGCTATGACTTCCTCTGTGGATTCCAAATGTGTAAATTGAGTCCTATGATTTCAAAGGCCTTAAATTTAATAAATTCAATTTAATTTTCCATTCTACAATGGAAAGTGACTGGAAGTATTCTCAGCAATCACCCAATTATCTTTTCATTACCCTGTGACCAAGTCAGTCCTTGCTTAGAAACTTGGGAATTTCTATGATTCTAATTAGAAGTACTGGAACTTAACACACATATCATAATAATGATGCTGTTTCCTTAGAACCTTTGAAAATGTTTCTATCCAAGATTTTTGTGTATTTATTCTAATCCTAAATCCTTACTATATTTTCTGCTATAATGAGGATTCTTCTCTACTTCACTCCCTGTCTGGCTGTTCCTCACTCTTCCAGTGTCCAAATCACACTTTTCATTTCTTAGCATAAAATTGACTCCCATGCCATAATACAATATTAAGACATAGAAGTGTTTGTTTTATGTGGCCATAGCAATATGCCTCAAGTGAACTGTGAAACAGATTGTCAGCAGCACTAGTGACTCAAGCACCTGAGAGGTACTGAAATGATTTGATGTCCAATCTGAAATATTTTATAGTTTTTATAATAGAGATTATATTTATTTGTTTTAACTGTTTATCTTGTGTTCATATCAATACTCTCTGTACTGCACAGTTAAGCTTTCATAAACATGTTTTATATGCAAAACTGTAGATTCCATCTATCATAAATATGCTACACATTCTGTTTAAATCTATAATCAGAGCAAGTGAGGCAGCATTCTGACTGGCTGATATTGCTTCCTTCTTGAAAATTTTCTCAAGAAGTAAAACAATTTTTCTCAAGAGCACAACGTCTGTCAACAAAAATGTGCTGAATTGTGATTAGATGTTTCAGTTTCAGTTTGTGC
Organism: Rhinatrema bivittatum; assembly: GCF_901001135.1. Taxonomy (NCBI): domain Eukaryota; kingdom Metazoa; phylum Chordata; class Amphibia; order Gymnophiona; family Rhinatrematidae; genus Rhinatrema; species Rhinatrema bivittatum. The sequence continues at coordinate 146,292,226 of NC_042623.1, forward strand.
ATTCTTCGGGCATTTTCACTATCCAGGGCAGCCACGCCAGGTCTGCTCCCCATTCAAGAGGCATAACAGAAGAAATTCCTTGAGCCCATATTTGAGTGGAATAATAATGACAGTATAAATATAACAATATAATCACAACAATAAATACAAACAACAACAAATTGTACATTCTGAGTGTACATCCATAACAGAGAAAAAAACATACAGTAGCTAATGCAATAATAACTATCTGCCCAGGATGGATGGCTAATGGAAGCAGACCAGCCTGATTCTTGAGAGGAAGGAGAAAGAGGTTGGATTGGTCACCGCCCATGCCTCTTATTCTCTCTTTTGAAGTCTTCTCCTTAGGCAAGCTCCCACCAACTAGAAACAGTATTCTCTCCACCCCATCCCCCTGGCTGCCAGGACCAGCAGCCTGTTGAGTTCCTCCCCTTCTATTGTCGTGGGCAGATGACACCACTCACAGCAACCAGGAAACAATCTCCATGTGAAGCAGGCAAACACCTCCCAGCTCTCCTCCCCTCCCCCCACATTGAAAAAGTTAAAAGCAAGGAAGGGAAGAGGGTGGAATGCGACCACAACATGGGCGCCTTGTAATTAGCGGTGCTCGTGCATGTGGGGTGGCGCTCGTGCATGTGGGGTGTCAGCATTGTTTATTTTTTTAAGCTTATTGGTAGATTGGGACATTTGTAGCATTTTAATACATTTCTGAGTCCCTTCTAATTTATTTTGCCTTTTGGGGACTTCTTAGCACACTGAGGAAATTTTAAATTATGATGTCTTCAAAAGTCTTTGCTTCACTTCCAAATGATGTATGTCATTTTGCAAGCTAAGATTTACAATTTTCTCATGATTTAGAACTGGTTGGCATAACCAAGGAGCCTAGAACAGTCAAAACTTGAAATATTGTGACAGGATCAGAAATGGTGGATATTCAAACAGGTCAGACCATAACCTTAAAAAAAAATAAAGAAATAAATAGCCAAGTTGATGTTCTGAGAAATTTTGAGCTACTTTAAAAATGCAAGATGTGTTCAGAATTATAATGCATTGCTCCTAAAAGCCTGATTCTGTAGAAAATAGATTTATGCAGTGTATTATTTACAAGGCTTCTATATACTTTAATCTCCCAGACAATCTTCCCTATCTCAAAGTGCAATAGTACATCCCTCTGGCATATTTTCTCTTTACACAAAATGCAACAGCACTACATTTCAATTATCCATATAAGAACAAAGAGCTTGGCATCCAGTTTACCAAGCAATATTTTTATTTTCCATGCCCTGGCCTATTCATTATCGGAACACTCTGCATCTGTGAATAAGGGCGTGACAACATAAAAAATATTGCAGCCTAGTTCATTGAACCAACAAGTTTGTGGATTTGTTGGGCAAACATTTTGGTCTCAGGGTTTTTTTTTTATTTTTACATATTATTTTCCTCGAAACAGCAAAGCTGCATCAGTTTGATTAGATTCAGACTGGCTGTGGATTTAAGTGAATCGGAACTAAAAGAGAAAGTTGAAACTGAGCTATAGAATTCTTACCCTCTATTTAGTACACTAAACACATCCACATAAATTCTAACACTGCCTAATGAATGATATCTATGGGGTTATTTAATACACCAATGAATGCTATACCTCATGGGATAGCTGTGAATTTTAGTTTTGCATTTATTATTTGGCATTTGAGACATTGTTCAAGATCTTGTTTGAAAATTACAAGCACAACATTATATCTCATAATCTGCAGTCTACATTTAAAGGGGGAAGAAATGAACAAAAGTGTGAATCATCAGATCCCTTTCCAATTTCCCTTATATTATTCCTTCTAATTAATTACATACAAATGGCTTCTAAATAAATGTGTATAGTATTGGGTTTTTTTTTTTCCTTTAAAATTGAGTCATATTGGGGCGGATTTTCAGACTCCGCGAATAGACCTACTTTTGTTTGCGCTCCAGGCGCAAACAAAAGTAGGCCTATTCGCGGAGCCGCGCGTATCTGCTAAAAACCTGGATCGGCGCGCACAAGGCTATCGATTTTGTATAGCCGGCGCGCGCCGAGCCGCGCAGCCTACCCCTGTTCCCTCCAAGGCCGCTCCGAAATCGGAGCGGCCTTGGAGGGAATCCTCTAACGCCCTCCCCTCACCTTCCCCTCCCTTCCTCTACCTAACCCACCCGCCCGGCCCTGTCTACACCCCCCCCCTTACCTTTCTCCGGGGATTTACGCCTCCCGGAGGGAGAAGTAAATCCCCGTGCGTGAGTGGGCCTCCTGCGCGCCGGGCCGCGACCTGGGGGCGGGTACGGAGGGTGCGGCCATGCCCCCGGAACCGCCCCGGGCCGTAGCCACGCCCCCGTACCCACCCCCAAAACGCTGTCGACACGCCCCCGAAACGCCGCGACGACCGGGCCCGCCCCCCAACACGCCCCCCTCGGAGAACCCCGGGACTTACGCGAGTCCCGGGGCTCTGCGCGCGCCGGTAGGCCTATGTAAAATAGGCTCACCGGCGCGCAGGGCCCTGCTCGCCTAAATCCGCCCGGTTTTGGGCGGATTTAGGCGAGCAGGGCTCTGAAAATCCGCCCCATTGAGTATATTTATTGATTTAGCTTCAGTATAACATTGTGGATACATTTCAGCTAACATGAATGAATAGATTCAAAAGCAGACTCTTGCCCCTTTCAGGCAATATTTAAGATGTCTATTTATAAGTGGGTCATCAATTCTTTTGCTGACAATGGCCCACTAGCAATTACAATGCCAAGAAAATTATTCTAAATGAGCCAGCATTCAAAGAATTTGTCACAATACATAATTTCTTTGTTAGTTAAATGGACCAAAATAGTTGAAACTCACATATATATTTTTTTAAGTTCTTCTTTTGACAGTTTTTCTTGGCCCGGCCAAAATCTAGGGACAAGTTGGACAGGAAATGCCAGCTGGGGCAGGAATGGAGCATGGGTGAGGCAACGGCTGCTCTATCCTGTGATGTCTCCCACCCTCAGCTCCCCCAAGCGACTCCTGCAGAGTTCTGCATGGCAACACTGGAACCAGCCTGGGTTGTTCATGCCGCTGACATCAGAAAAGAAGTCACCTACAGCTACCTGCCAACTTTTCCTAATGTCCATCACCTGGAGCCCTGGGGAGGGAGCAACATGCTCCTGGCTGTGCTCAGAAGAGCTCTAGTCTAGAGAAATGAAAATACAGGATTTCTGACTGCAGTTCATGAAGATCCGAGAGATTTTATCACGTCGAAGTAGCCTGCGTGGGGGTGAATGTTCCTGAAGATGATTGTATTCCTACCTAATCTGGCAGAGGAAGAAAGATAGGAGGTCGGGGGGGAAGAGAGAGAGAGGGATTGTGGGGACACCAGTGGGTGGCACTGGAGGGGAGGGGGGCAAGAAGTGGTGGCACTGGAGGGGAGGGGGCAAGAAGTGGAGCTTGGTTGGCTTGGCCCCCCCTAACCAAAATGATGTTCCTCAGCCCCTGCCTGAATTTGAAATATTTATTTTTTCTTAGACTTGCGATGAAAAGCAATGTGAAAGAAAAAACGTACTCTTTTTATTTTATTTGCCTTTCACTTTCGAAACTTCAGTTGCCGCTGCCGCTGCCCTCACCCCAAAGTAGAAAGTCCTGTCTGGTTGGCACAGCTGATCCATACTAAACCTTGCACTAGTGAGAGCAGTCGCTGTAGCAGCAGCATCCGCCCCTCCCTGGACCTCTTCCGATTGTCTCTGACTGGTCTTCTTAGGCAAAGGCCTTAGTATCTGATTCACTAACAGGGATAAGTTTAAAAGCCCTGCGCACGGCGATTCTGGGAGATACGAGCGTGGCTGGCCCATGCATGTGCCGCATGGATTTTAAATGGCCTGCAGGTATGTGCGCATCTCCCGGTACGCGCATTAGCCAAAAGGGGCAGGCGAGCCAGTGACGGGGTCTGGGCAGGGCGTGGGCGGACTGGGACCACACCATTAGCACTGTCCCACTGAAGCACACGCCGGAATCCAACCAGCACGTGCAACCTGCTGCTGCTCCGGAGAGCAGGTAAGTTTTAAAACAAAAAATTATAGGGTAGTTAGCGGGGTTTTAGGGGTCAGGCCTGATAGGGGAAAAGGGAGGCAGGTTAGTTAGGGGGTTTAGGAAGATCCCTCCCAGTCCGCTCCAACAAAGGCGGACTGCGAGGGAACTGGGGAAAGGGCCTATTGCATCGCTGTGTGCAACTACTGAAATCCCCCCACTTATGTGCACGATTGGGCACTCGCACACGCCGATATAAAATTGGGCACACGTGCGCATGGGTAGCGGATTTTATAGCATGTACACGTTGACACGCGCATGTTATAAAATCGGCGCATCCATGTGCGCGCGCTGGGAACCGCGTGCACATGGACGCCCGCACGTGGGTTTAAAAATCTATTTTGGGGGTTTTTTTCCCATAGACACAAAATGGGAGAAAAGTCTTAATGAATCTGGCCCTTAATCTGGATCTCCTGCATCACAGCACTCTGCATCACAGTCTAAGCCAAAGAAACAACCCAGATGCATGTCCTGTTTATTAAAAGTGCTGCAAACTTATCTGAATGCAGTGTGAAGCAAAGAACTTACAATGCCAGAAAGCACCAAGTATAACTGCCCTTTCAGCTTTCCAAACTGTGATATCAAACTTCTGTTGTTGTTGGAATTAAAATGTCTGTTTGATAAAACTGAGCAAGATACTTGAAGACACCTCACTATTAGAAAACAAACTAAAGCCATCAGATAAAACCATCAGAGCTTCAGCTTTATCTCACACTGCACATACTTTTATAAATTGATTCACTTCTCTGCCAGTCGAACATAGCTATGAAACAGCCTGGCAGCTGTAACAAGTACAATTATTATTCTGCCTGAGGTGATTTGTGTAGTCTTAAAGCACAGCAAACATCCATTTATAGATAAAGTAGATACACAGTGACACTTCAGCCAGTCAGTGACTGTCAGCCATGGGACAACATGACAGCTGCTGACCAGCCCTATAGCCTGATGGCAATCTGGCTTAAGGTGCTGCATCTGGCCAGAATCTGCTGAATGTACAGAGACAGAAGAATGCCATAATAAAGTGAGTGTCCACTCAGACCCAAGGATGTCAGATCAGATAAATGCAGATAAGCAAAAATGAATCCTGATCCATAAAGGACAACTGAATTCCACACCTATGAATTTTGCACATCTCTCTGCATAATATACTTTTGCACAGCACAAACATGCAGAGTTTATTTGAGCACTGCACCGTTCATATCCTTAGGAGCTACAGATACACGACTGTTCTTTTCAGCAAATGAATGCATGGTTTCAGCTGCATGATGAGGGTCATCATTGTGACTGTAAATACAACATTAGCCATAGCCATATACTGAATAGATTTAACAATTGATCAATTGCATATAGAAATGAAAAAGTCAGAACTCTTAACCTTGGAAGAAAATTTCACTGGTGTAATTATGGTATAATTCAGATGCCATTTGTGCAGTACATTTGTGGAGAATGAACTACATTTTCCTTGCTGTTATGGATATGATTTATGCACTGAGTATAAAATTCATGTGTATGTTGTTTTTCTTGTAGACAGGAAATGTCAAAATGAACTAATTAAGCAATAAGTCGTAACCAGATGGGTTTTGTTGCTGCATCAATGGAGGCGTATTGGTCATAAATTATGTACACATTTAAACTACATGGATAATTTCAATTGATTTGCAGTGTGTAATCAGTTTACTAGAACAATAACAAAATATCACATTAACCCTCGGGGGCACCATTTTCAAAATAATTTTGCATAAGCAGACAATAGGAAAAAGGAAACTTGAAAGCAGGGGGCCCTAGGTGTTGGATCTGAACTAGCGTGGCGTATTTGTCTGCTGGCCTTGCTATATGAACGGGTGCACCCAATCTTTTAAGATGGGTGCCATACTAAATATTTAGATTTTTAACAAGACAATCTCTATGGCACCAACTGTTCTGGTACTTGATTACTCTAAGCCCACTCTATTACGATTTCCATACTGCATGGTCCATATTCAACTTTCCTGCAAATCAATTTGAAATGCATTTCAGCTGCACATCAGACTCGGCTGAGTAAATATGTTTGAAGTTCAAATGAAATGCAGTTCAAACCTGAAAGATGAATGAGCGTGGTAGTGCTAGCAGTCACCTGTTTAGAGGTACCATAAGCGGTATCCAATGCATGCACTTTTGTAATTGATAACATACCTTGTATCAGGTTTCTTGATCCTTGACATTATTTTTTAATAATTTCTATACCAACAGCAAATGCATGTGGAATTCTTCGCTGTCTATAACCACACATGGTTGGTTGTGTTAAAACAGTTCATCTCTTAAACTTCTTTTAAATGTTGCCTTCGGAGATTTATCTGAAGTTTCAAATATTTATCACTTCATTTCTATTCAGCAGTGTTTATGTAGTTCTATAATTAGTGTAACATAGCCTTTGTCCATACAATTTATTTTTCCTGTTAAATTTTCATGCATATCTCTATAATGTATCTTTAAATCTTGAGTGAAGCATATTCTAACGCAGGGGTCTATGGGTATTTGCTAAAAACAAATGTGATGTAAATTTGTTTCACCAAAGATTTGATTGCCTCTTGTCCTCTTCATCCACATATTATTCAGTATGCAAGAATTTCAGTCTGCTCCCAAGAATGTTTCTTTGTCAATAGTGTATTTCTACCTGTCTGATTCAGGTGTGCCATACCCTCCCCCTGGTTTGTCCTTATCACTTTCTCATTTGAACGCCAGCCCTCAATGAGACAATCCTAGGACAATGCAGCCCCCTGTTAGTCTGAGATTCCAGCACAAAAATGACACTGCACAGATCAGTGATGCAGAGTGCGAAAAATCATGCATGCTCTTTTATTTTGCTCAGAAATTACAGTGAGAGGTTAGGGCAGTCACCCCTCTCCCCAAAAAGAAAACAATCATACATAGTACACTTTCTCAGGACCTTCCATCTCTGGTTTGTTCTGCTTCTTATCTCTTTTGCAAAAAAGTGAAAGGATGCTGCTTAATATGAATATTTCTGAATAAGGCCAATTATGATGCTGATTCACTCTATGTGCATGGAGGTCAAAAGTCAAAAGGGTTAGTCTGGGTAAATTTGGGACTTAGAGATACCTGAGGTTTAAATATTTCCCCCCCACTGATTGGCATAGTTTTAACCTATTAGCCTATTACCTGGCAAAAAATTAGCTGGATAAAAACTGGGGGTTTGGGGGTTTTCAGGGGGTGTGGCCTAAACTTGGGTAGTGCTGAATATTGGCAATACCCAGCTAAGTTTAGCCTGCTAAGTCTGTTTGTGGGGAAAGCCATCCTAAAATTATCCATATAGGTGCTTAGATGGATAACTTAGGATTTAACTAGCTAAAGTATATAGATGGATAACCCCCTCCCCCCCCCCCCCCCTAAAAAAACACAAACCAAGTGTGGGCATAGTGCCCATCCTACCTCCCCTCTTCCCCACAAAAAAAGAATTAAACACTGAGGACCATAGCAGCCCGATGCTCCCTCCCACATGCGATTAAAATGTAAAGACTAGATGTGGACCCCATTCTCTTTGCACCCCACCTTCTCATCACACTATCACTCCTACCATCATTCTCCCACCTCACCCAGAAACCCTTGAGACCAAACAGATAGCAGGCAGAGCCTATATCACTCTCCAGCAGCATCGTTCATTGCTCTAAAAGCAGTGCTCTTACTTTATACTATGAACATTGCTGTCAGAGTATTACCTGACAGCAATGTTAACAGCATACACTATGAATTTTGCTATTGCAGAAACGGAAGATGCTGCCACACACGCTCCTGTCTTCTGGCATGGCCTCAGAGGTTTGGATGTTCTGGGTAAAGTGTCAGACTGGGAGTAGGGGGTGGCAGAGTGGCAAGAAGGTTGGGGGAAGAAGGGGACCTAAAGCCATTCTTTAAGTTTGAATTATTTGCGGGGAGACATCAGACTATTGTGCTCACAGGGGTAGATTTTTAAAGAAGCGCGAGCGAGGTACATTTGTGCGCTACCCAGCGCGCACAAATGTACATCCGATTTTATAACATGCATGTCCTCGGAGGGAACTTTTATTCCGCTCCCCCCACCTTCCCCTCCCTTCCCCTTACTAACCCGCCCCCCAGCCCTACCTAAATCCCCCCCCTACCTTATTTCAAGTATTTACGCCTGCCTCTAGCAGGCGTATCTTGCGCATGCCGGCCGGCTGCCTGCGCGCCATCCCCCAGCACAGTCGCTGTGCCGCAGGCCTCGGTCCCGCTCCCAGACTGCCCCCGGACCTGCGCCACGCCCACACCCCTTCCCCCTTCCCGCCCCTTTTTCAAAGCCCCGGGACATACGCGCGTCCCGGGGCTTGCGCAGAGCCTATCCAAAATAGGCTCGGCGCACGCAGGAGAGTTTTTAAAGGGTTATGTGCATATATTACGTGTGTAACCCTTTGAAAATCTACCCCACAATGTTTAATTCTTTGGGCGGGGACAAGATCGGGCGCCTTGCCCCCACATGTTTTTCATTCTTTTGGGGGTATATGTGTGGTGGGAGAAGGACTTGCTGGCAAAGGGTTTTTTTTTTGTTGTTGCTTTTTGGCTTAACCAGCTTTATACATAATAAAGCCAGTTCATTTCTAAGTTATAGAGGTGAATCTGCCCAGATAAATTTAGCCTTGCATATTCCGTGCCACGGCTAAAGTTCTCCAGAAAACTTTAGCCAAGCATAATCAGCAAGAGGCTTGTTCTTTTGAATATCTGTAACATGTTATCCAGCTAACTTTAGCCAGACAATTTCTCCACTCGCCATCTTCCTGATTATGGCCCTCTTAATATTCTGAACATAGAGCATCGAACCAGTAAGCCATCACTGCATTTGGGTAGAACTCTGTTATTCTTCAAAGCACTTAGCTTTCCAAATTCAAAAGTAAAAGACAATATATTGCTTGATAGATTATGCCACTTTACATCACTGGACACTGGAAAAACTCTTCCAAGATGATGGAGAAAGTTAGCTGTGTGGCATGATCTATTTTTTTTTTTTTCATCCAAGATACATGAAGAGAGTAAGAAGTCTGCAGAAAAATAATTTGCCAGGGTCTCACAGCACTTAATAAATAGTTACTGCAACCTTGACAAACCTGTTCGTGTGGATGGCTTTTTAATTCTGTTGGCATTTGATCAACTTTACCAGTGTGGTAATTTAATTAACGGAGTACTAATTATCTACAATGTTTTTCAACAAAGGTGATATTTGTTTTCAATTGCAGCTGGGCAGAAATGTCTCCTGGGTACCCAAGAAAATTATTAGGAACACGTTGAGTCAATTCTTGGAATACATTGAGCCAGGTCTTTGTTTATTTGTTTGTGTATTTTCCCTTTCATTTGTTGGCATGATGAGATGTGTAGTCCTATGTTTTGTTCTGGCCAGGATTTCACAAACCTGGTGGACTCCTGTTCCGGGCATTCTTGCAGGGTAGGCATGGTAGACCCCGAGGGTGCATCTTGATTTACTGTGTGTCTGAGTATGCATGTGTGTATGTGAGCGTGCACTTTTTTTTTGTTTAGTTCAAATCTGTTTATTGATTTTAATTATCATAACAAAAATAGAAAAAACAAGCAGGAGTAACTAACTATTAGAACAGCAAAGATAGGAGGATTACAAAATTACAAAATGAGGAGGCACTATTGCCTAATGCATTGACACAGGTCAGCCCTGAGTACTAAATCAAGCAATTCTTAAAATATATATTAACCTACTTAAGAAATTCAGTAGCTTGAAAATCATTCATGATGAAAATAGCAGTCCATTGAACTCCACATGGCAACCCATGCAGCAATTCTATGAAATCATTTGCGTATACTTTAAATGGAGAGCTTTCAGTGGGGTTGACATGAATTTCATGGGAAGTCTGGGGAGGGATGACATTCATCCTTCTAACTGGCCCTTTCACTTTGCACCAGTTAGCAGTAGAGATGTGGTTCGTTTTTCGCCCGAATTAGGAAATTGCATGAAATTTCCTAATTTGTTGTTGTTTCGGAGGCCCCGAAACCCGAAATGAATTTTCCCCGAATTTCGGGGAAATTTCGTTTTTCGGGTTTGCCTGGGGAGAGGGGCACAAATTTTTTTTTTAAATTAAAAAACACCCCAAACATTTAAATAAACTATAATACAACACCCCCCCCCCCATCCCGATCCCTCCCCAAGACTTACGAACATCCCTGGTGGTCCAGCAGGGTCCCGGGTGCCATTTAAATCCTTCGTGCCCATGTTGTGCGCTATTGCCAGGCTTGCTCAAAATGGTGCCGAATAGCCTGAACTACCATGTCACAGGGGCTACCGGCGCCATTGGTCAGCCCCTGTCACATGGCCATCGGCGCCATCTTGTGCTCCTGTCATGTGACTGGAGCTGACCAATGGCGCCGAAAGCCCCTGTGACAAAGTATGGACAAAGGCTATCGGCTCCTGACCCCCCCAAGGCTTGCCAATAATCCCTGGGGGTCCAGCGGGGGTCCAGGAGAGATTTCGTTGTCGGCTGCCAGTAATCAAAATGGCGCCGATAGCCTTTGCCCATACTATGTCATAGAGGCTTTCGGCGCCATTGGTCAGCTCCAGTCACAAGACAGGAGCACAAGATGGCACCGATGGCCATGTGACAGGGGCTGACCAATGGCGCCGGTAGCCCCTGTGACATGGTAGTTCAGAGGCTATTCGGCAGTCGGCACCATTTTGAGCAAGCCTGGCAATAGCGCACATGGGCACGAAGGATCAATTGGCACCCAGCACCCCGCTGGACCACCAGGGATGTTCGTAAGTCTTGGGGAGGGATCGGGAGGGGGGGGGGGTTGTATATGTGTATGAAAATGCTTGAAAATGATTGAAAATGCTTGGGGGTGGGTTTTTATTGTAGCTTCGTTTCCTGATTCGTTTTTTGGTTCAGTTTCGAGTTTCCTCGTTTTGTTTTTCGAAAAATGAAACGAGAAAACCCGAATTGTACCACAAAGTATCCGAACCGAAAAACGACCCGGCAGAAAAAAACGAAGCACATCTCTAGTTAGCAGGGGGATTTCACAGCAGCATGGCCATTTAAAAAATAAACTCTTGATCCAATGCAGATGTTAACTTTTTTGCTTTCTCAATTCCATGGTAAATAGCAGGTGGAGGACAGCATGTCACTTGATATTTATCATAAACCTGAAAAAAAGCTGTTTTTGCATATGCTGATCCCTTATTTATACATTTATATTCAGATCTATGCTAATTTTTAGTACTTATTAATATGTTGGGGGACCATTGTAATGTGCATGTTATGTTCTATTGCATAACACAGTATTTTTAATACTTGAAAAGAGCCTTAATGTTCATGCTAAACTTTATTGCATAAATCCCCATAATATGCAGCAGTTTTGAATTTAGTGATAAAAGTTAGAAGCACAGTACCTACAGTACCTGAATGTAATCCGCTTTGAAGTGCTGAAAAAAGTACAAAAAGTCAAATGTAAAAATGTAAATAAATAAATAGCTTTTTAAGATGGATTGCTATGTAATGTAATTGAAACTTTAGAAAACTGAAGGAGACAACAGGTTGCCATATAAATATTGCATATAAATACAAGTTGATCAAAGCTTTTTCTCATGAAGATACAGTTGTTCATACAATTAAAAATGAGAAATAATTTATGCATGTTTGGACTGCAATGACCCATTCATTATTAGAGGATTACATTTCCTTTGGAATGCAACTTATATAGTGGAACTAGAGAAGGCATAGAGAATGACAACCAAAATGATAAAGGAGATAGAACAGCTTCCATAATGAGGAAAAGCTTAAAAGTTTAAGATTCTTCTGCTTGAAGAAGAGACATATGAGGGGTGATATGATAGAGGTCTGTAAAATCATGAGCGGAGTGGAAACACATCCTCACACCAGGGATGTGTCTCTCAGGGCTACTGCCTAGGAGGGAAGGGTTAGGTAGGCCGTCACAGTTGGTGATTTGATCATTAGGAATGTATATAGTTGTGTGGCTGACAGATGTGAGTATCGCCTGTGACATGCCTACCTGGTGTGAAGGTGGAGGACCTCACGCATCACCTAGATAGGTTTTTAGACAGTGCTTAGCAGGAACTGGCTGTCATGGTACGTGTGGGCACCTACGACAAAGGAAATTTCTGAAAGCTAAATTTAGGCTTTTTGATAGAGGGCTGAAAACCAGAACCTCCAGGGTAGCTTTAGCTGAAATGTTCCCTGTTCCATGAGCAGGTCCCCAGAGGCAGGCAGAGCTCTGGAGTCTCAATGCATGGAGGAGACGATAGTGTAATGAAGAGGGATTCCATTTTGTAAGCAACTGGGTACCCTTTTGGGGAAGGGGGAATCTTTTCTGAAGGAACAGGCTTCATCTTAACCAGGATGGAGCCAGATTGCTGGCGCTAACCTTTTAAAAGGAGATAGAGCAGCTTTTAAACTAGAACAAAGGGGAAATCTGACAGTCACTCAGCAGCGCAGGATTCAGAGGGAGATATCTTTGAAGGATACAAATGAAACAGGAGAGTTAGAGCATCCCAACAAAGAGGTTCCAAAAAAAGCAAAAGTAGTCCATATGCCTATAAGAAAAGAATCACCTGGATTAAAAGATTTCAAATTATCCCTATCGACTGAAAAGCAGGTTGTTAATACAAACAAAAAACATACTGAAATATCTGTATCCCAATGCCGGGAGTCTAAGAAGTAAGATGAGAACGTTAGAGTGTATAGCAGTGAATGATGAAATACACTTATGGGTAGATTTTAAAAGGTGCGTGCGCACGTCCATATGTGCGCACTTCCCAGCGCACACTCATGGATGTGCCAATTTTATAACATGAGCACGCTGGTATGTACATGTTATAAAATCGGGTGGTCGCGTGTGTAGTGAGTACAAACGGGGGGGGGGGGGGGGTACTTTTGCGAAGTCCGTGCTGCAATGCAATTGGCACTTCTCCAGTTCCTTTCCAGTCCACTCCAATTAAGGAGCAGACTGGGAGGGAACTTCCCTAACCCCCTGCCTAACCTTCATTCCCCTTCCCCTCTCCTCCCCACCCCCTAAACCTATCCTACGTTACCTCTTTGTTTTATTGTGTTACTTGCTGCTCCTCGGGAGCAGAAGTAATGTACGCATGCCGGCTGGATGCTAATGGCCACTGTCCCAGCCGGCCTCCATTCCACCCTGCCCTGCCCCTCCTCGCTCCCTGGACTGCCCCCTTTTCAGGGCCCAACAATTATGCATGTATTGTGACTTAACGCGTGTCGCCAGGCCCTTTTGAAGTGACAATATTTGTGCGTGTGGCCAATTAAAAATTTGGCCATTAATTGGCATTTCAGAGACTTGGTGGAAGGAGGATAACAAATGAGATAGTGCTATAGCAAGGTACAAATTATATTGCAATGTTAAGGAGGAGCAATTTAGTGGGGAGATGGTGCTTTATATCCGGGATTGCATAATGCATAGAGTCCAGCAAGATAAAGATCCTGGAAGAGACTAAATGCACAATATTATCTTTATGGGTAGAAATATTATGTGTGTTGGATCAGAATATAGTGATGGGAGCATACTACCATCCACTTTAGCAAAATAATAAGATGGACAATGAAATGCTAAGAAAAATTAGGGAAACTAACCAAATTGATAGTGCAGTAATAATGGTAGATTTCAATTACCCCAATATTGACTAGGTAAATGTAACATCAGGCCATGCTAGAGAGATAATGTTTCTGGATGAATTAAATGACAGAATTATGGAACAATTGGTTCAGGACCCTATAAGAGAGGAAGCTATTTTAGATCTAATTCTTAGTGGAGCTCAGGATTTGGTGAGAGAGGTAATGGTGGTAGGGCCACTTGGCAATAGTGATCATAACATAATCAAATTTGAATTAATGACTGGAGGTAGGACAATAGGAAAATCCATGGTTCTAGCACAAAACTTTCAAAAGGAAACTTTGAGAAAATGAGAAAAATAGGAAAAAAAACTGAAAGGCACAGCAAAATCGTTTAAGAATGTATTACAGGTGTGGACATTGTTAAAAAATAACCTTCTTAGAAATGCAGTCCATATGGATTCTATGCACTAAGAAAAGTGGAAGGAAGGCCAAATGATTACATGCATGGTTAAAAGGTGAGGGGTGAAAGAGGCTATTTTAGCAAAAAAAATCTTCCTTTAAAAATTGGAAGAAAGATCCAACTGAAGAAAATAAGAAAAAGCATAAGCATTGGCAAGTTAAGTTTAAAACACTGATAAGGCAGGCCAAGAGAGAATTTGAAAATAAGTTGACCATAGAGGCAAAAACTCATAGTAAAAACTTTTTAAAATATATCAAAAGCAGGAAACCTGCAATGGAGTTGGGTGGACAGTTAGATGATAGTGAGTTTAAAGGGGTACTTAGGCAAGATAAGGCCATCTCGGAAAGACTAAATTAATTCTTTGTTTCAGTGTTTATTGATGAGGATGCTGGGGAGATACCCATTTTGGAGACAGTTTATAAGGGTGACAATTCAGATGAACTGAACCAAATCATGGTGAACCTGGAAGATGTAGTAGGCCAGACTGACAAACTGAAGAGTATCAAATCACTTGTACTAGAACTCAAAATTAAATTTCAGACCTATTATAATTAATTTGTAACTATTATTAGACACATCCATTGTTCCTGAGGACTGGAAGGTGGCCAATAAAACCCTGATACTAAAAAAGGTTCCAGAGGTGATCTGGGAAACTATAGAACAGTGAGTTTAACTTCAGTGCCGAGAAACATCGTGGAAACTAATATAAAGCATAAAATCACAGAACAGATAGACGTGGGTTAATAGGATACAGCTAGCATGGATTTACCCAAGGGAAGTCTTGCCTAACAATCTGCTATATTTTTTTGATGGGGTGAATAACATGTGGATAAATATGTGGTGTATTTGGATTTTCAGAAGGCATTTGACAAAATCCCTCATAAGAGATTTCTCAGAAACCTGAAAAGTCATGGGATAGGAGGTATTGTCCTTTGTGGATTACAAACTGGTTCAATGTGAGGAAATAAAGCGTAGGATTAAATAGTCTGTTTTCACAGCAGAAAAAATGAAAACAGTGGAGTGCCTCAGGGATCTGTACTTGGATCAGCATTTTTTAATATATTTATAAATGATCTGAAAAGGGGTACAATGAGTGTGGTGATAAAATAGGCAGATGACACATAATTATTCAAAGTAGTTAAATCAGAAGTGGATTGTGGTAAAACACAGGAGGACCTTGCAAGACTGGAAGATTGGATGTCCATATAACAGATGAAATATAATGGTGACAAGTGCAAGGTGATGCATACAGGGAAAAGTAACCGATATTGAATTTACATGATGATAGGTTCCATATTAGGAGTTAGCACCCAGGAAAAAGATTTGGGCATCATAGCTGATATTACATTGAAATCATTGGATAGGTGTGCTGTGGCAGTCAGAAAAGCAAAAAGAATGTTATGAATTATTAGGAATGGAATGACAAATAAAACAAAAAATGTCATAGTGCCTTTTTATCGCTCCATGGTGAGACCGCACCTTGAATACTGTGAGCATTTTGGTCACTGCATCTCCAAAAAGATATAGTTCTATTGGAGAAGGGCAACCAAAATGATAAAGGGTATGGAAAAGCATCTCTATAATGAAAGGCTAAAGAGGTTAGAGCTGTTTAGCATGAAGAAGAGACTGTTGAAAAGGGATATGATAGAAGTCTACAAAACCATGAAATGACTTCAATGGGTAAATTTGAATTGGTTACTGGAGGGCACACCATGAAGTTAGCAAGTAGCACATTTAAAACAAATCGGAAAAATTGTTTTCACTTAAAGGGACTAATTTTTAAAAGCTGGTGCGCACCAATCCTGGGAGATACACATGTGATAGGGCCGCGCGCACACCAAGTGCATTTTCAGAGTGGCCTGGCCACATGCATATCTCCCGGAAAGCATAGAAGTGCCGGGTTCTTGAAAAGGAACGGGCCGGGGTGGGCTGGGGGCAGGGCGTGGGCCAGGACAGTCCCATTAGGCGCTGTTCTGGTGAAGTGCGTGCTAGCAGCCGGCCAGCGCGCGGAACTTCCTTCAGCTCCAGAGAGGAAGTAAGTTAGAAAACAAAAAGAATTAGAATAGTTAGGTTGGGATTAGGGGTCGGAGTAGAGAGGGGAAAAGAGAGGAAGGGTAGTTAGGGAGTTAAGGAAGACCCTCCCTTCAAATATCAGAGTTATCTGCATAATTTATGTGGCTAATTCCTCTGCTCACAGAAATGCCTCCTGTCTGCCTCCAGCCTGCCTCCCATTTTATATGGCTATATTCTAGTTATGCAGCTAGAATGTAGCCACGTACAGCATTGAATATTGCTGTGTTGTCATTTAAATGGATAATCTATAGTTATTTGTCTAAATGTTTTTTTAATATCGACCTCACAAAGACTAGGGAAACTCTAGAGTACTAAGTAGCACATTCAAAACAAAATCAGAGAAAATATTTTTCATTCATTGCACCAGTAAGTTCAGGAATTCATTGCTAGAGAATGTGTGAAAGGCTGTTAACATAGATGTGTTTAAATTAGATTTGAACAAGTCCTGGAAGAAAAATCCTTAAATAATTATTAACCAGGTAGATTTGGGGAAAGAATTGCTTATCCCTGGATGTTAAGCAAAATAGAATCTATGTAATAGTTGGGATCCTGCCAGGTACTTGTGGCCTGGATTGGCACTGTTGGAAACAGGATGCCTGGCTTGACAGAAACGTGGTCTGATCCAGTATGGCAGTTCTGCTACAACATTTACAATAACTGATTATAGAATCCTGAGATACTGTTTTTAGGAGGATGCGTTACATTTGGCTTTTAAATCATGCAGCATGCGTTGGCCTATCTGATTATGAACCTGCTCACTTTCAGTTATGGTGATTAGCCTTGGTGGATCGATGTAGGAATGAATCTTTTTTTTTCATATGATAAAAATAGTTGGTATGTAGTTTGTCCTTAGGGAACATAAAAGGTTCCCACTGTTGTCAGTTGTGAAACTGTTCAGACTTGAATGTTGGTATTATATTGGAAAGTTATTTTATTTTTTGTTAAATATGTTTCAAGATTGTGTTTTTCATGGAAAATACTGTTATTAGGCTAAAGATATAGAGCCAGATTTTAAGATTTATGCGTGTCATTAGTGAATCCAGGCCTGAGTGTCTTACCTGGAGTAAGGTTTCATTTTATCTGGATAAT